>NC_062296.1:90954043-91256164 GCF_902655055.1 Lutra lutra | reverse complement strand
AAATACAAATGTTGACAAGGATGTGGAACCCTCATCCTGTGTTGCTGGAATGTAAATTGGTACAGCCAGTCTAGAAAAACAGTATGGAATTTCCACAAAAAAATCCGAAAATAGAAATACCGTATGGTCCACTAATTCCACTTCTGGGTATTTACCCAAAGAAAATGAAAACACTAATTTGAAAAGATACATACATCTCTATGTTTATTGCAGCATTAGTTATAATAGCCAAGATATGGAAGCAATCTAAATGTCCATCAAAAGATGAATAGGAGTGCCTGGCTGGCTTAGTCAGTAGAGCATGTGACTCAGATCTCGAGGATGTAAGTTTGAGCCCCACATTAGGTGTAGAGATTACTTTTATAAAGATCTTGTGAAAATAGGTGGATAAAGAAGATGTGGTTTATGCACACAATGGAACATTACTCAGCCATGAAAAAGAATAAAACCTTGCCATCGGTGACAACATGGATAGACTTAGAAAGTATTATGCTGTGTGAAATGTCAGAGAAAGAAAAATATCATACGATATCACTTAAGTGTGGAATCCAAAAAAACAAAACAAAGAAATAAACATAACAAAACAAAAATAGAAACAGATTCATAAATATAGAAACCAGACTGGTGGTTGGCAAAGGGCAGGGAAGAGAAGAGGCAAAATAGGTGAATGGGATTGGGAACTTCCAAATTATAAAGCTTCCAGTTATAAATAAGTCATAGGGAATATAGTCAACAATAATGTAATAATTTTGTATAGTGACAGATGGTAACTATACTTCTTGTGGTGAGCATTTCATGTTAGTAATTGTCAAATCACTAAGTTGTATACCTGAAACTAATATAATATTATATATCAACTATACTTCAATTAAAAATATAGATAAATTTTGAGATGCCTAGCTGACTCATTTGGTAGAGCATGGGACTGACTCTTAATCTTGGGGTTGTAAGTTCAAGCCCCATTTTGGGTGTAGAGATTACTTTAAAAAAATCTTCGGGGGTCCTGGGATCAAGCCCCGCATCGGGCTCTCTGCTCAGCACGGAGCCTGCTTCCCCCTCTCTCTCTGCCTGCCTCTCTGCCTACTTGTGATCTCCGTCTGTCGAATAAATAAATAAAAAATCTTAAAAAAAAAAAATCTTCGGGGATGCCTGGGTGGCTCAGTCAGTTAAATGTCTGCCTTCGGCTCAGGTCATGATTTCAGGGTCCTGGGATCGAGCCCCGCATCAGGCTCTCTACTCAGTAGGGAGCCTGCTTCCCTCTCTGCCTACTTGTGATCTCTCCCTCTCTGTCAAATAAATAAATAAAATCTTAAAAAAAAATCTTTGGGGTGCCTGGGTGGCTCATACAGTTAAGTGTCTGACTCTTGGTTTTAGCTCAGGACATGATCTCAGGGTTAGGAGATGGAGTCCCTATATTGGGATCCACAACTTAAGATTACTTAAAAATGCTTCAGATTCTCTCTCTTTCCCTTTGCCCCTCCTCCAGTTACATATATGTCCTCTATCTCCCTCTCTTAAAAAACAATAACAAAAAAAACCCAAGTTCCCACCCGGTTTTGTGTTTCAGGGGTCAATCTGCCCAATTTATGGCCATGAAACTACTTGGGGAGAAAAAAAGTCCTCTTGAGTAACTTGTCAAGTTTAAGCTGGGGCAAAGAGTAAATATTCCTGGTATATTGAACAATGCCACGGAACCAAGAGGAGTTCTCAAAGAGGTGCAAAAGATAATACTTTTCCCAAATCCAGAGCCACTCCTAAAGATAACCAATAGAAAGAAGACTTAGACTGTTCCCCCTGAGAGCTGGAATTACTAAGGAGTTTTTTTTTGTTTGTTTGTTTTTTTTTTTTTTTTTTTTTTTTTTTTTATTTGACAGAGAGATCACAAGCAGGCAGAGAGGCAGGCAGAGAGAGAGGAGGAAGCAGGCTCCCCGCTGAGCAGAGAGCCCGATGCGGGGCTCGATCCCAGGACTCCGAGATCATGACCTGAGCCGAAGGCAGCGGCTTAACCCACTGAGCCACCCAGGCGCCCCTGGAATTACTAAGGAGTTTTAACAGTTGGTAGGACCCTCGCCACAAATGGAATGCAACCCACATTTCTGCCCAGGCTTATCTAGCCATGAATGGAGGCACAACACACATTTCTGTTCAGCTATCTCTTGGGGGCCCCCAGTTTGATGGTTGCCAAGCCAAATTCTCAAAGATGCAAAATGAGACAAAAAAGGCTATCGCTGTCCTTAGGAGAGAAAGGATGGATAACCAATGTGGTGTTGTTTTTTTTTTCCCCCACCGATCCGAATTTGGAAAGGAAGGAAAATGTGAAATTTACCTTCTCTCCACCAGGCAACAGAGGTCTGGGAGGGCTGACTTTGGTAAGAGTTGTTACCCTTTGCTGGCCTCTGCCAGTTTTCCCAGGATGCCTTCTGCCTGCTCCAGAGTGAACCGGGGTGTCCCATGTCCTAGCCAGTCTTATCCTGACCACCAGAAACTATACAGGAAGAAAAAGAATTTTCTCTCTACCCTTTGTAGTCAGTGTCTGGCTGAGACCCCTCTTTCTCTAGGGCATCTTGTAAATTGATAAGATTATCTAAAATGGTTAAAAGTTTGCACTGAAGCCACTGTAATTGAAGATTATCTTTGGTAAGATTAACGTACTTGTTCAGTCTTAAAACAAAATTTTATTCGTCTGAGGCCTCACATTGGCACTGATTCAGTTAAAGTCAGATCTAGTCTGACCCCAGACCCAGTCCAGTTTTTCGGTCAGACCCAGTCCATTCCTAGCAGTTTTGGACCCAGTCCGGAAAACGAAATGTTCAAATAAAGTCTGAAAGCTCATAACGGAAAGCTGTGGAACTAGGATCCAGGAAGCAAGTAGGACTTGTCTACTATTGCCACAGGCAGCAAGAAAGCAGCGAGCTGAAGGGGCTCAGCAGGTACCTGTGTTTGGTTTCTCATTGCTCTGAAACTGTTAAATGACTGAGGCATATTAAATTTTTTTATTTTTATTTTATTCACTTTTTTTTTTTTAAAGATTTTATTTATTTGTCAGAGAGAGAGAAAGAGAGCACAGGCAGGGGGGCCAGCAGGCAGAGGGAGAAGCAGATTCCCTGCTGAGCAGGAGCCTAATGTGGGACTTGATCCTAGGACCGTGGGATCATGACCTGAGCCAAAGGCAGATGCTTAACTGACTAAGCCACCCAGGCACCCCTTTATTTTCTTTTTTAATACAAATTTTATTTATTTATTTTGTTAGAGAGAGGGAGAGTAAGAGAGAGAGAGAGAGCATAATCATGGGGAGTGGCAGGCAAAGGGAGAAGCAGGCTCCCCACTGAGCAGGGACCTCTCCCCAACCCCCCAATGCAGGACACAATCCCAGGACTCTAGACTCATGACCTGAACTGAAGGCAGATGCGTAACTGACTGAGCCACCAGGCGTCCCATATTAAATTTTTTTTGAGTTTATTTGAACAAAATAAACTCTAAAAAAAAAATACCAGTTCAAACTGGGCATTGCCAACCGGAAATGGTTAGGAGCACTCCCCTCACAGGAGCTGGGGGAGAGAGTTTCATAGAGAAAACAAGAAAGCAAAGTAGGGCAATTATTGATTGGCCATCACTTCAAGCCTAGTTGGCTGTTTGTGACTGGTTGTCCTTAGCATTTTGATTTTGTAACCCTGAGGCATTTAGAGGCTTTGATTTTGCTCTGCTTTTGTAGGTCTCCACAGCATTAGAGCCTTCTCAATGTAATGGCCTCCTTGTTTAATTTAATAGGATTTTATATTTAAATCTCTTGAAGAATATTCATTTATTGGGTCAGTTTCCTATGTCAGCTAATTATACTGTGTGGATTTGCTATGACTGCAGCACTGGTGATGTTCTTTCCCAGGTCAATGGGGGTTTTGCATTGCATTTGAGAATCAATATTCGTTTGGGTTTGATAGTTTCTGTTTATCTTTTTTAAAAAGATTTTATTAATTTATTTGACAGAGAGAGAGAGAGAGAGAAAGCATAAACAGGAGAAGCTATAGGCAGAGGGAGAGGGAGAAGCAGGCTCTCCACTGAGCAGGGAGCCTGATGCAGGCTTGATCCCAGGACCCTGGGACCATGACCTGAGCCAAAGGCAGACACTTAACCGACTGAGCCACCCAGGTGCCCCTCCTATTTATCTTACAAATCTTTTTTAAACGACACAAACATGAAAATAAGAAAATAAGAAAAAAAATTCTTTTAGCTTTATTTTTTGTCCTGGGTCAATAGATATGCACAGGGCCAGAATCTCTCTTTCATTAGTTCATTTGTTTTTTTTTTTTTTTTTCAATGCACTGTTTGTACAATTGTACAGGAATACACACTTGAAATGTCTACCTTTCTTCATGGGGTTGGCTATGAAGATAGAACTTGTAAGAACTAAAATAAGTAGGAAGTGCTTAATACTCTAAGCACAAGAGTATCCAGAGTTCTCTGCGTGCTCTAAGGCAAGAAGGAGCCTTTCTGCAAGGGTAGGGGTTGAGCAGATGCAGGTGGGTGAAAGGTTTGAATTTGGTCTTGATGTTGGATTGACATTTCAGAATGACCTTACAGCAGAGTAGGTAGGAGCTTGAAAAGAGGCTTAGAGGTGAAGAAAGTATTAGAGGGACGGAATGGTATAAGGGAAAGCATTTTAGTTACCTGTGGGGCTCCTGTGGGGACCAAGGGATTACTTAGACTAATGTAAAAGTGTCCAAAAAGGAAGTACCAGAAACTAAGGTTATACATGGGTTAGGTTGAGATCAGGGAAAATTTGGATGCCAAGCTCAAGACTTATTGCACAGATAAAAACTTCTGAATTTTTATGTAGTAGTGGCATGTTTTCCCCAAGAATTCACCTCATAGGCCTCCTACACTGGGAAGCAATTGTCCCAGAGCCCCAGCCTCTGCCCTCTGGGCTCCATTGTGTCTCTTGCCTCTCATAGGCTGCTCCCCAGCCATGGCTGAGTGGGGGGATATTCAGGAGGCAAACTCTTTGTTGGTTGACCTTGACTCAAGAACTCCAGACAGCTTTGCTGAACCTTCCTTAGATATTAAGGGGTCTAGGATGCTTCAAGTAAATGGGGGTCTGTCAGTTCTCTTAACCTTGCCTCACCCCATCTGTTATTTCTCTCTCTCTCTTTTTTTTTTTTTGAAGATTTATTTGAGAGAGAGAGAGAGCATAACCAGGGCGAGTGGCAGGCAGAGAGAGAGGGAGAAGCAGACTCCCTACTGAGCAGGGAGCCCAACATGGGGCTTGATCCCAGGATTTCGGGATCATGACCTGAGCTGAATGAAGGCAGACGTCTAACCGACTGAGCCACCCAGGACCCCTGTTAGTTCTTTTTTGCATAGCTGTTTCTATTAACAAAATACTCATATATTTAATCTTGTCTTGACTTCTGCTTCTTAGATAAAGCACCAGGACCAAAGAGGTGTTTAGTGTAGCAAACTGGTTGGAGGTATATGACTCGGGAGATGTGTTTGTATGGCTGGCACACTGCTTTTATTTAGATCACGTGGATATTTGAAGAGACTTTGGTGAAACTAGTGGTGATTATAGAGGTCTATCGGACCTCCGTAGGTTCCCCTGGGTATTGGTAGTGGGGAGTCACTTAATATTTTTGACTTATTACACAAATGATGAAACATTATTTCATAGTTCAGTCATAAACTATGTTATTGCATGATAACACTCATTTTTGCCTCTAGTTCAGTGCTTCTGACTTAGAACTGTTGTGTTAAGTGTTTGACAAAGACAGCTTAGAAATTCTTTTCTCCATTATTTTCTTCCCTCAGTATTCTTTTATACATTTTAATAGGAATTATGGCATGGCCATACAATGTCTTAATTTAGAGTGCCCCTTCTTTGTGTAATTTGTGAGAGAACTCTTATGACAGCCAGAAATTATTTTGAGTCAGTTTAGCATTAATAAAGACATTCTCCTTGTTCACCTATTACTCAGCTTTGGGTTCAGCTTGGTCTTGCATTGAAATAATTCTATGTTTAGGACCTTGCCCTTGGTTGCCTTGGATCTCCTGGTACTGTCACAACTTTGGGCTGTGACTTTCCTGCAGGTGCTAACAGGGGGAGACAATAGGCTGCCAGGCAGAGGCAGAGGGAGGGAAAACTGGATTCCCACACATCCTGTGGCCTTGGCAAGTGGCACACATCGCATGAGTCTGTGAAAATAACTTCTACTGGGAATATGTGCCATAAATAAACAAAGACTGCTCAGAAAGTTAACAAAAGTCAAGGAATGAGGGAGGAAGAAGAGAGGAGCTTGGTTGAGGACTGAAGGCCCTTGAAGGGCACTGGATTGGCAGCACTAACTGGGTGGTCAAACACAGCAGAGGGGGAGGACAGAGGAAGCCAGCTAGGGGATGTGAGAGCCCACAGGAATCAGCAAGACTGTGAACAGGGTTCTTAGAAGGGAAGGGGAAAGTGGCCAGTGGTTTTGATTTGCATGCATAACTGAACAATTAGGAGCTTTTGGTATCCTTTAGGGAAAGCATGTACTTCTTTCTGAGTGACCCAGGGGTTATTTAACAAATGCAAAATCAACGAAGCCTGTTGTCTTTATATGCAAAACCATCCTGTCATTCTTTTGTCACTCTGGGAATATTCTAGAGAGTTGATGCCTCATTTATCCCTGAAGACTTCCTGTCATCTGCTGATTCCCTAAAAACAAAGATACATTCCAGAATTGAAGAATTTAATGGATATTTTCCATTGACCATCCCATGCTTTGATTTTATTGGGATTCTTAATTTCTGTTTATAGTAAAATGTGAGTGTTTCCCTGGGCAGTAAAATGGATTTTTCTCTAGTAAATGTTTGTTCCTATGCAGAAAAATGTGAACGAGGCTTTATAATTCATTGTTAACGAGTAGTTTAAATTGAAGGTGGTAGAGATAGAAAAGTTGGAAGAACAGCTATTTGTGACGTTTTCAGGAGACGAATTCTCGCAGTGAGTAAAACTGAGTGGATTATACTGTTCTTTAAAAATGTATAACACATTTTGTACAAAGAAGGAAGTCAAAACCAGATATCATTTATCTTCTAGGTGGATGGAAAAGAGACCAAGAGAAAAAAATAAGTGGCTTAATCACCCAACTTTACCCAGAGAATGGAATATAAAATGCAAGATTCAAAACCCCGCTCTTCCATTTCATCTTCATTTTTGAAAAACACAGGTGAGCATCATCATTTCAAAAATTGATCTAGTGGCTATGAAAACAAAGTGGCCAAGACAGCAGTGCAGATCTGGTTCAAAAATTGGTTTAGTTTTCTTGCAAATACAATTAGAATGGTATTGTTTTCTTATTTGTGAATGTGGAAATAGGTGACTTGATTTTTTTAAAGCACATCTCTGTGAGTTGTGTAGGACATATGAAGATGGGCTACACAGAACTCAGTCTCTACAGGAAGGACAACTCCAACAACAGCCAACAGTGATAGCCACAGCCTAGGGAGTACACATTCTGTGCTGGACATTGTACTAAGGTGCGCTCCATAGGTTTTCCACTGAATCCTTATCATAAGATTCATTAGGTAAGTATTTTCAGTGTTTTATGAGTATGGAAATGGAGGCATAGAGAGGCTAAGACATTGGCTGAGGTTCAGGTATCTAATATGACTAGTCCAACTTTGTTATCTCTAGAGGTAATTCTCTTAACCAAGGCAGATTATATAAGTGGTAAAATGAGTCCTGATGGGAATACACCAGCTCCTTTCACACATTTGATTCTCCTGAAAGGATATCCAGATTGTAGAGTAAGCTGAATCAAAATGCTCTGATTTGTACAAGACTTTGCCATAGGAAGAACTACTATGTGGCCTGGTCTTATGATATCTTATGTCCATCAGCTACTTGCTTTTGGGAGAAGGACTTCACCAAGTAGTAGTTTCCAGGTAAGTAGTTCAGGTAATAAAGGACTGCAAACATTGAGTTTAAGCAATAGCAGGGGAAATACAGTGTAAAAGCACAGTTCTCAGTTCTGGGGTCTTAGAAATCCACAGACAGCTACTGAAGGCCCAGGGTAGACAAATTCTGTGAGCTGTAGTGATGATCTCCGAACGTATTTGCTCACACATCATCTCAGCAAAAAATGCTGAGACTGGCCATAAATACGTGTGTGTGTGTGTATGTATTTCTAGATCATACACAGCAGTCCCCTCATACCCGTGGTTTTGCTTTCCACGGTTTCAGTTACCCTTGGTCAACTGCTGTCCAGAAGTAGATGATCCTTCTTCTGACATTTCATCAGAAGATCAGTAGGAGCTCAGTGCTCCATCACAGTGCCCATATCACTAGTCTTACATCATCTCAACACGCAGGCATTGTGTCATCTCGTCATCACAAAAAAGGTGAGGACACCACGATATGATATTTTGAGGAGATAGACCACATTCACATAGCCTTTATTATAGTATATTGTTATAATTGTTCTATTTTATTATTAGTTATTATTGTTTATCTCTTACTGTGCCTAATTTATAAACTCTATCGTAGGTACGTATGTTTAGGACAAAACATAGCATACATATGGTTCGTTACTACCTGTAGTTTTAGGCATCCACTGGGGATCTTGCAATGCATTTCCCTTGGATAAGGGAGGATAAGTGTACTACTAAATTAATATATTAAGAGATTGTCAATGAGAGTTTTATTTATTTTTTTTAAGGATTTCTTTATTTGAGAGAGTTGATGAGCAGGGGGAGGGGGCAGAGGCAGAGAGAGACTCTTCAGGCAGACTCCCCACTGAGCACAGAGATCATGACCTGAGTCAAAACCGAGGGTCGGATGCTGAACTGACTGAGCCACCCAGGTGCCTCTCAGTGAGACCTGAGACTTTTAACATACATCAGGTTTAGTAAGATTTTGCAAAGTAATGGACTGAATATGTCTCGTGGTTTCTGTAGAAGTTTTAATTCCAGTATTCTTAACATACAACATTATATTAGCTTCAAGTATAAAATACAGTGATCCAGCACTTCCATACATCACCAGGTGCTCATCATGACGAGTGCACTCCTTAATTGCCATCACCTGTTTTACCCATTCCCCCCACCCCCTCCACTCTGATAACCATCAGTTTGTTCTCTGTAGTTAAGAGTCTGTTTCTTGGTTTCTCACTCTCTCTCTCTCTCTCCCTCCCTCCCTCTCTTGCTCTCCCCCTCCCTCTTATGTCTTGGCTCATTTTGTTTTGTTTCTTTAATTCCACATATGAGTGAAGTCATATGATATTTGTCTTTCTCTGACTGACTTATTTCACTTAGCATAACACTCTCTAGTACTATTCATATCATTGTAAATGGCAAGATTTCATTCTTTTATTATGACTGAATAATATTCCATTATACACACACACACTCACACACACCCAACATATTCTTTATCCATTCATCAGTCAAGGGACACTTGGGCTGCTTCCTCATAAAACCATGAGGTTCATAATATTATTGAAAAATATGGTAATGGTTTGTTTCTATAGTCTGGATGTTTATTTTTATTTTATTTATTTTATTTATTTATTTATCACAAGTAGGCAGAGAGGCAGGCAGAGAGAGAAGGGGAAGCAGGCTCCTTGCCAAGCAGAGAGCCTGATGAGGGGCTCGATCCCGGGACCCTGAGATCATGACCTGAGCGAAGGCAGAGGTACCCCTGGATGTTTAGTTTTAAAATATTTTGCAAATTTTGATGACTTTGTGCTACCATTAGCCAATTTCTAAAATAGAAATATACTTTTGTGCTGAGATTGCTGGCTAACAGTACCGTACCTAGGGAGCCTTCTTAATTTCAATGTTGTGTGGCTGATTTCTCCTTGGATCTGATTGTATCAGTATTTTTCAAGTACTGCATATCATAACCTATTGGTAGATTATAATATTAATAGCATAACCTATTGGTGGATTATACTATTAATAATAGCTAATACTACTTTTTAATAGAATAAAAGACAAAATGTTAGATACAATACAAATAAGTATTGTTTTAAGAAACTCTTCTTTTGGTTATATACCCCTATCTCTGTATCTGTATATACTTACACATCTATATATACATACCTAAATATAAAATTATGATGTGAAATGTGGTAGTCAGATGCTTTTGAAAATACTGAATTGCATCATTATTGTTTTTGTCCAGGACTTGTCATTGTTCAAGAGGTTATAATAGAAGAAGGAGAAACGTAAACTCCATTTTCTTGTTTTTCTCTTGTGCTTGCATTATTTCCATTAGTGTCAGACCTTGATTCCTTTACACAGAGCTTTTTAAGCCATTCATGAGTTGTGTGAGTGTTCTTTTAGTTCCAAGTGGAGAATATAGTCTGCAAATTCACTTAGCCAGTATCAACTGCAACAGAACAAAAGTATTCCAGGTGCCTGACAAACCCTTTGGTAACTATTTTCCCTCAGGAGATTTCCAGTAACATACTTGGCTCATTACCTTCAGATATCCCAACTGAGAGAGAGTACCACTGACGATCTTCATATGATTTGTTAGCAAAGCTTAATTTCTTTCTTACTATTTTAGACAAAAAACACGTTTAAATTAAAGTGCTGATACTGTTATCTTGCAGCCGGGTGGATTGTTTTGGGTCATGCCCTGTGGGGCGTGGGCCCTGCTCTGTAGACACATTCTCTAGTCACGGCCACCCCTGCCTTCTGTTTTGACCTCCTGTCACACCACTGTACCTGCTCTAGCCTGACCACATTGAACACCCCAAACAAGTTCCTGCTCAGGCCATTTAAATCGGTGCTTCTCACTATCCCATATGATCCCTTTGAGTCTAGATTTTGCCATCATGCTGCATTTGGCTCAAAAGATACCTTCCTGAAGAGGACCTTCCTGATTATTGTATTTCATATAGCCCCCTCCTCTTTCCACAGCCCTCAGTTACTCTCGATTCCATTATTCTCCTTTATTTATTTGTTTTCATAAAAGTTATCACTATCTGTTTAATCCCACTCTCATACTCTAAGCAGTCTAGATGAGCCTCTAAAATGAGATTTTGTCTCCACAGTATACCCCAATATTCCCAGGATGTTTTGCGGGGGGCTGGTAAATATTTCTGGAGAGATTCAACAAATGACTTAACATTTCTCCTGTCCCTCTGCCTCACTTGAGCCAGTGCCTTTGGATCTAGTTTCCTCATTTTTCTCTGAAACCAGTTCCTTCCCATGGTATCAGTTGGCAGAGACACTGTATAATAAGGGTGGGTGGTTGTAGGATAAGTCAAATGCGGTGAGAACTCCCTGGAAGAAATGCTCATGGACAGGGGTTGGGTAGGGATGCTGGTCCTGGAAGTCCTGATGGTTTATTTTTTGGTAATAAAATGATTATTCTACTTACGCATTTGAGAACAGAGACTTACAACTCCCGATGAATTATGCTGTTAGCTCTAAAGGACATCAAAGTTTTATGTCCATGGGTAATTTCCATGATCAGAAATTTGATCTCCAATTGGAGATGTTTTCTTGAGACACGGTTAGTAGAGACTGCTAAATTTTATTCCTGTAGACAAAGTATTACCCTCTGAATTTGGAGTTAATCGACTGTACCTAAATGCACCACCACCCTGCCTTATGTGTGGTACTCAGTAGACTCTTAATAGGTATTAGTTTGATGAATAAATAAATAAACATAGTCAGTCATGGCATTTAGGTCTGGGCTGGCTCTGACATTATTTAATTGTGCACCGTGGATCAGGGTCTGACAGTCCGGGCCACCACCAGTCTTTATAAACAAAGTTTCATTGAAACACAGACATGCTCGTTTGTTGAAGTATTGCTTTCACATGCCAGCAGCAGAGTTGAGTGGGTGTGATAGAGACCATATAGCCCACAAAGCCTAAAATATTTACTACTTGGATATTTACAGGAAAATTTTGCTGACCCCTGGGCTGGAGAATGTCACTTAACTTCTCAGGGCATTGATTTTGTCATTCGTAAAATGAGTTAAATGGACTCAGTGGTGTCTGAAGTCCTTCTCAGATCTCACATCTGTATTTCCTGGAATCCAAGAGACTATGTTTGGAAACTCAAAGTGATATGGACTTAAGGTTACCCTCACTATTTTCTTAGAAAATATTTTAGAATATTTAGAATATTTCTTAGAAAATATTTTCTTAGATTTCAAGAAGCTATGTTTTCATTAAATGGACATAAATATTTTACCACATATGTCTTAAAGACGTATGGAGCGTTCCAGGTTGAGTTAATTTCTCTGGTTTGGTGTTTAAGTGCTTGGAGCAGCAGACTTACTGTGCTGCTGACTTCCTTCCCACTGCTTTTACCAAAGGCTTTGCTAAAGCGAAAGTCAAGAGTTTGTAAAGAAACTCTGAAAGGTGGGTTTGCTTATTATCTATAATGCTTTAGGTGTGGGTCTAGTATATTGAATTAAGAAGTGAAAAATCATGTTAAATATAACATTAAAATCTCAGCTGAATTTCTTTGACTTACTGTGAAACCGTTTATGGGCCAGATAAGAAAATTAGTAGTTGCTTACATGTTCCAGAAGAAAAATTCTCATTTGGGAAGAAAAAAATTGTCTATTAAGTTAGAATCAATTACTTTATCTCGATTGGTTTTCTTGTTTTGGGTTTAAATTACGAATGCTTAAGCAAATAAAAGCCTCATGGATACCTTTCAAAGATCATTAGATCTGCAAAACCTTGGTTCAGGTCACAGAATTTGCACTGGATATTTCTTCTTGCCATCTTTGTCCTTAGCTACTCCTACTTCCATTGCCACCCCCTATATCAGAGATCACGGAAGATGAGCAATATAACCAAATCATGGAGTCAGGAGTCTCTAACAAACTGAACAAAAATAAATGGAATACATTGAATTTTTATGTGAGGACAAGCAATGAATTACAATTCAGGGATTCTATCCCTTACTCATTAAACATTTGTTGAGCATCTACTATGTGACAGTTCTACACCAGGAGCTGAAATATCTGTTATATGTTATCTTTTATAGAATGCTAGAAATTTATAGAAATTTAGAGATTTCACACCATGATCCCGCTCGATTTTCACACAAAACTTTGAGAGGGAATCAGAACGAGGATTCTGTCTAACCCTAAGGTTTGTGTGGACCCCTCTGGGGGAATATTGGAGTGGATAAAGTAGAGCGGTGAGTCTAGCCTGCTCTGGCCTCCTCCTGGTGAGTTTTTTAAGATGGGATCTTGCTGTGTGAACTGGGGAACACTGGGCACCTCACTGACTTGAGGTTGGGGAGCAGAGAAAGGTCAATGACATGGTACTCGTCCAGGGCAACCTCTGCATGCAAGAGGTATGATTTCCTAGTTTATGTCCTACTCTGTCTCCCAGACCCAAGCAGGAGGCTGGATTTTCAGCTCACAGCGAGAGCGTCCCTTCTGGGTCTACATAATTACCAGATAACTCTGGTGCTTGCCCAACACCCCCCTCCTAACCAAACTCAAAGAGCTCCTTCTCTCTTGGGTGTAGAGTACTCACACCGGTGTCCATGAAACGTCAACATTCTTTGCACATCATCCGTCAGTGTCCGATGACCTAATAATAATAGAAATAGCATCTTGGACCTGTCGATAGGTAACTCTTTGCCTTTGGGTAAGTAACTCCCTGAGCCATAACAAGGGAGTTGGACTAGATTATCTTTGAGGTCTTTCCCAGTTCTTACTTCCCATGATTTTTGGACTTAAACTTGATTCCCAAATTAACTCAGTTTATGCAGGGCTCATGATCCAGAGATATCACTGTAGCAGATGCTGTCACGGCAGTGCCTGTTCGTATCCCCTTGGCACTCCTCGTTTCTGCAGGCTTTCACTATCACTCTGCCAGAGGCTTTCATCTGGCTGCTGAGACATGCTTGGCTGGAAATGCAGGGGAATTCAGATCCCCAGCAGTGGTCCTCCACTGAGGCCAAATGTGAGCTGAAGAAAGATATTGCAGCGTTTTTTCCTTAGGGGAGGCAGCTCTGAAGTGGGTTCTCCCTTACCCACAGCAGTAACTTGTTGGTTAGTGCACACCACATTGACTTCCTTCTCTTCCCTCTGTTATGTCACCTCCCAAATTAGCCACTTGCACTCATCCTTCTCTGAGGGTCTGCTTCTGGGGGAGCTCAACCTAAGACTAGCCCCAAGCCAGTCCTACTGTAATTCATCTAGTAGCATATGCATTAAATCACAGTGGTCAGATCCTTGAGGAATATATCTTATTTACCCCGACGAGGCTTAGCAGATTTAGCAAGTAAAAATTTAGGACTCCTAGTTATATCTGAACTTCAGATAATATCAAATAATTGTTTAGTATAAGTTTATCCTATCTCAAATATTACATGGGATATACTTATACTAAAAAAGTCATTATTTATTTGAAATTCAGATATGGTGGGGGTCCTGTATTTTACCTGTCATCCTTAATCCCAACTCTCATTGGGCAGCTAGACCCGTTCCAGAGCTGAGGAAAAGAGGGTGATTGGGATTGGCTTAGAAGATGTAGAATGTAGAGGGAGTGAATAGCAATGCTTTAGAGATAAAGACATGTCCAGTACCAAATAGGAGATGGGTGTAAAGTGGTGGATGAGGAACGATCAAAGAACTTGAGCAAGGAGGCAAAATCCGGGTACAACAAAACTGCAACCAGCCATCTCAAACATTGTGGGGAAAGAGATGCCGAAGTCAGTGAACTTGCCCAGACATTAATTCATTTCTCTAGCCCCGCTGCTTAGCACAGTACCTGGCTCACTCTGGGTACTCAGTGAACACTGAATAAATGGGTAGGGAAGGAAGATTGGCGGAAATAGGGAATTCTCTTTTGTGAGCTTTATGGAAAATGCTGCCCACTAAAAACTGCACAGGGCCTTTTAGAGCAATGACTTGCATCTGATTATAGAAGCATAGAAAATATGAATTGCTGTGTGAATTTTAAGTAATGAGCTTCTCTAACCCTTTCCTCATTTCTCATTGCAGGGACCATTCAACTTAAATCTTTCATGGCTAGCCAGGTTTTTGAGTGCCACTTGTATGTTCAAAGCTAATTTAGCTAATAGCCAACTTATCTGAACCTCGAACAATATTACTGGAGCATTTAGATTGACAGAGGGAGTTTAGGATGAACATTCCCCATTCAATTTCAGAAGATTGTAATCAATTTATATTTTTAATGACATTTTCTTTTCTTTCTGCAGGGAAGGTAGAATCTCATCCTATGTTTATTATTTCTAACTATAAGTTCAAAGTTGAAAAAGATTGGTTTTTATCCTCAGCAAGCTATGTGAAATTTCCTAACTCTTTTATGGAGAAAATAAAAGGAAATACAAAAATAAATGAATGCATATAGATAACAGAAGAGTAGCATTAACATGTCCTCAATATTCATTAAAGTCACCTTTTATTGTTACTAGACAAAAACATTTTTTATGAAACACTAAGCAGGCCAGTCTCCAAAGGGTGGTTTCAACTTTAAATCATTCATTCTATGGCTGATATATCTTTAGAGTTCATTCTGCATTAACAGTGTGTTAACCACGTGAGAAGGGCAGAAATCTGTATATGGAGAAATACCAAAAATGCACCTAGGAATTTAAAATAATATACATCTTAATTTAAAATTAAAGATGTATTTGTTATAACTTTTCTCTCAGTAGTAAAAGTTTTCTCTGATGCTATAGAGCTGTTAAAAAGAAAACCATAGACCCCAAATGGAGTCACTTATATCCGGCCCACCTCACCAAAGCAGGGCTTAATCCCTAACCTAATCGCAGTTTCAGACTTCCCTAGAAATGTAGTCTTAATGGGTCAGTCTGGAATTTTCTGGTTAGCACCAGTGAGGTAATCTGCCACATAGACGCTCTTCTCTCCCCCAAAGGGAGATGATGTAATCTGCTCTTTCTTTATCTCTGCTGCCTTCTGTCTATAAAAGCCTTCCATTTTGCACAGCAACTTGGGTTCCTTTATACTTGCTGGATGGGATGAGGCCCAATTCATGAATCATTCAATATAGCCAATTAAGTCTCTAGGTTTTACTCTGTTGAATTTTTGTTATTTAATAGAGCCAATGATGTTACTTTGAGGTTTATTACCAAATCTGTGTGGTACTGTCACAGAAGTATGTAGAAGAAGTAAAATGAGGTCTCCTGTTTCTGAGAGTGGCAGGGTCAGTCATTCAGACCAATTCCCTGGATAAAATATTTTTTATAAAGCTTAAAATTACCGAAGAGCTGACAAAAGCACAAAAGTGAAGAAAAATGTAAAATAACACGCGTTGGCGAGGATGTGGCGAATCGAAACCCTTATGCGTTGCAGTGGGCATGAAAAATGGTGTAGCTGCTGTGGAAAACAATTTGGCAGTTTCTCAAAAAGTTAAACATAGAAATACCATATGATCCAGCAATTTCACTCTTAGGTGTATTTTCAAGAGAATCGAAAGCAGGAACTCAAACATACTTGTACACCAATATTCATAGCAACATTTGCCACTCTAGGCAAAAGGTGGAAACAACCCAAGTGTCCATCAGCAGATGAATGGATAAAAATGTGGTCTATCCATTACCATGGAATATTAACTCATCTATAAATAGGGATGAAATTCTCATACATGTAACAACACGGATAAACTTTGAAAGCATTATGTTAAGTAAAGTAAGCCAAACACTAAAGAACAAATCCTGTGTGATTTCACTTACATGAGGTATCTAGAGTAGGCAAATTCATGGAGACAGAAAGTAGAATAGATTTTACCAGGGACTGTGGGAAGGGGTTATGGGGAATTACTACCTCAGGGGTATAGAGTTTCTTTTGGGGATGATGAAAAATTCCAGAAATGGATAGAGGTGATGGTTACATGGCATGTGAGTGTACTTAATGTCACTGAACTGTACATTTAAAAATGGTTAAAATGGCAAATTTAATGGTATGTATATTTAATCACAGGGGGAAAAAAAGAAAAAAAAAAAATGAAGGAGAAACCCGACAGGTAACTGAGCACAGAAGCTGCCTTTGACCTAATGGCATTTATCAATTTTCAGAAAATTAAGACCTATTCTTTACAGCCTCCTGCAGCAGGAGAGACAGAAAGCAAAGCATAGAGTCTTTTTGTTCGGTTTTTAATACTCATCTCATTAATTTTATCATGATTGTGTCCATGAGGTTTCTGACTCAGAGACAGACTATCAGTAGTGTTATTTACATAATAATCATTGCAGTGGGTAGGGAGAGGGGGGTGGGGTGACGGACACTGGGGAGGGTGTGTGCTATGGTGAGTGCTGTGAAGTGTGTAAACCTGGCGATTCACACACCTGTACCCCTGGGGCTAATAATACATTATATGTTGATAAAAAAATTAAAAAATATATTAAAAAACTAATAATCATTGCATTGGCCCATTTGCCCCCACCCTTACCACCTGGGGTCTCACAATGAAAGTCAGATAGAAAAAAAATCTCTCCTTTGAGGGACCAGGTGATCCATAGGTGAGGGATGAAGAAGAATGCATGTTCCCTGCTCATGTATAAGAGAAAGAGGCAATTGTCTTCCCCTGTTCTCTTAAAAAGCGGGAATAAAAATTTTGCTTCTTGGGGATGGGGTGAAAAGATCTTGGGTTCTCACTCTAACCTTTTTTTTTTTTTCTTTTAATTTGACAGAGATCACAAATAGGCAGAGAGGCAGGCAGAGGGGTGGGGGGGAAGCAGGCTACCTGCTGCTCAATCCCAGGACCCTGGGATCATGACCTGAGCTCAAGGCAGAGGCTTTAACCCACTGAGCCACCCAGGTGCCCCTCACTCTAACCTTTTAGAATGTATCTTTTTAATGACTACTTAAGCCTGAATGACTGGTTTTCCAAGGCCCTGAGCCTCCTTTTCCCTTGAAATGTTAACACATACCTCCAGAGTTAGGAGAATCTCTCTAGAGTTCTCTCAGTATCTATCCTGTTCTACATGACTTTCCCAAGGCTTGCTCTTGGCTCTGAATCCCAAGTTTTCAGCAAAATTTATTCAGAAATCCCCACCTGTGCAGAAACACAAACAATATTTTCTCTGCACCCACCCTGTTGAATACCACACTTCAAAAATTTTGATAAAGTTCAGTTTATCAGCTCTTGCCACTATTTAAGAATGATTTCCCCATAAGATCAGGACCAGGGCAAAGATCTCCCTGCTCACCACTTCTATTCAGCATTGTACTGGGGGTCCTAACCAGTACATTAAGGCAAGGGGGAGAAGTGGGGAGAGAAGGACAGGAAGAGGAAGAAACAGAATGGATTTCATTTGTAGATCACATGATCATCTACGTAGAAAATGCGAAAGCATCTACAAGAAGCCTACTAGAACAGTAAGTGAGCCTAGCAAAATTATACCCAAGTACCTATAATGTATGGCAGAATGTGATAACTGCTTTATAGAGGTACTGTGTCCTTCCCGAGTACTGAGGTGGTGAGATTAATTCTCTTGGAGAAAGTGGAAGGCATCATAGGAGGTAAGCTGTGAATCAGGCGTTTGAGGAAAGATTGATTTTGGTCAGGAAGAAGGCACTTGACGTTCTAATGGGAGGACAGAGAAAAAACAAATGTTTGGAGATGGAAAATCATGGCACTGAAATGTCAGACCTTGAATGTCAGACCTAGAATTAAGGACTTGATCTGAACAATTTGAAATAATTCTCAAAACCTTCCTTAAAGTGTTATAAAATTATCTTCTCAGCTATAAAAGAATAGTCTTATTTTCCTGTTGACTAGTCAAAAAAGATGATTATGTTCATAGGTAATTTAAAATCACTCAGAGGGATACCTGGGTGGTTCAGTTGGTTAAGCATCTGCCTTTGGCTCAGGTCATGATCTTAGGGTCCTGGGATGGAGCCCCGCATCAGGCTCCCTGCTTAGCAGGGGGCCTGCTTCTCCCTCTGCCTCTGCCCCTCTCCCTCCTTGTGCTCTTTCTCTCTGTGTCAAATCATAAATAAAATCTTAAAAAGTAATAAAATCACTCAAAGTGTACCTTAGTATTTTGAAGTAGGCAAAACAACCCAGTTTGATGTAAAAACAAATGAGAACATGACATGAAACGTTCCAGATGTGCTGCTCTTGGATATTTCCCATCTCTCCATAGAATCCTAGAATATAGGCTTTTTGAGGGTGGCAAAACGTGATCCAAGTCTTTCATATTTGCCATTGTGCGGACCATTTGGTAGGTGTTTAATAAGCCCTTGCTATCCAGCAACGATGCAGAACTGCAGCAGTTCACTCGGTAGCTCTTGACATTATTAAGAAATGAGCGTTGCCAAGTTAAGAAAAAACCCCCAGCACACAGCCAAGGAATCAACATGGGAAACAGGCTGGAAATAGATTTATTTCTTGAAGCTGTTTCTTCGAGGACCCAGCACTTGCCTGGAGGGTCCTTCCCTACATCCAGGCCACACTGTGCATCCTGGACATTTCCCAAGGCAGACAGCTTCCTCCTCCTCCAGTCCAGTTTATAGAGGAAGACATGGCTTACACATTTCAGGACGCCAATGTGCTCTTTTCAATACTCCGTTTCGCTTTCCTATCCCAAAGCAAATGGAGCAGGCACCTCTCTTCCTCTGCCTATTCCATACCCTTTTCTCAGAGGAGCCTGAAAGCACAAACCTCAGCCCTTCAGAGACTGACCCCTCCACACTAATTTCTAGAATAAGCCCTGGAGTGGACAGGCGGCTGTACTGACACAGTTTACCATGTGAGGAACTTGCCTTCCTTTGGGTCACACCCACTCCTACTCAGAAAGCAAATTCTGAGGCCCCGAAGGCTGTTCCTTCTCCCAAGACAACGTCCTGTCTGCAAGATTGCACCCTTAGGCGGGCCATCCTTCTTAATGGCAAGATGTCTGCCATCACCTGTGGACTCGAACTGCGCTTTTTTTTTTTTTTTAAAGATTTTATTTATTTATTTGACAGAGAGAGATCACAAGTAGGCAGAGAGGCAGGCAGAGAGAGAGGAAGGGAAGCAGGCTCCCTGCTGAGCAGAGAGCCCGATGTGGGACTCGATCCCAGGACCCTGAGATCATGACCCGAGCCGAAGGCAGCGGCTTAACCCACTGAGCCACCCAGGTGCCCCTCGAACTGCGCTTTTGCTTTTGAAACCATCTGCCTCATTTTCCCAGTGTTGAATTTAAATAGACTGCTGTTATTGTATTTAACTGAAAAGACTTCTTCTTCTTTTTCTTCTTCTTCTTTTTTTTTTGCACTAATCTGAGGCTCATAAGGAAACATCTCAACCTGGGTTAGTTAAGGTTACACGAAGAAGCAGGGAATCTATGTCCTCATTATCTCTGCCTTGATTTGTTTTGCTGTCAAAGATCAGCTCAGAATAGTTTGCGAGAGCAAACCTTACTTGCAATGGGATGACAGAAACCAAGGTAAAATGAAGGATGTGTAACTAAGGAGAAATTAGCATATTTTAAATGGCAGGTTTGGGAGACTTACAAACTGTAGTAGTGTATTAGTTAGGACTCTCCAAGAAACAGAACCAATAGAATACACACACGTGCACACACACACACATATTGGGACAAGGGTTCCTAGAGGTGTATTCTAAGGAATTGGCTCGTGTGATTCTGGAGGCTGAAAAGTCCCATGATTCGCCATCTGTAAGCTGGAGACGCAGGGGAGCCACTGGTGTAAGTTCTAGTCGGAGTGACTGAGAAGACCCAGGGGCCAGCTCAAGACTAGGCAGAGAGAGCAAATTTCCCCTTACTCCACCTTTTGTTCTATTCAGACCTCCAGTGGACTGGAGGAGGCTCAGCCACATTGGGGAAGGCAGTCTGTTTTATTGAGTCTGTGGATTCAAATGTTAATCCATTTGGAAGCACCCTCACAGGTGCACCCCAGATAACGTTTAACCAAAAATCTGGGCACCCCATAGCCTGGTCAAGGTGACACAGAATTCATCATCACGGGTAGTGAGCAGTTTAGCAAATCTCCATGGAGAGTTGGTATTCCCCACCTCCGATATGTCTCCATTCTGACAAATCGAATTGGACACCTGCATGTCAGTCGTATGGTTCACCCACAGCCTTGACTTTTCCTACCACCTGTCTTTGGCAGGAGCCTACCTCAGATGTAAATCACGTTCTTCCTCTTTTGAACAACTTCACCAAAGAAATGAGTCCAGCACAGTGGGTTCAGTTGGGCATGATTGTACCTCCGAGGGGATATTTGGCAAGGTCTGGAGACATTTTTTATTGTCTCAGCTGGGGAGATGCTGCTGGCATCTAGTGGTTCAAGGCCAGGGATGCTGCTCGGCACCTTCTGATGTAGAGGGCACCCCCACAACAAAGAAATACCTGGCCCAAAATGTCAGTAATGCAGAGGCGGAGAAATCCCGGTCTAGAGAAAAAGAAACATTCCAAATTCCAATGTGTCCCCGACATCCCTCATCTTTGCCATGAGAAACCAATGCTTTCTCAAAGCTTCCCGGACTGGCGTTTTTCCACTGGGTTTAAATTACTGGGTAGGATCTAGCCTAAAAATTGGCAACTTTTGAATAGCTTTAAGGTAGACATGCTACCGTATCAAATTTGGATGAAACACAAGAAAGCCACGGGAGAAGTCAGGCAGCACTTTGAAATCTGAGAGAGCTGTGCGAGCTGCGTGCGGGTGGCTTCGTTCCAGCTCATGGCGCAAAACACCCTATAGTGAGTTCTCAGAAGACGAGAAGCGAATATTCATTTTCGTCAGAGGCAAACGCTGAAACTGCACTTGTGACCTCTTCAGACCTTCAGAAGGGGCCAGTTCATTCCCAGTATACTACCACTTTGATTCTAACGGCACTGGGTTGTCTTGATTCATAGTGGTCAGGGGCAGAACTTCAATCGGAAGAAATCTCGTTTCTGGACTGGTCGGTTTATATGCTCTATTCCGAACCCGATTGCTTTTTTCTTAAATGGGTAACCTGTGCAACTTTGCTCATGGTCAGAAAAAAAAAGTCCCTGTGAATAATTTACAAAAGACAGAGCTGCTCCTCTTTCGCATCCTTAAATCTCTCCGAGCACGTGATTGTCTGAGCGTATCTGGTTTCCAAGTAGCTGAGTGATGAAATATGATTGGCCTCTCAGCATCGATTCCTCCTCTCCTTCCTCTCTCACTCTTCTTGACTAGCAGTTAGTTGTTTGCTATGATACACTCTTCTTTTAAAAGAATAAAGAGCAAAGTTCTTTCTTTCCATCCTTAGGAAAAAGTGGGCTGTTTTGCCTTCCTACCATGGACGAGGATCTTGAAGGAGAGACTTGGCAGACTTTTTCCACTCCCTGGGGCTTCAGCCAGGCAGTAGAGGATGAAGGAGAACATCCCTGCCAGTGAGTACTAGTCCTCAAGTACAAATATCCGGGGTCTTATCATTGCTTTCTGAGATTAGCTTATGTTTTTTGGTAAGATTAATTTATTTGGACATGGGTTGAAGACCATGTCTCAAAATTATACAAAAACAATGCCTTTGGTAGAAAACCGATGGGATCCTTCTGAGTTTTGTCTCAGTAATTCTAATTTTTAAAAAAATATTGGCGGTGAGGCAGGAATATCTTGTCAAAGAAAAGTGTAACAACCATACACTGCTTTGGCTGTTTATTTCCTTAAGACTCACTGTCTAGAGGCACTTTTGGGAAGAAAGAAACTGATTTTAGCTGCTCATCTTAAATATGGTATTATAATAGGTTATCATTCACAGTAAACTTTGGACTATGCCTTTTGCAAGGGAAATTGGATTGTGCTGTGTTTATTTTCTTTTAAAAGTAGTAGCTCTCAGTGACAAATGTATCTGTCAGGATGAAAAGTTTTGATTTTGAAACAGAAACTGCTCTATTGGCTATACACATTAGTTTGTATGTAATTGCTTCTTTATCTTCAGTGGTCTTGATAAATAAGTTTTTCTCCTTTGGAAAGAACTACTTTTTACAGAAAGTCCCGATCCTTGATGAGTGGCTTATGGTTTATATAAATATGTAAGTCTTTCTTGAGGTTGTTGAAGTTTCAAATGCGAGAAGTTTGTCAGTAATGCATACACTTTGGAATGCTGATTGGAAAGTTTCCAGTCATTCTGCTATTTAATGCTTTCTCACTAATCACTGGCACTTAGGAATTTGTTTAAATGCTATTCTTTCAGCAGATTCTATGATCATTGAGTGTTTACGCATTGCAATGAGAACATTGTGTGGAGGCCCACATATAAAAGAACTGCCACAGGTTAAGGAAATCTCTCCAAATGGATAAAATTCATTACCCTTGACTTTTATCACTTGATACGTTGAGCCAAACGTGTTTAGAGTTGCCATAATTTTCCATAGTAGTAGTCACTTGGTAGCACTCTCTGTTTTAAAACATTTTTACAGTTTGCATGGGTGCAAAGGAAACCTCTTTTTGTTATGTAGTTCATTGTAGGGAAAATTTAGAAACTGAGGTTGTCATTCTATGGGATTAAAATACATAAGACTGTGACATTTTAGAACTGGCAACTACGACGTCCCCAAACTACTGTTTGTTTGTGACGTCATTTCATTGGAGAACTTTTCTTTTTAGTGCGCACATTTTCTTCCTGATTTCATACCTGAAGATGAAATGACTGACTGTATTTGGATTAAGGAGAATGACTGCTTAAGCCCTAGGATCCTGAGATTTGTGTCTCTTGCTTGCCTGATCAGTAACATGAAAAGAAATAGACTCAGCTCCAAGCTCATTGAAGCGTATTGTTTACAGGTTGGGGAGAAAGTAGGTAATGAAAGAGCTAAGAAATACTGTAAATCAAAATACTAAAGCCAAACCACTAAATTCCAGTTTGATGGTTTATTGGCCATGGTTTTAGCTCCACATATCCAGTGAAAAGTCTCGTGTGTCTTGTTTTATTAGAATTACTGTTAGATAAGTTTCCAAAGACTGAAGTTCTGTGTTACCCGTGGATGTGCTTAGTCATTAGATGATCCGAGTTAGTATATTATTAGTTTTCTTTTTATACATAAAATGTGATTTTATTTTTATGACTCAACACAAAAAGCAAACCATTATTATAACTTCAGCTCGTGTGTAGAGTGGAGGACGCCATCAGGTATAGAACACAGAACTCTAAATGGGGTTCAGGATTCAATGGGCAGGGGCAATCTTCATGGGGCAAGTGCTGCCAGTCCCGTTCACTCAACTGAGTCTTACTCGTGCTGCTGACTTTTTACAGGAATAAGATCTAAAATCCTTAGTCTGTCCTCCAGCCAGGCAGTACAGGCTCCCTAGACTGGGAGGTCCCTGGGAATGGTTCACTTTCCTAAAGTTTTATAACCTTCAAAATTAAAGGGACTTGAGGTTGTTTTTGTTGTTGATTGAAGAGCACCTGGTTTCTTTGCCCAGTAGAGTAGCCCCACAGAATGGTTAGGACCGTAGTTTCCAGAACTAGTCTGACCTGGGTGTGCACCCTCCTGCTTCATTTACTGGCTGTATGGCTTTGGGTGACTTTGTCAGTTTCAGTAAGTCTCAGTCCTCATGTCTGTAAAATGAGAATCATGCCTACCTCATGGGGATGGAGGGGTAAGTTAGTTATTATTAGGAACATCTCCTTTCCCAGTGCCTGGCTCATCCAATTATCTACCTACTGATGATGATTCTTACTGTTCACTGGTAAGCTAGGAGCAGTGATAGCAGAGCCTTTCAGAAGCGATCTGGATCGCAGGCCTTCAGGTCCAGCTTAAGTTTGAGAGGAAGTTATAGGTTATGTTGCTGTATCTTCTGGTAGGAATATTCTAGTCTTCTAGTAGGAAGAATGATTCATTTAGAACCTGGTAGGAGGAGTGAGTATAGGCGGGTAGGAAGGAATGTAATACTTCTCTGCAGTTTCTTTGGTTTTTTAAACACAAAGCTTGGTAGGAAGTATAATGAAAACACTAGTGAGGTTAAAAATAGAAGTAAAAATAGGATGAGTTGATTTCTGGTTAACAAATATTTGTGGATAACCTACCAATGTGCTGAGCACTGGGGTACGAGGATAAAAGTCAAGGCTACAGTGGGGTGCTGCACTACACCTACTAGAATGGCAAAAAGGACAGCTGCTGGCAATGCCAAGTGCTAGCCAGGATGTGGAACTAACAGAACTCTCACTGATTGCCAGGACAGTGGACCAGTCAAATGGTATAGCCACTTGGGGGACTATTTGGTAGCTTCTCATAAAGCTAAATACATGTTTGCAGTAAAACCCATACAGTCCCACTCCTGGGTCTTCACCCCAGAGAAATGAAAACTCATGTTCACAGAAAAACCTTTCACAAAAGTTTATAGCAGCTGTATTCAAAATTGCCCCAGACTGGAAATAGCCCAAACTTCCTTCCACGGATACATGGATAAACAGACTGTGGTAAATCCTTACAATGAAATATGATTCGCCAATAAAAAGGAACAAGCTATTGATACACACAACAATTTTGGATAAATGTCAAAGGCATTGTGCTAAGTGAAAGAAGCCAGTTTCAAAAGGTTATGTACCGTATGATTCCATTTATAGGACATTCTTCAAAAGATAAAACTATAGTGACAGAGAACAGATCAGTGGGTGCCAGGGGTGAGGGTTAGGGAAGGGTGTGATAATACCTTATGTAATGGAGCTACACCATCCTAACTGTGGTCCTCGTTACAGGAATCTATACATGTGATAACGTTTATAGAACTTTATACATCAAAAAGTCAGCCTTACCGTGTGATAATTTAAAACATGAAAAATGAGAATACAGGGTTCTTGCCCTTGAGGAGTTCACAGGTACAATGAAGGACAAACACAAATATTTATAGCATAGTGGGGTGAATGCAGTGATTGTGACATGCTGAGAGCATGTCAACTAGTGTGATGTGTCATGCTGATATGCCATGACTGGGTTACAAGTGTACCCAGATGTTGCTGCACAAGGACTGTGGTGTCCTGAGACCCAGGCCAGTTGCTTATGGCCAGGAACAGCCTGGCCCCTTTACCCTTAATCTTCTTCTGTGTGTACCAAAATGTGAAAAAGCTTGGGAAGTCCTAGTTTAAGGTATTACAAGAGCACAGAAGAAGACCAGTTTGCTTGTCTGGGAGAACAAGGGTCCTGGGAAAGACTCCGTAAGGGAGGTAATGCCTGCAGTAGGAAATGAAGGATAAGAAAGGCTAGGCATTGCAGGCAAGTCAGACCTTGCCCGAGAAAGGCACAGAAGAGGCCGAGTGGGATGCAAGTTGGGAGCTCTAGGGTTTTCAAGATTACAAGAGTATGAAGGGTGAGGTGGGGCTAGAGAACTGAGATTGGGACCAGATTTCTGGATAGCCTTGTATAATAAAGGAACATTCGGTTTTTTGATAATTAGATTCTGAGCATATTTAGAGATGGATAGGGAGGAGGCAGCAGAGAGTGCGATTTGATGGAAGAAGAGGAGACTGGAAGGAGGAGATAATGGGAAGAAGTATAGTGTTCGATCTTAGTTGTCAAGTGCTGGAGAACACTCTTACAATGTGTAGCAGTAATGGAAGACTTGGCCTCCTGGGAAGACCTTTTCACTCATTCATTCATCAGTTCATTCAACAAATCTTTACTGAGCACCCACCTGCATGATAGACACTATTTTAGGTCCTGGGGATCCAACAATGAACAACACCAAGTCCCAGCTCTTGTGGAGCTGATATTTTAGGAACTAAATGAGCTCAGCTTTGGACAATTTTGAAGTGTAAAGGGCCTCTGAGGTAATAATACGTAGTAGACAGGCCCTTTAAAGACCAGTGTGGGCTGAAAATACAAATAAGTAGTCACCGGTACAAAGAAATCAGAGCCTTGGAAATTGGTTCAAGAATCTATTTTTTATATGTCAGTAAAGCTGGAAAAAAAAAAACATTTATTTTTCACCAAAATTCTCAGTGAATTGTCATTAAGATTTGTTCATATGTGTGAGAAGGAGAGATGCATCTAGCTTACACTATAATCTCAAGGGTGCTTATCTGCCCAGTTTCCTTTTTTCTGACATCCTGCTAAAGTGTTCTCTAATCTTTCTAGAAGAGATGGTGTTAAAATTAACAAATGTTTCTGACATGCAGAGCATTATACTAAGCTCTAGGGTGGGGAGGGGATAGAAAAGAAAGAGTAGATCGGGTCCCTGTTATGAAAACATTTAAGAGTCTCGCAAGGAGAGCTAGCTCCTTTACCCTTTGTGTTTGTGGTGCTTGAGAACAGCCATAAGCAAATAAGTAGAAATTCTAGGTTGCTAAGGGTACTGAATCTTGCAGTACATATGCACAGGCTGAGTCGCAAAGCAATCATCAAGGACATTTCTAAAAGGAGTATGTTCTGAAACCAATTTTTGATGACCTGACATTAATTGGAATGACATAGGCCAAGTTCTTGGCTTTGACTTTGGGCAGCACAAATGGGCATGTGATATTTTGAAGAGATTCTTTTAATGAAATGGTTTTAACCCAGACGTGTTGTCAGAGCTATTGTGACTCAGGTTCCTGTTGATGCTACCATGTTGATGTGACCAACCCCCGCCCCCAACCAAAACATTAAAATTCTAGCTGTCCTGACAACCAGGAAATAAACAAGTGATGTCCTTTCTCCATCCTGAGGCCTCATCTCCTTGTGGTGGGTTTGGGACAAGATGGGAGTCAAAAGTGAGAAGGTAAAAGGTTCAGGCACCATCTGGTGGGCAAACTACCCATAGGGAATCGTGTGCTAACCATTATCAGCTTATAAAGGACTTTTGGTCATTCTAAGCTCAGTTACCACTCATTTTTGGAGCTGCCATGGCATCTTGAATGGTCTACATCTCATGTTATTTAATTTCACTTTTAAAATGACAATGGCTCTACTTGTTTACATGTAACAACGAGTTCTACTTACTCAACTAAAACTTTAACTTATTTTCTTTTCCATTTGATAATTCAGGGACAGACATCTCTGTTATTTGAAGTCTTCTTGAATATACTCAGTTTTATTCATCAGTGTTATGTTGGACACTAAGGGTAAAGAGGAGGAAAAATTTATGTGTCTTTATTCTTGGCTCCATTTTGTACATAAAGTCTTCAAATAAATTTCTAACAGATCTAATGTATATTATATTAGAATATATATATTCTCTGTATAGAATTCATTTACTAATATTCATTTCTAATTGGTGTCTTAAGAGTTAGCTAAGATACCCTTAAATACTTAGTTTTAACAGATTTTAAAAGATCTTTATTGCCTTTTTATTATAAATTTAATACATACTTGTAAAAGTTAAAAAAAATACTGAAAGGAATAAAGCTGAAAGTAAAAGTCACATAATTGAGGAGGGGCTAAGTATAGCTCAAGGATCAAGAAGTCTGTCATGTGCATGACTTAGTGATGAAACACCAATTTCACATTTTGGGAGGGACCCTTTTGACAAGGGACCTGACTCTGAATTGCTGAGTCATGGTGTTCCTTGCATAAAAGGGACCCATCAAAACGACTGTATCAAAACCATCATGTCGTTCCACTTCTGAGTATTAATCTAAAAGAATTAAAAGCAGGATCTCGAAGAGACAATATCCATTCATGCACGTTTATGGCAAAATTATTCATAATAGCTAAGAGGTGGAAGCAACCCAAATGTCTACTGACACATGGATAAGCAAAATGTGGTCTATACATACAAAGGAATATTCTTCAGTCTTTAAAAGGAAGGGAAGGGGCACCTGGGTGGCTCAGTGAGTTAAGCCTCTGCCTTTGGCTCAGGTCATGATCTCAGGGTCCTGGGATCGAGCCCTGTATCGGGCTCTCTGCTCAGAGGGGAGCCTGCTTCCCCCCATTTCTGCCTGCCTTTATGCCTACTTGTGATCTCTGGCTGTCAAATAAATAAATAAAATTTTCTAAAAAAATAAAAAATAAATAAAAGGAAAGGAAATTCTGACAAATACTACAACATAGGCAAAGAACCTTCAAGACATGGTGCAAAGTGCAATAAGACAGATAAAAACCTCTAATACTCTCTTATATACCACTTATACCAGGCACCTAGAGTAGTTAAATTCATAGAAACAAAGTAAAATGGTGGTTGCTTCGGGGGACTTGGGGGGGGGGGACTTGTTGTAGAGCTTCAGTTTCCCAAGATGAGAAGAGCTCTGGAGATTGGTTGCACAACAGTGTCAATACACTTAACTGTACACTAAAAAATGGTTAAGATGGTAAACTTTATGTTACGTATATTTTACCACAATTAAAAGATTTTTTTAAATATTTAAAAAACAAACAGTTGTATGTCAACACAGCCTGCCTGGATGTGCATACCACCTACAAAATGAAAATTCTGCTTCCAGGGCCACGCAGACCTGAGGTATTGCTCTTGGCTTCCAGTGTCTCGAAGGCAGAGGGCTTCAAGAGTAGACCCAGGGGACCCATGAATTCCTCCATACTTGATGCAAATTCTTATCTGTTGGCGTATCCTTCTGGGTTAAAGGGCTCATCACTTTCTTTCTTTCTTTCTTTCTTTCTTTCTTTCTTTCTTTCTTTCTTTCTTTTTTTTTAAGAATTCATTTACTTATTTGACAGAGATCACAAGTAGTCAGAGAGGAAGGCAGAGAGAGAGAGGAAGGGAAGCAGGCTCCCTGCTGAGCAGAGAGCCCGATGCGGGGCTCGATCCCAGGACCCTGAAATCATGACCCGAGCCGAAGGCAGAGGCTTCAACCCACTGAGCCACCCAGGCGCCCCACTTTCTTGAGTTCCTCAAAGAGGCACATGAACTCCCTCTTCACCCAAAAGGCTTAGAAGTACTGCTCAACTAATTGTCTCTATTCAGTAAACTTAATTAACTATGCACAAAAACTATTATTTCAAAGCTTTGAGTTGAATATATACTCAAATAAAACAAAATCTTATTGTGGATGCCTGGCTGCTCAGTCGATAGAGCATGAGATGCTTAATCTCAGGGTCTTGAGTTCGAGGCCCACATTGGACATGGAGCCTACTTTAAAAAAAAAAATCTTGTTGAGGCTCGTTTATGTGATTGATGATTCCATCTGTAGTTTCAGTGGCTGTGGTGAATTTATGGCCTCATACTTATAAAGCCAAAGTCCCCTTGTGAAGTGCTTGGCTTAGAGGGCACCTTATTCTACAGATGCACATGTCCCCAAGGAACCGTATTTGTTAGTTTTGCAGCTTTTCTCTCACACATCAAGAAGGTGTATCCGATAATAATCAGTGATTCAAACCCCGCCATTTTGTACTCCCCATTCATAATTTTCCTCCAGTATGCACTTCTGTTTTCTGATTTTTTTAAGATGATAATTAGGCAGTCTTCTGTTTCAGTACAGTGGATTTCTAGAAAGAAACAGCTGGGAGATATGTTGGAATTACAGAAAGGAGATTGATTTAGACATCGGCATCCCCCACCCCCCAACTCCGCTTTTTTCCCGCCCTGGTTACAAAGCACAGACAAACCCAGTGCTTTGAAAAGCACACAGAGAAGTCAGAAGGTCTTTCCCTAGGCAATTGAACATGCACTTGAAGGACCCTCCTCTGACAAGGACTGTGCTTTGCCCTTTCAAAGCCTGCTCTCAGGTAAAGATGGTTATCCTATATTACAGATAATTGCTGATGGGGTTGAACACAATCCTCTCAGGGGACTGGGGCTAATGGTTTGGAAGTTCTATGCCTTGAATATATTTGCTGGGGGAATACCTTGTCCCCTTTCCAGTACAAAACTCAAAAGCTCAAAGTGGGGGAATAGGCATGCACACGCACATACGAACCAGCTCCAGTAATCACATCTTTCATTTTTTTGTTGTTCATACTTCTTCTGTTTTATTTATTCTATTTCTCTATTTTAAAGTATGATTGTTGTTGTTATCTGATAATCATTTCTTTTTTTTTTAAGATTTTATGTATTTATTTGACAGAGATCCCAAGTTGGCAGAGAGGCAGGCAGAGAAAGAGGAAGGGAAGCAGGCTCCCTGCTGAGCAGAGAGCCTGATGTGGGACTCGATCCCAGAACCCTGGGATCATGACCAGAACCTAACTCAGAGGCTTTAACCCACTGAGCCACCCAGGTGCCCCAATAATCATTTCTTAATATCAGCCCTCCCTTCTGACTCATGATTTTGAGCAAATTATTCCCTGCATCTGGAATGTTTTATCACTCATGTCTCTGCTCAAACGGCTCCTTCCCGGAGAAAGCTTGCCCACATTGACATTCATTCATTTAATGACTCTGCTTACTAACAGTGTACCTGACACTGAGCTCTATGCTAGTAGGAGGGTAACATTATACCACTACTGAGCCAATCTTTTGTCTCTGTGTAAGTATGCAAACACTTGACTATGATTTTTTTTTTTTTTTTTTGGTCAACTATGAATTTTGGTTGAAACTTTCATCTAAAATGGGTACTATTCTGAGGTCTCACATTACTAGTATGTCAGGATTGTGTTTTTTCTCCCTGTGTTTTCATGAGGAAAGAGGTAGCAAAATGATAACATAGATAAATGAAGTTTTGAAAAGGTGCCTACAAGATTAATTTCCTGTTCTAACAAAGTGGATTGATTTATTTATTATCTAGTACAGTTAAAACATGATTTGTAAGTACATAATTTCCTTACAGAAAATGCTTATGAGGTTGAGAAAAATAAGTACCTTTTTATATTTTCTTGCATCTTAAATATGAAACTCATTTTATTAGAATATTATGGGAAAATTTTAATTCTGAGGTTTCATGTGACCAGTAGCAACCATTAAGTCCAACATATTTCCCAAAAAGCACATTATGACTGAGATGTAGATGAGAAGCCTAAAGATGATTACTGCATTCATCAAATCCTTTATGTTTATTTTCCAGTACTAGTTTGTGTACACCTTTCGTCTTCAAAGCTCTAGTCATCTTTTTGGCTTTAACACTACACCTTCGCAATTTTTACCTCTATGACAACAATTCTGTTTCTATTTCTGGAGCATATGTTCTATGATATTCTTGTATCCTCACAATTAACTAGTTTAGTGAAATTATGTATGCCATGTCTATTTAAAATTGTCATTCTTGGGTGTCTGGGTGGCTCAGTTGGTTAAATATCTGTCTTTGGCTCAGGTCATGATCCCAGGGTCCTGGGATCAAGCCCCACATTGGACTCCTTGCTCAAGGGGTAACCTACTTCTCCCTCTTCCTCTGCTTGCCATTCCCCCTGCTTGTGTGCTCTGTCTCTCTCTGTCTCTCTCTGTCAAATAAATAAAATTTTTAAAAAATAAAACAAAATAAAATTGTCATTTCAGGGCACCTGGGTGGCTTAGTCAGTTAAGTGTCCGATTCCTGATCTCAGCCCAGGTGTTGATCTCAGGGTCGTGAGTTCAAGTTCCATGTTGGGCTCCATGCTGGGCACCGATCCTACTTTAAAAAAAAGAATTGTCATTCTCTCTATAAAGGACATTGAGAACTTTCTAGAATGTATTTGTCAGTAGGGCTGACTTTTTCAGCTTTCTATACCAGATTTGAACATTATGGCTCAATCATTACATACTCATTTTTACTCCTCTATTTATCCAGATTCAAGTTATACCTCCTCTGTTGGACTGTTCTCTGATAACTCTAGAATACACTAACTGAACTTTTTCTAGGTGTCCGTAGAATTTTGTTTTTGATGTTAAAATATTCTGATTCTCAGATATGTGCTTAGTGTACTGTTACTGATTGAAGCATATTTTCTAATTTTTTTCTTTGTAAAATACTAGTATTCCCAAATACATTACAAATTTCTTAGAATTATGCTTCCAACTTTTCTTACATCACCCAGTAGCCCTGAATAAATACTTATGAAATTGAATCGAATACAGATGAGAGGTCTTTATGAAGAAGATCTGCTCTAAATGTATAAGTCAGATCTTGGCATATATTCTGCTCTCCAGTTGGTAGACATATTTCTATATAGTTCTTCCAAGTGTTTTGGCTTTTAAAATTTCTGTTCCCTCCTATGCAAGCAGAACATGTGTATCTGTTATCACTTGCTGTGTAAGGAACCACCCAATACCTAATAGCTTAAAGCAGACTTCTTATTTTTTGTAATTTCTGTGGCTTGGGATCAGCAGGGTGGTTCATATACTGTGTGAGTTCTCAGCTGGGGTCACTTGTGAGAGCAAGAAGGTCAGCTAGGGCTGAAATGTCCACCATGGCTGCACTCACATGTCCGGCCCCTCAGCTCCAGTGCCTAGAGCTGAGGTCTAGCCAGCCCTTAACCCCCTTTCTCATTCAGCAGTCTGGCTCAGGCTTGTTTTTACATGGCAGCTGAGTTCTAAGCAGACCGAGTGGAAGCTGCTAGGCTTCTCAGGCCTAAACCTGAAATCACACAGCTTTACTTCTGCCATATTCTCCTGGTCTAGACAGGTCACAGGACAAGCTGGATTTAAGGGGAGGGACTCCACTTCTCCATGGGAGGAGCAGCAAACTCGCACTGCAGAGGGACAGGTAGGGTGGGAGGAACCGTTGGCAGCCATTTTTGTGGATAACCTGTCACAACATGATAGTGTGGTAGGAATGTGAAATGATCTAGAGAAACTTAAAAAATTTTGCATCTTAGAAAGCTGAAGCCTGGAGAAATGAAATGGCTTGCCCTAGGTCCCACAGCTGGTTTTCCAGAACTTGGCTACACCAGGTGTGGCCCCTGGACCAGCAGCATCAATACTGGGAGCTCACCAGAAATGGAGACTCTCAGGCTCCACCCCAGATTTGCTGAACCAGAATCTGCCTTTTCCCAAGATCCCTAGGGGCTCTGAATGCCCATCATGGTGTGCCGAAAAGCTCCATTGCTCCTTCTACTTCCAAAACTGAGACAGAAAACCTACCACCTATGAAATAAGAATGTTTTACCATCAGAGACTTGTCTCAGCATGAAAAACATTTTGTTTGACTTCATACTTACTGTGTATTTTTTGAAGCACTGCCCTTTGCTCTTTAAAATTATTACTGAATTTAATCCTCATCGCAGCTTTCATTATTTCTGTATTATTAATAATTATTACCATTATTATAATGTATATTTTACAAAAGAGCAGACGGACACTTCGAGACCCACACTTGTACCCCCAAATTCAAACCTAGGGTTTTCTGACTCCGAACTCCATGCCCTTAATTACAGAACCATATACACTGGCAACTGCCACATAGCAGCTGTGGAAGAGTCCAAATGTTTAGAGGAAGAGATTGTTTGAGGGGAACTGTGGCATGTGGCTCAGCCTGGTGAGCGGTCGCTTCTCTGCCGATGCCCTCCCACTCCCACCTTGCCTAAAACGCAGAGACTGGCACAGGCCTGTGACAGATGGCAGGGCCCGCTCGGCCGTATGTGCCCTGCTCCCTGTTCCTGGGCACACAGCTGCCTGATACAGACCCTGCCAGTTGGGCAGCTGCCTCTTGAAGTGTCTCCAAGGGCTGTTGCTCCGAGAGCGCAGTCCAGTGTTTTCCCTTTTAGATGTGCCTTCCCTCTGCTTCTAGGTCTCCACCTGGAACAGAGAACACTGTTGGGCTCTGACTGGCGGCCCGTGCCAGACCTTGAGCTGCACATAACAGCTGGTATGTGGACAGAGCTCATCCCGAAGTGGGTGAGCCAAGGCAGGGAGCAGGGAACAGGGACCGGCTTCTCCTGGATTCCCGCTTCTGGGAGAGCTTGGCGCCTGCCAGAGCTTCTTTCCAACAGCTGTGCGTGGGATGGAAAGGCAATTTCCTCCTTGCTGTTCCCTTTCCAGGAATGAGAGAGGAAGGAATGAGGAATGAGGAGCAAGTGCGAGCAAGGGCACTCCTCTTCCTAGACCCAGGAGCTGAGGGAAGGAAGAGGGGGCCAAGAAAGAAAGCTCCAGAATCTTTCCATCTTGGAGTAAACAGAGCAATATTTATGTTTGCTTTGGTCCTTTCTGCCAGCACTTTCTGCCCCCACTAGATAGGTTAACACTTGGCATCTGACACTCGACATGTCGCACGAGCTAGCTTCGGTACTGGTTTACCCTCTCTTGATCAAAATCTACATGCTATCACTTTCTTTAGGTAACTTACTTGGTCTTGATAAACCTCAAGGTTCTCATCTGGAAATTGGGAGTAGTAATTTTATCTCCGCATATGATCGCTATGAGGAATAAATGGGAAAATACACATAATAAAGGGATTACATAGACCAATAACTGACATTCAGTGCATATTTGATAAATGTTATTTAGTAATGTTAAAATTTTTCTGAGGGTAGAAACTGTCTTGTTCACTGGCACGTCCCCAGCTCCCAGAACAGTTTGTGGCACATAGTAGGTACTTATTAATTATTTGATGAATGAATGAATTGATGAATGAATTAATATACAAACTCTATAGTAGTCTGGAAGTTCTTTTTGTGCTTTGTCAAAGGACTTGACAGCATTAAGTTTAGAGCGTTGAGTGTGTGATTGTGTTTGTGTGTATGTATACACAGGAGGTATACATATGCACATAGACAGGGATAGACAGAGATTTTTCAGATGCTGCTGAGTTGGTCAGAGATGACACCGCCTTTTTTCCCTGGAGCTGTCTGTCTTCCTTTCTCCTTCCTTCATGTGCCTGCACACTCTCGCATACTCCTGCTCTCACTCTCACACGCGCTCTTTCTTCCTTTCCTTTCCATTCCGTTACATTTTGGCTTTGGTGTTAAAATCCTGCCTCAGAGCCTACTGAGACAGCTTTCATACTCACAGTAGACCCAGGGACATTGCCAAGGGAAACCGTACAGCCTTTCTGCTCTAACTATGGTCTTGCAACAGTGCGCTCACTTGCTTTTGTCGTGTTTAACAAAGTTCAAATAAGTAAATTTGAAGATTTAATTGCTTTCTTGAACGATTTATGAATTGGTCAGCATCCCATTTAGCAAGTAGAGGGAAGTTCCCCCGAGCTAAACAAAAGAAGGCTTTCTAAAGGCAGAGAGAGGCCATTAAAAAAGGAACAAAGAAATGTATTAGCAAGGAATGCATTGTTTAAGCAAGTTTGCCCTCCTAAGGGGTCTATCAGTAACTTTCCTAGTATTGATCAGGATATTCCCCATTGACTGGTTAAAAGTTATCATCCTGGGGGTGGGTAGAACTATAGTTAGGTCAGGTATTAAGTCTTGGTTTACTGACTCGGGGTCTTAACCTAAGCCATACCATTTTGGACTGTGGTTTTCTTTTTAACTGTTGTAATTCAACTGCCAGAGCAGTCATTTTGCAGTCCTCTTCGGGGGTGTGAGTGGCCTCCCAGTATTGGCCCATTGAAGGCCACGATGCTCCGACTACCGCCCGCTCCTTCACTCCCACACGTGTGGGACGGAAGACAGGATGAGCAGGGAGACACACGTGCACTACGATACAACCAGAGGCGTAAGAATGACTACATAAAAATCTGCTTTGTGGAGAATGGATTTACTCTGCCAATAATTAAGTTCTCAGATGGTGAAACTGAGGGGACTTTTCTCTGTGAAAGGAAGGGCAAAGAATGAAAGAAGACTAAACCTGCATTCCCCTGGGCTCTGCAGTTTTTGGTCAGGGATCGGGAAAGTGCAACCAGGATGCTGGGCATGGCTTGCTCTCGTATTCTTCAGGTATCTGCTGTTTCCTGGAGGGATGATTTTATATTAAGGATTCAGAATAGAATGTATTCTTTTAGAAATGAAGCTTGGAATGGGTCTCAACCCCAGAGTTTGCTTCAGAATCAATGAATATTTGTTATTGTATTGTTATGCCCGAGTTTTCACGTCCGAGAGCCCACCAAGGAGCCAACACCGATGCAATCACACGAGGGTTTATTTGACAAGCTTAAGCTTGGGCCCAAGTATACCCGGCATAGCAGAGTAGGGACTTGGATCCTGAACCAGATTACAGTCAGAGTTTTTAAAGGCAGAGTAGGGGTGGACTCGGTGGTGGGTGAGGACAAAGGGGATTATGGATGATGTAAGTCTCCAAGGATTTTTGGAAACAAGGTCTTCAGGACCTTGAGGGGCAAGCTGTTGTTGGGAGAAAGCTTATTTATTACCAGTAGTAAAAATCTTCCTGTGAGACCCATTAGATGTATATCAATGGGCCATATGCTTGGGAATAATTCTCGACACTATCTTGGAAGTTTAGAGATAAAGTTTCCTAAAGGAATTGTTAAAATAGACTTACAGGATCTTGGTCGGACCTGTCGGGGTAGGGGGTCGGTCAGGCTAGGATTGTCCTTAGCAAAACCTCAAGGTGAGGGTAGTCGAGTCCCCAGGGGAGAGCCACTCTGTCTGTTTCAAGGGCTTGTCAGTAGATGAGGAATTTTAATGATTTTCTTCTGCCTCTGTTTCCCACATCAGCTAAACTTGAGGTGGGATGGCCTTAATTTTCTCGGCCTCCACAATATTAAATAACCCTCCTTATTTTAGAATAAGTTCAGATTTATAAAAGAGTTTCCAAGATACTCCAGGTAGTTCGCATGCAACCTTCACCCAATTTTTAGACTTCCATGGTGCATGGGTACATCGCTATTAACTGAACTCCAGACTTTATGTAGATTTCATCAGTCTTTCTGCTCTTCCTTTTTGTGTTCGAGGATCTCATCCAGCATACTACGCTGCGTTTAGTTGTCATGTCTCTCCAGTCTTTGGTCTGTAATAGTTTCTCTGTCTTTCCTTGTTCTCCATGACCTTGATCGTCTTGAGGAATCCTGACCAGGAGTATATTTACTTTTTTCAAGTTTCATTCTGATTCTGAAGGGCACCACCGTGAGGCTGTCCTTTCTGTATAGGTGCTTGGGCTTGCATTTCTTTTTTGTATATATTTTCTTTTCCCTGAGTTCTTAAAGGTTTTATTAAGATTTCTTACCGCCTCTCAGGTATCTGTGACATTTTGGTGACAAATAACCTATTTTTGGTTAGGGATGAAAACGTATTTTGGCTAGAATAGAAGCCAGTGTAAAGCTGAAACTGAGATTGAGCCACGTCAAAACACATTATATGCCCAAGCACTTCGGTGTAAGAATCTTTGGCTAAAAAAACTTTTATGGTGGTGATAAAGACAATAATCATTTACTGAGTGCTGACTGTGGATGAGGTAGTGTCTTTAGTGAGTTGGATACGGTAAGGCATTTCACTCTGTGCTAGCATTCGATGTGTCAGCTTGGCTACGCTCAGCGAGAGTCCAGTGGTTCCCTTCTAGGGAATTCTGTTCTGGTTAGGGTGGGCTACAAGGGTTATTCTCAAGAGGATCATAGGAAGAAAGGGACACAGTGACTATTTTGGGTATCACTATATGACTAGCACATACATCTTTTTTTTTTTAAGATTTTATTTATTTATTCGACAGACAGAGATCACAAGTAGGCAGAGAGGCAGGCAGAGAGAGAAGGGAAGAAGCAGGCTCCCCACCGCTCAGAGAGCCCTATGTGGGGCTCAATTCCAGGACCCTGGGATCATGACCGGAGCTGAAGGCAGAAGCTTAACCCACTGAGCCACCCCGGCACTCCGTAGCACATACATCTTATCCCAGTTATTCAAACACTAGTCTAGATGCTGCCATGAAAAGATTTTCCAGGTGTGATTGAGACACATAATCGGTTCATTTTAAGTTCATCAAAACACAGTTATCCTGAGTTGGCCTGACCTAGTCAACTAGAAGGTCTTTAGAAGAGAATGTATGCATCCTTGAGTTAAGAGATGTTGGGGGGGGCACTCGAGGGGCTTAGTTGGTTAAGCATCTGCCTTTGGCTGGGGTCATGATCCCAGGATCCTGGGATAGAGCCGTGCATCGGGCTCCCTGCCAGCAGGGAGTCTGCTTGTCTCTCTCACCCTTCCCCCTGCTCATGATCTGTCTCCCTCTCTCTCTCTCTCTCTTTGTCTCAAATGAATAAATACAGAATCTTAAAAAAAAAAAAAAAGAGGGAGATGTTTATGGACAAGCTGATGCTTATGCCCACGGGCCTGCAGTGCTTATGATCCTGCCTTCCTGCCTGCCTGCGCTAGAGACCTGAGGCTTTGTAAGCCACCTTCACAACTACATAAGCCATTTCCTTGTAAAATACTCTCCCTCTTGCTCGCTCGCTCTCTCCCCTACTGGCTCTGCTTCTCAGATTGAAGACTGATTGATGGAAGCCCTTATCATATGAGGTAGTTAGTCCCATTTACATCTGGAGAAGCTGAAGCAAAGAGAGATTAAATAACTTGTCCAGGATCACATAATCAGTAAATGACAGTTAGAATTCAAACCCAGGGAATTTAATCCCAAAGCCAGGCTCTTGACTGCTCTATTACACTGACTCCTCTATAGGCTGTGGAATATATAAACGAAGGAAGCCAGTATCAACCATAACAAGAACAATTGATCCAGAGTGGTAGTTCTCAACCTTGGCCACACCGTAGAATCTTACGGGAAGCTATAGAAATCCCAGTGCCTGGGGTGAACCCCAGACCAGTTACATCAGGCTCTGTGGAGGTGGAGCCCACACATCAGTGTTGGTAAAGTTCGCCCCATGACTCTAGTGCACAAATTCTAGAATCACTGCTCTAGACCAGAGCAGTATGTCTCAGACTTTGATGTGTGTGAGACTCACCTGGGCTTGGTGTTAAAATGTGGGTTCTAACTCAGAACGCTTAGTTAGGAACATAGTTTCTGTGCCTGGAAGAGGCTCCTCCCGGGCCATTAGGCTATTGCTGGTGCAGGGACCGCATTTGGGGAGCAAGGCTCTTAAGTGTGCTTCAACTGAAGGATGTCTGAGAGGAGGTGAGAGACCAGAAAAGAGGAGGTTATTCTTGGCTGTGAATTACAGGATATGGAGCAGTCTATACAGAGCATGTGAGAGAGGGCCCTGGGGGAGACCAAGCAAGCAGAGGTGGAGACCAAGCTGGCTGGAGGTGGGGCCTGGGGGCTCAGGGAGGTTCATTGGTAAAAGGTCTTAGAGCTTCCTCCCAGAAATAGGAACTCAAAGGACTGGAAAGATTCCCAAACGGTTGATTTGGACAAAATGATTCTTGCCCTTGCTTGTATGACAGATTATAGTAGGGCATGGTTTCTAAACAGCAGCACAAATCGATATTTAGGGCCAGGTGATGCTTTACTGTGGGGCTGTCCTGTGCATTGTAGGATGATGAGCAGCAGCCCTGGCTTCCACCCTCCACGTGCCAGTGCCCCCCACCCACCCCAGTTGTAACAACCAAAAATGTCTCCAGGCATTGCCAAATGTGCCCTGGGGGACAAAATCGCCTCTGATTGGTTGAGATCCACGGGAATAGACTGCGGATTAGCACAGGCTGTTGCACTGTTCCAAGGTGAAGTATTTGGAGCATTCCTGAAAACTTTCAGGAAGAAAGACTGCATGGCGGATCGAGTCACTACCCCAGAGAACAGGGAGCATTCGGTAAGGAGAAGGAAGTAAGAACAAAGGGACTTGGGTTCATCCAGTGTGCCAAGCATGAATTTACTAAAATCAACAAAAATTTTTCTGTACTGCAAATGTAGGCAGTTTAAGGAGAGCAAACGGGGAGTGTCCTGCTGCTGGCGGCAACACTGCAGACACCAGTGGAGGGGAAGACAGACTGTTGGAATATGTAGGTTCATTGTGCGTTATGTTAACATGGGGAACGTCCTCTGCCTCTTTGTCTTCCATTAGTGCCTACCCAGGGCCTGTCTGCCTTGTAGTTCCAGGAACCTCTCAGCATGTAATAGGGAGCGCCCCCCTCACACAGGTTGTTTCCTTCTTGCAGCTTGGTCAGTTTATGGTTCTGACAGAGCTGTGTAAGCACCCTGAGATGTGATAGCCCTTTTGAAAGTTCCTATTTATATTTGCACCTGAATGCTTTTCCCAGTATTTTTTTTTAAAGATTTTATTTATTCATTTCACAGACAGAGATCACAAGTAGGCAGAGAGGCAGGCAGAGAGAGAGAGGGGGAAGCAGGCTCCCCGCTGAGCAGAGAGTCCAGATGGACGCGGGGCTCGATCTCAGGACCCTGAGATCATGACCTGAGCTGAAAGCAGAGGCTTTAACCCACTGAGCCACCCAGGTGCCCCTCCCAGTATTTTTAAATCCTCTCTAATCAAACTACCCTTCTGCTTTAGATGGATACATGAGGGCTGAAGGAGTCTCTCTTTTAAGGAACTATTCCTGAATTGATGCTCTTTAGTGTGATTTCTCAATTTCGGACTTCCAGCCATTGTATTCTGAATGATTTCCTTTTTGTAATTACACAGACATCCTCCTTGAGCTCTATAGGCTATCGGAGTTTAGATAATCCAATTAGTTTTCCCAAACCTCAAAGGCATATGCGTTTTCAAGAAGGGAATTCAAATATGCCCGCATTAGTTGCTTTGTCCTGCGGTATTCCTTCCTTATCTTTCCACTGCCTGGTGCCAAGCTGGTGTTTGTAAAGAGGCCAGGAGTCGTTGCTTGGTTTATGTCAAGGGAGCAGTGGCGGTGAATTGTGTTCCAGCTGCGTCCTGGCCCAGCACCCACATAGTAGAGTGTGGCCTGATGACTGCATTACGAAGCTTCTCTCCAAAGAGTATGAAAACAGGTGCTTTAAAAACCTGGACCTGCTCCTGCTCCCTAATCGCCTGGGGATTTTTTAAAAATGTGGATGCCAATTCAGTGAGTCTGAGATAGGACCTGGGATTCTGCATTTCTAGCAAGTTCCCCCGGGGTATATATGAAACAAGAGTGGTCATGTGTTGATCATTATTGAAGCTGCATGTTGGGTCTGCGGCCTTCATTGTATTATTTGCTACTTTTGTTCATGTGTGTATATGACCAGAATGCTTTTTTAAAAAAATTTTTAAATTTTTTTAATTATAAAAAAAATTTTTTTAAAGATTTTATTTATTTATTTGACAGAAATCACACGTAGGCCGAGAGGCAGGCGGGGGTGGGGAGAGGGGAAGTAGGCTCGGCTCCCCGCTGGGCAGAGAGCCTGATGTGGGGCTCCATCCCAGGAACCTGGGATCATGACCCAAGCTGAAGGCAGAGGCTTTAACCCACTGAGCCACCCAGTCGCCCCTGCTTTTTTTTTTAAGGTGATTTTCTGTTGAGATGTTTCCTCTCATGATGAATGCCTTTTACAAATGTAAGAGATGTTATCTCTGAGGACTACTTCCGTTTATTCAACGTAAATTCATTGTACACCTGCTATGTTCAATGTGCTGTGCTAGGTAATGGGAATATATCAATGAAGGAAACTAAAAAAAATTGCACCAATATCCTTGATGAACACAGATGCAAAAATTCTCGCCAAAATACTAGCCAATAGGATTCAACAGTACATTAAAAGGATTATTCACCACGACCAAGTGGGATTTATTCCATGGCTGCAAGGTTGGTTCAACATCCACAAATCAATCAATGTGATACAACACATTAATAAAAGAAAGAACAAGAACCATATGATACTCTCCATAGATGCTGAAAAAGCATTTGACAAAGTACAGCATCCCTTCCTGATCAAAACTCTTCAAAGTGTAGGGATAGAGGGCACATACCTCAATATTATCAAAGCCATCTATGAAAAACCCACGGCAAATATCATTCTCAATGGAGAAAAACTGAAAGCGTTTCCGCTAAGGTCAGGAACACGGCAGGGATGTCCGTTATCACCACTGCTATTCAACATAGTACTAGAAGTCCTAGCCTCAGCAATCAGACAACAAAAGGAAATTAAAGGCATCCAAATCGGCAAAGAAGAAGTCAAACTATCACTCTTTGCAGATGATATGATACTATATGTGGAAAACCCAAAAGACTCCACTCCAAAACTGCTAGAACTTGTACAGGAATTCAGTAAAGTGTCAGGATATAAAATCAATGCACAGAAATCAGTTGCATTTCTCTACACCAACAACAAGACAGAAGAAAGAGAAATTAAGGAGTCAATCCCTTTTACAATTGCACCCAAAACTATAAGGTACCTAGGAATAAACCTAACCAAAGAGACTAAGAATCTATACACAGAAAACTATAAAGTACTCATGAAAGAAATTGAGGAAGACACAAAGAAATGGAAAAATGTTCCATGCTCCTGGATTGGAAGAATAAATATTGTGAAAATGTCTATGCTACATAAAGCAATCTACACATTTAATGCAATTCCTATCAAAGTACCATCCATTTTTTTTCAAAGAAATGGAACAAATAATCCTAAAATTTATATGGAACCAGACAGAAAAGACCTCGAATAGCCAAAGCAATATTGAAAAAGAAAGCCAAAGTTGGTGGCATCACAATTCCGGACTTCAAGCTCTATTACAAAGCTGTCATCATCAAGACAGCATGGTACTGGCACAAAAACAGACACATAGATCAGTGGAACAGAATAGAGAGCCCAGAAATAGACCCTCAACTCTATGGTCAGCTAATCTTTGACAAAGCAGGAAAGAATGTCCAATGGAAAAAAGACAGCCTCTTCAATAAATGGTGTTGGGAAAATTGGACAGCCACATGCAGAAAAATGAAATTGGATCATTTCCTTACACCACACACGAAAATAGACTCAAAATGGATGAAGGATCTCAATGTGAGAAAGGAATCCATCAAAATCCTTGAGGAGAACACAGGCAGCAACCTCTTCAACGTCAGCCGCAGCAACATCTTCCTAGGAACTTCGCCAAAGGCAAGGGAAGCAAGGGCAAAAATGAACTATTGGGATTTTATCAAGATCAAAAGCTTTTGCACAGCAAAGGAAACAGTGAACAAAACCAAAAGACAACTGACAGAATGGGAGAAGATATTTGCAAATGACATATCAGATAAAGGGCTAGTGTCCAAAATCTATAAAGAACTTAGCAAACTCAACACCCAAAGAACAAATAATCCAATCAAGAAATGGGCAGAGCGGGCGCCTGGGTGGCTCAGTGGGTTAAGCCGCTGCCTTCGGCTCAGGTCATGATCTCAGGGTCCTGGGATCGAGTCCCGCATCGGGTTCTCTGCTCGGCAGAGATCCTGCTTCCCTCTCTCTCTCTCTCTGCCTGCCTCTCCATCTACTTGTGATCTCTCTCTGTCAAATAAATAAAATCTTTAAAAAAAAAAAAAAAAAAAAAAAAAAAAAAAAAAAAAAGAAATGGGCAGAGGACATGAACAGACATTTCTGCAAAGACGACATCCAGATGGCCAACAGACACATGAAAAAGTGCTCCACATCACTTGGCATCAGGGAAATACAAATCAAAACCACAATGAGAGATCACCTCACACCAGTCAGAATGGCTAAAATTAACAAGTCAGGAAATGACAGATGCTGGCGAGGATGCGGAGAAAGGGGAACCCTCCTACACTGTTGGTGGGAATGCAAGCTGGTGCAACCACTCTGGAAAACAGCATGGAGGTTCCTCAAAATGTTGAAAATAGAACTACCCTATGACCCAGCAATTGCACTGCTGGGTATTTACCCTAAAGATACGAACGTAGTGATCCGAAGGGGCACGTGCACCTGAATGTTTATAGCAGCAATGTCTACAATAGCCAAACTATGGAAAGAACCTAGATGTCCATCAACAGATGAATGGATAAAGAAGATGTTGTATATATACACAATGGAATACTATGCAGCCATCAAAAGAAATGAAATCTTGCCATTTGCGACAACGTGGATGGAACTAGAGGGTATCATGCTTAGCGAAATAAGTCAATCGGAGAAAGACAACTATCATATGATCTCCCTGATATGAGGGAGAGGAGATGCAACATGGGGGGTTAAGGGGGTAGGAGAAGAGTAAATGAAACAAGATGGAATTGGGAGGGAGACAAACCATAAGTGACTCTTAATCTCACAAAACAAACTGAGGGTTGATGGGGGGAGGGAGGTTGGGAGGGGGGGTGGGATTATGGACACTGGGGAGGGTATGTGCTATGGTGAGTGCTGTGAAGTGTGTGGACCTGGCGATTCACAGACCTGTACCCCTGGGGATAAAAATATATTATATGTTTATAAAAAATAAAATTTAAAAAAAAGAAAAAGAAAAAAAATTGCTACAGCCATGTTGCTTGCATTCTGGTAGAGAAGACAGGCAGTAACTGATGAAGATGATAAAGAAGTAAGTACATTGTAGAGTATGTTAGACATAAGTGTTACGGAAAACTGGACGAGAGTAAGGGGATTGGAAGTGGTGGCAGGGTGAGAGGGTGAGAGGGACAGGTGAGGGCTCATTGAGGAGTTGGGTGTTCGGGGTAGGCCTTCCTGAAAAGGTTTCATTTGCTTCACGTCCTGAAGGAAGTGAGGGATTTAGCCCATGTAAATAATGGGAGAGAACATTCTAGGCTAAGAACTAGCATTGAGAAGGCCTCAGGCAGGAGGCTCAAGCAGAAAGGAAGAAGCCCTTGTGACTGAGTGGTGTGTGGGGGAGGGAGGGCGTAGCAAGAAAGGAAATGGTGGTGGTGACAGGTCTAGATGAGCCATTGTAATGGCTGACTTTTACTTTGAAGTGGCAGCCTCCTGAGAGTTTTGAACTGGGAGTAGCAGGACCTGACTGCTGTTTTGAGACCAGACTCTAGAGGGGCAAGGGTAGAAGTAAGGGTGGCTGGCTGGCAGGAGACTTCACTTGCTTGGTCTGTCCCCAGTGCCTTCTCTCATACGCTGCATGTAGATGCAGCCAAGGCTACTCTCCTTCTTCTAGTCTTTCTGCTCCTCTCATTTTTCCTTCAGTTTGAAACACACTCCAGAGCCTCACTGCCCAAGTTTGGTCCCAGGACCAGCAGCATCAGCCTTCCGTGGGAGGAGCCTTGGAGGTTCTCCATCACTAATCCAAGCGAGAGACGATGGGAGAGTCAGACAAGATGGAAGCTCCCAAGGTAGAGAAAAGAAGTTGGATTCCGGAAAATAATTTGAAGTAGAGTCGACAGGACATCCTGACCAGTTGTACGTGGACTGTGAGAGTACCAGTGAGTGAAAGCTGTCTCCAGGGCTAGAGCTTGAGTAAATAGAAAGCTAGAGTTGCCTTCGAGATGGGAAGAATGCTTTGGGTGTCTAAGTAAGGGTTTAAAGGTGGCTTGACATAACCCTCCACTCTGTCGTGAACATACCATCTAACTTCCTTAAAGACTTATGTTTGTGCAGTAGCTTCATAAAAACTACAAAACGGCTTTTCTGTCAAAGCAAATTTGAAGAGGTTATTGAGGAATGCAGGAAGTCTGAACTGTAACTTTGTAGGGCGCTACGTATGATGCTAGCAGCTAATGGCAATATGCTCCGTCTTCCTCTCCGTAGCATCCTAATTTTTCATGCCTAGAATGCACTCGGGTAATTGAGAATGAATTTGCTTCTTTGCAGGATGTGGCTGGTGACTGTAGCAAGGGGAATGTTGCAGAATAATTTGTTAGTATAGAAGAAAATGGCTGAAGGGTTTACCGTAGACTAAAACCTGACATCAATCCTAATCTTATTTTCAATTGCTGTGACTCAGGAGTGATGTTGACTTTGCACCTGACACTTTGTGCTGCCAACCTCCCCTTTTCTTTCTTCGTTTTTACTTTTTTTTTTTCACCCCACCAACGTCTTTCTCTTTCTTTTCATGAGAGTTAAGGAATAAGGTTTAAATGATAGATTATTTAGCCGTGGTCGTTGAGTTACACAATAATACTTTCATTTTTATAAGGAGTTTCGAATATAAGTACGCATTCATGTAAATGGACTATTATGTGAAAGAATTTTTATGCTGGCTACTGGGTCAATCAGTACCAGCGATAGAGTACACAATTCTAAATGGACAGTATTCAGGGTGCCTCAGTCAGGTTGGTGTCTGTCTTCAGCTCAGGTCATGATCCCAGGGTCCTGGGATCGAGTCTGCATTGGGCTCCTTGTTCTGCGGGGAGCCTGCTTCTTCCTCTGCCTGCCACTCCCCCTGCTTGTGCTCTCTCTGACAATAAATAAGTAAAATCTTAAAAATAAATGGACAGTATTCTTTCCTTCCCATCAATTTGTTATTCACTATCAGTATAACATCGTATTTCCCTGAATTATTTTCTGCTCTTACCACAATCCCACAATAATACAAAAGTATTGGATATTAAAGAATTATCCTAATTCATGGTCTTTGGGGTGCCTGGGTGATTCAGTTGGTTGAGCATCTCCCTTCGGCTCAGGTCATGATCCCAGGGTCCTGGGATGGAGCCCCACATCAAGCTCCCTGCTTGGCGGGGAGCCTGCTTCTCCCTCTGCCCCTCCCCCTAACTCATGTGCATGCACACGTGCTCTCTCTCTCTCTGAAATAAATAAATAAAATCTTTTTAAAAAATGAGTGGTCTTTGGAAAAATACTCATTGATTGAGGGGTCTAGGTTTCTGAACAATTTTCTTTAGGTAAGTTTCTTTCAGGTCTGTCATGAGCTGAGAGGTCCCTGTCTCTCTTTTGCTTTTTCATCCAGTTGTAAGCAATACTATATGAAAGATGTAATAATTTGACAGATTATTAAATTGCCTTTCAGCGAGATTTTGTTATGTAACTCTCACCTCAGAAAAATGTAGTTGCTAAGAATTTGCTCTGTGGCTGCTCACGCTTGGCATGGGAAATTATCTCCTGGAATGGAATTGGCATGGAGATGGCGGTGGCCTCTTATGTCCTTCTCCCACTCACTGTGTGGGAGAATTCCCAGAAGGAAAACGAATGGCTGAGCGAAGGGCAAAGGTAAAGGCCGGGAGACCAGCTGGAAGGTTGTTGCGGTTACCCAGGAGAGGGCTGAGGGAGGTTGGGTTGGCACCACTGGGCTAGCTGTGGAGCTCTCTGGAGATGGATTCTAGCTATGTTTTAAATATAAGGCTTATGGGATTTGCTGATGGGATAAAGATACACTGTGGGTCAAGGATAACTCTGAGGTTTGTGACCTGAATTACTGCAAGAATAAAGTCCATAGGCAAGGTGTTCTTGAAGGCCTGCGGAAGGGAAACTGAGGAAGGCAGGATGTGGAAGAACAAAGTGGCGTTGAGCAGGAACAGCTGCCAGTTTTCATGTTGTCGGCAGTCTTCGAGCGTGATTCCGAGTGTGATCTACCACTGGCCATTTTCCAGAGCTTTTGAGTAAATGAAAAATGCTGGGCAAAGTAAGTGGTGTATGTTTATATGTCAGTATCGAACATAGACTTCAACCCCAAAATGGAATCTATTGCCTTGTTTTTTAAGCTATAATATTTTCAACTTTAATACTTATGCTAATATAATACTATCATTGAAGACAAATTGAATACAATCTTGGTTGAAGAGCAAATTAAAGCAAAGCACACTTGTATATAGTCTAAATTCCTCGAACCAGAACATCAAAACCTTTAGTGTAGCTAGCAAATAATCAAGCCGATTAATAAACCACATGGAAATCCCCTCTTGATTCTTTAAGGCCCTACTTCCTCTTCTCTGATTTAAATCCAAATCACAATCCCATTTTCTTCAAGTTCTACCTTCTTAAGTCCCATGCTTTCTTGTTTGAAATCAAGACATTTTGAAGTTACAAATTTCAAAGTCATTAAATTATATTAGAAACCCAAAACTTGAATCATAGTTGTAAATTTAGAGTTTATGTTTGCTGGCCAAAATTCCATAGACATTTCTCTTTGTAGCCCTACAGGTTGTCTTTTTAACAATTACTGTTATTTTAAATCCTGTGCTATTTCACTTTTAATATATCCTGCTGTTTTGAGTCTAATTTTGAGACTACTAAGTGAAACATCTGGATATTGCAGAAGCATTGTTAAATTATTTTGAAATGGTCGCATTTATCCCCTCTGTCTTTCTTTTTTTAAAAGGTGGCTATAAATAGTCATCATCTGGTTTAAAGCATTGTCATTTTTTTTTCCCAGTGTCTTTCAAGAAAAAACACAGAGCCCTCTATCCTGAAAGGTTCGTCTTCTTAAAGTGTTGCTTTACTCACTGAATTCAAATCACTAAGGAGAGACTTTGCCACTAAGCTTGAGACGAAGGAAGGGTATTTGTCGCTTTCATCAAATCCTGTTGATCTCTGGCCTTTTTAGTTGAAGGGCAAGGGGCACTGTTAAATGTGGGCTGCAAGGAAGACAGGAGCTTGATTTGGGTTTTAATTTTAGCATCCAATTTTGTCCAACCAACATTGAGTCAAGTGGTTTTACACGATTAGGTGAAGTCAATATTGAGTTTCCTGTCTTGGTCCTCACTTTTACCCTTCTCAGGAAGCAACTTGGAATTGACTCTGCGGCAGCCTTGATTTCCAAGGCCCATGGGAGGTCAATACTCATCAGCCACCTTTTAGGAATATCAACAATGACCATACTCAGACAGTCGTTATTGATCCTTTGATAGCTGTTCTCACTTTAACATTAGGACTCCGAAGTCTTGACCTTGTCCCCATGAGCTCTGGAGCTTTTATAATATGATTATTTTTAAAGATACAAAAGTAATATTGACATGTAGAGAATAAATCTATTTTTGGCGATAATGGAAGTAGCTCCTCAAATGGCAAGACTGTTTTTTTCTATTACTTTCTGCGGCAAAGTTAGTTATATCCATAATAACACTTCCCCTTTCTCCTCGCCACCAGGAACTCAATTTTATTTAGGTGGCAGTATACACCCCCACCCCCCCAGAGATGAGTCTAAACCAGTGGTCTAAATAAGTGCGCTGTCATTCTGTTTTCCTTGAAACTCCCTTTCCTGTCCCCTCTTGGAAACTAGGTGCTTATGTGACTTTTGGTCAAGGGCACATAAGGGTGAGCCTGCTGAAAGATATCCAGGAGAGATTTTACTGCCTGAAAAAGCAAGTTTCGGAGGACACCTCCTCAGCAGCTCCCTTTCTTCCTTCTTCCTGCCTTGAATGTGGTTGGACGATGCTTGGTGATCTTGTTTGTCTGAGGCATTGAACCGGGAACTCCCTTCTTTTGTTTTGAAACAATAAAGCATGCTTATTTTTTACGTTGTTAATAATTCCGTTCCTCGGTGAGAACCATTCCTTATTGGGGTGCTTGGGTGGCTGAGTCAATTAAGCATCCAGCTCTTGATTTCGGCTGAGGTTTGATCTCAGGGTTGTGATTTCCAAGTTGTGAGATGGAGCCCTGCTTCACGGCTCTGCGCTCAGTGGAGAGTCTGCTTCTCTCCCTGTTCCTTTCCCTCTCTCCCTCTCTCCTTTCCCCCTCTCCCTGTTCTCTCTCTAAAATAAATAAATAAATCCTTAAAAAAAAAAAGAAATATGCCTTATTGATTCATCTTCTGTTATATTTTTCAGGCAAATCATCCATATACTCCACTTTGTAGAAACAAGTTTTGCCTACTGAAAAGAACCTTGAGTTAGCCCAGACTTGAGTTCTAGTCTTCGAACACTTAGGTTTGAATACCTAGTATTCATCAGATTCTGTGCTACATATTTGGAATATTAAGATTGATAATATGTGCTCTTCATTCCAAACGATCTTAGAAACAAGTAGGAGATATTGGGGCACCTGGGTGGCTTAGGTGGTTAAGCGTCTGCCTTTGGTTTAGGTCATGGGATCGAGTCCTGCGTCTGGCTCCCTGCTCATTGGAGAGTCTGCTTCTCTCTCTCGCTCACCCTATGTGGGTGCTCTCACTCTCTCTCAAATAAATAAAATCTTTAAAAAAGCCCCAACAACAACAAGTAGGTGATATTGACTTCAAATAGATAATTTTTATACACTGAGTCAAGTATGATAACGGAAGTATTTTTTTTTTTATAGATTTTTTTTTTTTTTCATTTATTTGACAGACAGACCACAAGTAGGCAGAGAGGCAGGCAGAGAGAGAGAGGAGGAGGAGGCAGGCTCCCTGCTGAGCAGAGAGCCCGATGCGGGACTCGATCCCAGGACCCTGAGATCATGACCTGAGCCGAAGGCAGAGGATTCAACCACTGAGCCACCCAGGCGCCCTGATAACGGAAGTATTAACTAAAAGTTATTAGAGCAGAAACTGGGGGTATGGACTTCATTTTGTAAAGCAGGGAGAAAGCTTTTGAATAGACGATTTTTCCTATTAAGTTTTATTGACGTATAATTTGCAAACAATAAATTTAACCAATTTTAAATTTTATGTGCAGTCATGTAACAGCTATCAAAATCAAGATGCAGAGTATTTATATCCCTCCAAAAAGTTCCTTTTGCAGTTAATCCTCTCCCTGAATCCTCTGATCCTGGCAAACATCGGCTTTCATATTTGTCCGCATAGTCTTGCCTTTTCTGGAATGTGAAATGAATGTGTTTAGCTCCCTCTGATTTTGAAGGTTAATTTTGCTGAATTTGAATTCTTAGTTGACAGTTTTCTTTTTCTTTTTGTCCTTTAAATATATCATCTCACTGCCTTCTTATCTTCATTATTTATGATAAGTCAGCTTTTAAGTTTTCTTTTCTACTATCTATAGTGAGTTGTTTTTCTCTTGTTGCTTGCAAGATTTTTCTTCTTTATGGTCTTTGGCAGTTTGACTATGGTGTGTCTAAGTACAGATCTCTTTGGGTGTATCCTATTTGGGATTTGTTCAGCTTCTTGGGTCTATAGGTTAGTATGTATTATCAAATTTGGGAAGGTTGCAACAATTATTTCTTCAAATATTCTTTCTATTTCTCTCTTCTCCTTCTGATACTCCCATTACATGTAATTGATACACTTGACATTGTTCCACAAATCTCTGATTCTCTATTAATTTTTTCTTCCATTTTTTGTCTGTTGTTCAGATTAGATAATTCTACTCATGTATTTTCAAGTTTATTAATGTTTTCTTCTGCCATCTCAAGTCTGCTGCTAAGGCCATCTAGCAAATTTATCACTTCCATTATTGTACTTTTTGACTCTACAGTTTCTATTAATATATTGATATTCCCCATTTCTTCAGTCATCATCATTACATTTTTGTTTAATTGTTTTAAATAAACATGGTTTTGCTTAATTTATTGAACACATTTATAATAACTGCTTTGAAGTCTTTGCTGAACCCAGCATCTGGACCCACTGTGAGCCCCTCCCCGCCCCCCACCTTTTTTTTAAACTCCTTTTGTTTCTCTGTGTATGGATTATACTTTCCTATTTCTTTTTTTTTTTTTTAAGATTTTATTTATTCATTTGACAGAGGTCACAAGTAGGCAGAGAGGCAGTCAGAGAGAGAGGAGGAAGCAGGCTCCCCACGGAGCAGAGAGCCCGACGCGGGGCTCGATCCCAGGACCTTGAGATCATGACCTGAGCCCAAGGCAGAGGCCTTAACCCACTGAGCCACCCAGGCGCCCCCTCTATTTCTATATATGTGTCATTTTGTTGTTGAAACCTGTATTGAAACCTAGATGTTTTGGATAATGTAGAAACTGTAAGTTCTGCATTTTTTCCTCTTATAGTTGTTGTTTTTGTCAATTTTTCTTTTTTCAGTTTTATTTTGTTTGGTAACTTTCTTTGCTTTGATCTGTGGAATCTCTTCCATCCCTCCCTCATTCCCCATGTTTGTGGCTGTGATGTCTCTTTTGTTTTTTTCACTTCTAAGTTTTACTTTTATTGTTATTTTACAATCTTAATTCCAGTACCATTAACATATAGTGTTATATTAGTTTCAGGTGTACAGTATAGTGATTCAACCATCCCATGTATCGCCCAGTGCTCATTACCACAAGTGTGCTTCTTCATCCCTATCACCTATTTCATCCATCCCCTCAACCCACTTCCTCTCTGGTAACCATCAGTTTGTTTTCTGTAGTTAAGTGTCTGTTTCTTGGCTTCTCTCTCTCTCTCTCTTTTTTTCTTTTGTTCATTTGTTTTATTTCTTAATTCTACATATGAGTGGATTTATATGATCATATGGTATTTGTATTTCTCTGACTTATTTTGTTTAGCGTTATACTCTCTGGTTCCATCCATGTCATTGCAAATGGCAATATTTCATTCTTTTTTTTTTTTTTTCTTAAAGATTTTATTTATTTATTTGACAGAGAGAGATCACAAGCAGATGGAGAGGCAGGCAGAGAGAGAGAGAGAGAGAGGGAAGCAGGATCTCCGCCGAGCAGAGAACCCGATGCGGGACTCGATCCCAGGACCCCGAGATCATGACCTGAGCCGAAGGCAGCGGCTTAACCCACTGAGCCACCCAGGCGCCCGCAATATTTCATTCTTTTTGTGGCTGAATAATAGTCCATCATATATGCCGTCTTTTTTATCCATTTATCTATCAGTGGAGACTTGGGCTGCTTCCCTAATTTGGCTATTGTAAATAATGCTGCTATAAACACAGGGGTGCATTTATTTCTTTGAATTAATGTTTTTCTGGTTTTTTGGTAAATAGCCAGTAGCATGATTACTGGATCATAGGGTAGCTCTATTTTTAACTTTTTGAGGAACCTCCATACTTTCTTCCACAGTGGTTGTACCAGTTTTCATTCCCATCAACAGTGTAGGAAGATTCCTTTTTCTCCACATCCTTGCTAACACTTGTCTTAGTTTGATTGGTTGATTGATTTGATTTGATTTGATTTTTTTTTTTAAAGTAAGCTCTATGCTTAGTGTGAGCTTGAACTCACAACCCGGAGATCAAGAGTCCCATGCTCCACTGACATCCCAGACACCCATTTATTTTTCACCTGTCTTCCTATAGGTCACTCTTTTGTCTGTATAGCTTGATTTTCAGTCAGTGATTAGAGAGAAATTATGCTAGAACAAATTACGTCAATAAGGATTCTACTTTCTGCTGATGGATATGTGTGTGGAAGCATGTGGAAGCACTTTCAAAATCTAGGCAGTTTTCAGTCTCCTCCAATTTTTTGCTGGGTCCTCTTGGGTCTTCTCTGCATGTGCAAGCAGCCTCCCAGTCATCTAGGAATCTGTGGAGAGCTTAGACCCACTCAGATTGGCCCTGAGCCTGCACATAGCCAATTAGCCAAGGACGGATGTAGAGAATTTCTTGCCCTCCTATGCATCTAAATTTTTAGGATCTGCCTATTAAATTTCTCACTTTCCAGCTGGTCTGCCACTGGCCCCCACTGGGATTATACCTTAGGCTAATACAGCTGTGGACTTTCCTTTTTTGTTTCCTACCAAACTTGGAATTTTTACTGACACTACCACTGGTTGTGGCTTTTCCACCTTCTGCTTCAAATCAGGGCAGCCCCATCTAGCAGTGAATGTTTTGTTTTACACAATCAGCCCCACCTGACACTACTACAAAGTATTACTGTTTGCTTAATAATCTGAGTGAATCTGAATGATGTAGGGAAGACATTGGGATTCAAAGCCTACAGCCAAGGAAGAATTCTTGAGACGTCTTTGGTGCAAAAGATGATTTTAGTAAAGCACAAGGACAGGACCCATGGGCAGAAAGAGCTGCCATGGGGTCATAAGGAGTGGCCCATTATGTACTTTGAAGTGGGGAGGGGGTTAGGGAGAGCCCAAGTCTCTAAGAAATTTTGGAAGCAAGGTTTCCAGGACCTTGAGGGGTTTAGCTATTGTTGGGAAAAGGTAATTTATTACCATCTAATAAAACCTTAGTCGTGAGACCCTTCAGATGTGTATCAGTGGGCCATATGTTTGGGGGATGATTACCAACACCTATCTGGGGGCGGGTAGAGATAAAGGAAGTTTCCAAAAGAATTTTTATACATTAAAGTAGTTTTACAGGATTGGGGATGCTGGGTGGGGAGGTGGGTCAGTCTAAGATTGCCTTTTGCTCTTAGCAAAGTATTAACATTGAGGCAGTTGAGTCCCTAGAGGAATGTCACTCTGCCTGTTAAAAAGGACTTGTCAGGGGCTCCTGGGGGGCTCAGTTGGTGAAGCATCTGCCTTTGGCTCAGGTCATGATCCTGGGGCATTGGGCTCCCTGCTCAGTGGAGAGCCTGCTTCTCCCTCTCCCTCTGTTTCTCCCCCTGCTTGTGCTTGCTCTCTCTCTCTGTCAAATGAATAAATAAAATCTTTTTAAAAACGGACTTGTCAAAGGGCTGTAGGTAGTAAGGAAATTTAATAATTTTTCTTCTGCCTTTGTTTCCCACATCAAGTAGACTGGGGTATGTGTGATCTGTTCCAGGCAAGAGTGCCATAGAGTCCCATTATTTTACTCAGAGTTTACCAGGTTATTATTAATAAATACATCTCAGATTTTTTTCTGCCATTGGTTGATTTTGAGAACTTCGAAATAGTTGTTTTTGGCAATTGTCCAGTTTCCTAATGGATTTTTGGGAGGAGATTTGCTGACTGCTTTACTGTGCTATCACTGAAGGTCTTACTTTTACATTGATTAGTTTTTTTAAATGTTAGTTCTTATATTCCTAGAATAAACCCAACTTGGTCAAGACATGTTATGCTTTTTATATATTACTATATCTGATTTGCTGACATTTTATTAAGAATTCCCTATTTGTGTTCCTAAGTGATATTTGTTTCTAGTTTTCTTTTCTTGTATTATCTTTGATTTTGGTGTCAGAGTAATGTTAACCTCAACAAATTATTCAGAAATATTCCCCTATTTCAAGTTTCTGGAAGAGTCTATGTGTAATTAGTCTTATTTCTTCTTTAAGTATTAGGTAGAATTCACCATTGAAGTTATCTGGGTTTATTTTTAGTGAGGTTTTTTTGGGGGGGGGTTGTTTGTTTTTTTGCTTGTTTGTTTTGTTTTAAAGGCAAGAGAAAATAAAATTGGAAATAGGTGTATGTGCGGGGAATCACAGGCAGGAAATTCCAAAGAAAAGAGGTAACATGAGGCTTATATGAGCTAAGGAGAGTTGTAGGGTCTGAGGGGGAGAAGGGGAGAAGGGATTGGAGGATGGTGAGAGATGTTTTGAAATACAAAGGTCACCCTGTTATGCAGATAAGTCCCTTAGGTAAAGGGGAGAGTTGGTTAATAGCTCTCTTCCTGCTCTAGGCTCTCCTTTCCAATGTAAATGTAGGCAGTGGACAAGGAGGCTGAGAGCTTTTCCTGCATCTGCTGGGTTTTGATTCCTTTTAACTTGAAATATTCTTTATGCCAAAATTCTTAGCCTCACCTGAGTTCATACAGTTCCCTCCTCTGAAGCTTTCTCTTTGGGAAAGGTTTTTAAACTACAAATCGGTATTCTATTTCTTCTTAAATGAGCTTTGGTAGTTCGTGTCTTTCGAGGAGTTTTTCCGTTTTACCCAAGTTTTGAAATGTGTTGCCATAACATTGATCGTGATATTCCTGTAATATCCTTTAATGTCTGTAGGATCTATGGTGATATCTCCTTTTTTATTACTGATATTGTTAATATTTGTATTCCTTGTTATTTTGATCAGTCTGGCTAAGTTTCTTTCATTTTTATTTATTTTCTAAAAAATGGTTTCATTAAACTTATTTATTTCTTTCTGTTTAACTGATGTCTGCTCTTTTTAAATTTATTATTTCCTTTCACTTACTTTGGGTTTTATTTGCTTCCCCCCACCCCCGCCGCGGCCCCTCCAGGTTTCCTTGAGTGAAAGCTTGGAATACTGACTTTGAGATCTTTCTTCTTTTATAATGTATTCACTCAATGCTGTAATTCACTGCTTTAGCTTTATTCCACAAATTTGATGTGTTCTGTTTTCACTTTCAAAATTCTGTTTAAAATATTTTCTAATATCCATTGTGATTTTTCTTCAACCTCTGACTTATTTGGGACTGTGTTACCTAACTAAATATGTGAGAGATTTTCCTGGTATCTCTCTCTTATTGATTCCTAGTTTAGTTTTGTCACAGTCAGAGAACATCTTTGTAATCAATCATCTGAAATATATTTGATGTAGGAAGGACGTTAGGGTTTGAAGCTGACAGCCAAGAAAGAATTTTTGAGACGTTTTTGGTGCAAAAAGGTGATTTTATTAAAGCACAGAGACAGTACCTATGGGCAGAAAGAGCTGTGAGCTGTAGTGGGGTAGTGAGGGGTGGTGGTTATATACCTACAAGTTGGGAGGGGGTTTAGGGATAGCAGTAAGTCTTAAGGAATTTTGGCAACAAAGTTTTCAAAGCCTTGAGGGGACTTAGCTATTGTCAGGAAAAGGTCATTTATTACCATCTAATAAAACCTTAGTCATGAGACCCTTTAGATGTATATCAGCGGGCCATAAGCTTTGGGGGTGATTGCCAACAAGTATCTTGAGGGTTTGGAGATAAAGGAAGTTTCCAAAGGAATTTTTCTACATTAAAGTAGCCTTACAGAATCCTGGGGGAAAGAGGGCTCAGGCTAGGATTGCTTTTTGCCCTTAGCAAAGTATTAACATCAAGGCAGTTGAGTCCCTAGAGGAATGTCACTCTGCCGGTTTCAAGGACTTGTCAATGCGCTATAGGTAGTAAGGAAATTTTAATAATTTTTCTTCTGCCTTTGTTTCCCACATCATATTGAGACATCTTGTGTCCCAGAATATAGTCTATTTTGGTGAATATTCTATACATACTTTAAAAGGATGTGTAGTCTTTTATTGTTGAATGAAATATTCTATAAATGATCATATTATCAAGGTAGTTGATAATGTTTGTCAAGTCTTACATCACCACTGATTTTCTGCTTACGTGTTCAACTCCTGAGGAAAAAAGTTTGGAACTTTCGACTATAATTTTTGATCTGTCCATTTCAAGAAATCTTCATTCACTAATTACATCATTATAAACAAACCACTTAAGTCCAGGAGACTCAGTTTCTTCATGGTTAAAATGCTAATACTCTTTTCCCACCTCAGAGGGTTGTTGTATTAACAGAAATGGACAATTCAGGAAGAAGCATTATAAGCCATATACTACTATATAAATGTATTATCTCATTAAAACCCACCTTGCAACATAACATAAACATAAAGATTTAATAATACAGTAATAGAACGCATGACTTTGCATTTGTAAGTATCAAGCCTTCTTCAAAGAGTTATACAACATGTCAAGGCACAGGGTAATGCCTGGTAGGATTTAAGCATTTGCCTTTTGTGAATTAATACTCAACATCACAAGAAACTTTCAGAATCAACTGTTTTCATCATTATTTTTAAAGGAATGTAGTTATTTCTGCTCTTACAGAGAAATGAAAATGTAGCCCTAAAATAAAATCTGCCAAGAACCCCTATAGAGGGACTATCTATTCTGCTAACTGTTGTAACCACGTATTTTTGTCTTTAGCATGTTATTAGTCTAGCACAGGGGTCAGCAGACATTTTCTGTGAAGGGACAACTAGTATATAGACTTCACAGTCTGTCTCAACTAGTCAATTGCCGTTGTAGTGAAAAAGCAACCATAGACAACATGAGGAGGAGTAAGCATAGCTGTGTTCCAGTAAAACTTTGTTTAGGAAAACAGGTGGTGAGCCTGATTTGGCCTGTTGGGCCATAGTTTGCCAACCCCTGCTATACATAGTAACTCCTATTTCCCCTCCCTCAATTCAAACACTGCATTTGTTTATCTCTATACATTTATTTGGTAACTGAGAAGGTAAGAAGATATCCTGTTCAGGGAGGGTGATAGATAAAAGGCTAGAAGGATGAAAGAGGTTGGAATGGCAATTTGGGCTGTTTTGGAATTCCCTACAGTGAAAGCAATGTAGATGCCAAGGTTAACAAAATCATTCAAGTACTCTAGGGGACCCTGACCACAATTACAGAAGCGTTGTGGTGCTGGCTGTCAAAGGACTGGCAAAGAACTTCTCTGTCCCTCTAAGTGGACTCCAATTCCATTCTGGCACCTTGGAGAGCGTCTGTGGGGAGACTCTGGTATAATTTTGGTGGGGCCTGAGCAGGGAGCTGGGAGGCTGCTTCTGGAGACTGAGTGGACGGGGGATGGAGACCAGGTTAGCCAGAGCAAGAACAGAGGACAGGGTAGATATCTGAGATGGACTATAGCTGGCAGACATTTTTGTGGACACCGGGGAAGAATCCTCTTGAGAACTGAGAGCTACTGGGATCATAATGGTAGGAGAGAGAGCTGGGCTTCAGTCCAGTTGCTTTTAAGTGAGTGTTATTAAACCAGAAGATATTTAAGCAACAAGAGGAAATAGTTGAGATGCGGCAAAGTGGTACCACAGCCAGATTTGGCCAGAGAAGAGCAGATGGGCAGGCAAGAGCTATATACTTGCCCTTGGGGTACTTTGTTGGAAGAATAGAATGGCATTCTGGCTCAGTTTGTGGGTTTAACTGACTGGCTGGTTATCAGGAAGAGATTAACAGTACAGAGAGGGAAAGACTTTCACAGGCTACTTGGACTGCAGAGGCTGGTACTTCTTACTCTGAAACCACCAGGGAAGGAGAAGAATATGCCCCTCGGTCCTCTCATTTGAAGCTGGTAGCTAGGGAGAATGTCAGTTTCTGTGAGCCACACCCAGATTCTTGTCTTACTCTTTGCCCCTTAGTTTGAAAATTTTAATATAACCAGGTTGGCCTCCCATCTTTATACGTAGTTCAGCCTTAGAATGTTACCTTTGGAAAAGGAAACTCATGCTGAACACAGGACAAATTGTATTCTCCTTTTCTCAGATATCAAAAAGGAGATAACTTACCAGAAATATCTTTTCCTGCATGTCTTCTGTCTAAATGATTGACACAATGAACAGATAGTTTTAGTTTACTATTGCTCCTGGAAGTTAGATAGCAAATGGCTTGTTGGGATAATAACATATAAAAGAAATATAAAGGCTCAGATTCCTCTGAGGACAAAAATGCCACTTGACAGATGAGCCCATTGGCCTGACAAGCTAGTGAACTTATTTTGACCTGTGGAGAAAAAAAAATCCTATGTATACATGATGACAAAACCAGATTTGGGATTCTGCCTGAGGATTTCCTTATGGTCAAATAAACTACTCTAAAATGCTACATCAGGGCGCCCGGGTGCTCAGTTGGTTAAGCATCCTGCTCTTAGTTTCAGCTCAGGTAATGATCTCATGGGTCATGAGATCGAGCCCCACATTGGGCTCTGCGCTCAGCCAGGAGTCTGCTGGAAGATTCTCTCTCCCTCTCCCTTACCCCTCCCATGACTCACACATGCAATCTATCTCTGTCTCCAAAATAAATAAATAAATCTTTTTTAAAAATATGCTCCATCAATTCTTGTAATATTTTAATAAGTGGAAGCACTCTGTTATCCAATGATAATTGTAGGACATGACAACAAATTACTAATTTTCTGATATAGCAGAATAAATGAGATTACCAAAAAAAGAAGCTTCTGGGGCATCTGGCTGGCTTAATTGGTAGAGCATACAACTCTGAATCTTGGGGTCATGAGTTTGAGCCCCATGTTGGGGGGTAAAGTTTACTTAAAAAAAGAGGCTTCTTTTAGACAATAGCAAAATGGGGAAGGGAATTTATGGACCACCAAATCTGTCCCAGACATGGGTCTGGGTACTCTACTTTTATTACTTCTTATTATTTATTTCTGAGGTTATTACCATTGTCTCACTTTAGAGATAAACAAACTAAGGCAAAGGATATGAGACTGACCCTTATAGGAAAGAAAAAAAAAAAAAAGGAAAGGAAGAAACTGACTCTTATAGGCAGCCCACAGCTTTCAAGTGGCCAAGTTGGTGTTAATATCCATATCTGCCTCCAAAGCCAGTGGAACTTGTAGTTCTCTACTTCTGTCTAGCCTGTGGCTCATAGTCTTTACTGGACCTATATATTTCAGAGAGAGTTGGGAATATGCAGATTCCTGAACCCTGGCCCCAGAGATCCTAATTCTATTGCTTTTGGGGGGGGTATAGTCATAAATTTTCATTTTCCAGGCATTCCTTATGATTGTAATCCTAACTGAACACAATACTTGGAGGAGTGCTGGTCTGGACCTGAGGTTCTCCATGCTGGCTGCACATTGATCAGCTGGGAAGTTTATAAAATACCAATGCTTGCCACCTCACCCCAGGTTCTCTGGAACAGGGCCCAGGCACCAGTATGTAAAAGTAAAGTCCTGTCCCCTCTGGATAATGGTCATTCTGATGGACAGTGAGAGTTGTAAATCTCTGGTCTAGCTGTTTCTAGTCTCACTTTCATCATTGAGTAATTTCATGATAACTGACAGTCCTTCCTCCTCCATGAGGCATTAGACTATGATGGTTAATTTTATGTATCAACTTGACTAAGCTTAGGTAGCTGATGAAACATTATTTCGGATTGTATCTGTGAGAGTGTCTGGAAGAGATCTGCTTTGAATAAATAGACTGAGGAAAGAAGATTTGCATTTATCAATGTAGGTGAGCATCATCTAATCCACTGAAGGCCCACATGGAACAAAAAGGCAGAAGAAGGGCAAATTCTTGACCTCTATAACTACATGAGCCAATTCCTATTATAAATCTCCTCTTGTATATATCTCTCTATATCCTATTGGTTCTGTTTCTCTGTAGAATCCTGACTAATACATGAACTCTACCTTTGAGATCTCTTCCAGATATCTGGGTCTTAGAGGAAAACTAGTTGATATTGGATGCATTGTTCAGTAAAACTTCCAAGTATCTAATATATGGTTGCTTTCTGGAATTAAAAATTTAAATATCATTTCTCTTTGGCCAATAAGGAGAAATACAATATTGCAGCAAGTAAAATCTGATTTTGTTTCAACACTTCCCATAGAATAAAGATCAAGAATGTTCTCAAAGCTATGAAATAGAATGGGAGAAGAAGGACAAAAGCTGAAGATGGTAGATAGAATAAGTGAACAGAGGCAGCATGTGAACCTAGGTCAAGCTTCCTGTTTCATTGGGATGCTCAGCAAACTCTGGAGGAAACAGATATGGAGGAAGGAGAATGACAGTATTTTTAGATGTGGTAATTATAATCATTTTAACTGCAGTAGATGGTGAGAGCTGCCAATACATCCTAGAATTCTAGTTCTGCTAGAATTCTGTGTCTTGAAGAACACAAGTCTACAGCTCTGTATTCCATGAATATTTCCCAGATGAATTAATTCCTCTAGGTTTATAGAAAGTTCATAGAGAACAGAAAAGGAATTTGTCCTTTTTGTTGAAAGGAGTAATCCATCTACCATGGTAAACTGATAGTGCACTGCATCCGAATGTCACATTGCACAGTGTCCTTCAATGATGATATCATTTGAATGATAACTAGGTAAGAATATGACTTTTGGAAAGCATTTGAGCGCTCTGAGTTCCTGTAGTGGAATACTCCCTAACCAGGGGTTGCAAATTCCAATGTCTACAGGGGGCTGGGCAGGTACAGTAGACAGGAGAAGGGAGCAGATGTAAAACAAGAAGGGATGAAGAGAACAATGGAATATTTGAACATGCAAGTCCTATCTGAAAGCATCCAAGTATACATTTATAAAAAAAATTATGTGAGTGGAATAAAAGGCCACCACTTTACAACCTCTGATCCAAACAAAACCAATTAGTATCCCATTGCAGGCTTACATCGTATAGATTTAAGACAATAATCCCTTGAATTATTTGAAAATTCTTTACAACTTTTAATATACCACTTTCCTCCCAGGTTCTCTTCTCTCCCTGGGAAAGAAAACAAAACTCAAAACACAGAAACAACCCTGTGTGCTCTTTAAACTGTAGCAGCTGGTGGCTAAACATATGGGAAAATTATTTCTGCGGTTATTATTCTTCTCTACACACTGTGCCAAATGGGGGAGAAAAACAAACTTTTTTTGTATGTATATGTTAAATAACACAGTGTAGGCAAAACGTATATTGCCGTTGTCACTTAGATATTTTCACACTGAGTTGGGAATGGTGTTCAGAAATTTATATTAATGTAACTTCTTGATACAGATAACTGCTAAAATTTCTTAAGCATAAATTTCCATAGGACATATGTATTTTTAGGGATAAAAGAAAAAAAGAGCTTTGTAGCAACACAACCCAAATAGCTTTGAGGATTTGCTTATCTTTACTGTAGTTAACTTTTATTTCCTGTTCCTGGGTGCAGTGTGCTGACCTCATAAATGTTATTATGTGTTGACCTGTAAATATAACTAGGAATTGTCAATAAGTGCAATTGCATTTCTGAACACAGAGGTCAGATTCTAAGCTGCATGAGATTACTTTGTGAGGTCATAATATCAAAAGTAATAAAGCAGTCTTTTGAGAAGCATTTTCAGTTAGAGCGGTTAACCAGATTTTATAATAATGGGATTGTTCAGCATATGCTGCAAAATGGGAACTCAGGAAAATAGTGTTGTCTGTCAGTTGTAGGGGTAGAAAAGCTGGGCTACTTTTTTTTATGGCTGAAAATGAAATAGGCCTATTTCAATCTAACAAACATTGGAAGCGGATTCTGGGGGCGTCTGATAATGAGCAAGTTGTAGTCCCTGCCCTCATATGGAGAAGAAGATGGTACAGAACTGTGTTGTCCAGTATGGTAGCCAAGAGCCACATGTGGCTGTTTACATTTCAAGGAAACTGTGCTCGCTTCGGCAGCACATATACATTTCAAGGAAACTAACTAAAATAAAATGAAATTAAGAATCCAGTTTTTTCGTCACAATGACCACATTACAAGTGCTTAATAGCCACATGTGGTTAGTGGCTACCATGTTGGCGAGTAGAGCTATACAACAGGTCCATTATCGCAAGTTCCACTGGACAGCACTGGTATAGAAATCACGAACTCGTGTCTGGAGTCAGACTAACTGGGCTGGAAACCAAGAAGAGTTCCTTGATATCGCTGTGCACCAGCTTCCCCATCTATAAAGTGGGGATGATACTTATCAGAGGGCTGCTGCAAGGACTAAATGAGTTTATAATATTTAATTCTTTTATAAATATCTGGCCCATAGGAAGTACAATCGAAACAGTGGGGGTAATTCCTCAATAAAAGTTCTATAGAGCATTCTGAAGTCTCAGAAGAGTCAGCAAATTAATTTTGACACAGAGATTGAGAAAATTTCATGGAAATCGTGACATTTAAGTTGGACCTAGATAGAATGATTAAAAAGTGGGCAGAGTGATAAATTGTAACAAGTAAAGAAGGGAAGTACATGGGGAGGTAGGGTATTCAGGCTGTGCAAAGGCATGGAGGCATGGAGGCATGAAATTATGTGCCACATCTGGGTAATGGTAAATTGCCCAACTTGTCTGTTGAAAAAGGGAAGGCAGAAGGTGAAGCCAGGAAGGCAGGTGAAGAAAGACTCTGTAGTGTGCCTTGCATGCCACACTAAGGAGGCCAGATTTTATTCTATTAAAAAAATAAAAAATAAAACATAAATTAGGTTACACCTGGTTGGCTCAGTCAGTTAAGTGTCTGCCTTCGGCTCAGGTCATGATGTCAGGGTCCTGATATTGAGCCCCACATCGGGCTCCCTTCAAAGCAGGGTGTCTGCTTCTCCCTCTGCCTCAGCCACTCCCCCTCCCACTCATGCTCTCTCTCCCTCTCTCAAATAAATAAATAAAATCTTTTAAAAAAATGTTTTAAAAAAAAAGGAGTCTTCAAAGGATTTTGACATTATCGTACCTAAGTTTTGAAAAGATAACTACGGTGATATTGTGGAAGATGGATTAAGGTGAGGGCCCAGCAATCAGAAAGATTAAAGGGGGATGAAGAGATTGTGAACTAAGGCAAAAAGTCTGGAAGTAAAGGAGAGAGGGATGGTGATAAATCATGCAGGTGAATCACATGTGGGAAGATGGAAAAGGGGGATTTGAAAACAATTCCTTGGGCTTCCAATGTGGGTGGAGATATTCTTACTGAAGCAGGATTTCAGGAGAATCAGGCATGCATCTTCTGAGAAGCCTTCCCTGACCTCTCCAGATAGTGGGGATAGCTCCTGTTTTGTGTCTTACATTCTAGCTTTATTTATTCATTTTTTATTTGAGTAGAATGGACACACAATGTTATACTATTTTCAGGTGTACAGCTTAGTGATTTGATAAGTTTATACATCATGCTATATTCACCACAAGTATAGCTACCCTCTGTCCTGAGACATTGCTCTTACAACATCGACTCTATTTCTTATGCTATGCCTTTTAGTCCCCTGATTTATTCATTCCGTAACTGGAAGCCTGTGTCTCCCACTCCTCTTCATCTGTTTTGATGAAAACACCTCCCCGCCCAGCAACCATCAGTTTGTTTCTGTATTCATACATCTGATTCTTTTTTTTTAAGATTCTACTAATGAGTGGAATCATACTGTATTTGGCTTTCTCAGTCTGACTTATTTTACTTAGCATAATTCCCTCTAGGTCCATCCATGTCATCACAAATGGCATGGTCACATCCATTTTATGGCTATGTAATATTACATTATGTATGTATAAATGTATGTGTGTATACACACACACATGCACACACACCCCACGTCTTCCTTATCCATTCATCTATTGATGGACATTTAAGTTACTTTAAATGTTGGCTATTGTAAATAATGCGGCAATAAACATAGGGGTGCATATATCTTTTTGAATTAGCATTTTTGTTTTGGGGGATGGTTAAGTACCCAGTAATGGAATTATTGGATTATATGGTATTTCTAGTTTTATTTTTTTGAGGAACCTCCATGCTGTTATCCAAAGTGGTTGTATCAACTTACATTCCCATCACCAGTGCATGAGGGTTCCTTTTTTTCCACATCTTTGCCAATACTTGTTATTTCTTGCCTTTTTTATTGTAGCTCTTCTAATATGTTTAAGGTAATACCTCATTGTATTTTCAATTTGCATTTACCTGATGATTAATGAGATTGAGCATCTTTTCATGTGTCTGTTGGCCATCCGTATGTCTTCTTTGGAGAAACGTCTGTTCAGGTCCTCTGCCCACTTTTTAAACAGATTTTGTGTATGTGTGTGTTGGATTGTATAAGTACTTTACGTATTTTGGATATTAAACCCTTATCACAAATATCATTTGAAAATATCTTCTCCCCTTTAGTAGGTTGTCTTTTTATTTTATTTATGGCTTCCTTTGCTGTGCAAACACTTTTTATTTTGAGGTAGTCTTAATAGTTTATTTTTGCTTTTATTTCCCTTGCTTTAGTAGACATATCTAGAGAAATGTTGCCATAGCCAATATCAGAGAAATTACTGCTTCTGTTCTAGGATTTTATGATTTCGGGTCCTACATTTAGATCATTAATCCATTTTGAGTTTATTTTTGGGTATACTGTTAGAAACTGGTCCAGTTTCATTCTTTTGCATGTAGCTGTCCAGTTTTCCCAGTACTATTTATTGAGGAGACTGTCTTTTCCCCATTGTATATCCTTGACTCCTTAGTAATAAATTAATTGACCATATAAGTGTGGGTTTCTTTCTGGGCTTTTTAATCTGTTCCATTGATCAATGTGTCTATTTTCATACCAGTACCATACTGTCAAAGATTTACTTATTTTATTTTTTATATTTATTTATTTAGAGAGAGAGAGCAAGAGTGGGAAGGACAGAGAGAGATGGAGAGAGAAGCTCAAGCAGACTCCAAGCTGAGTGCAAGCCTGAAGTGGGGCTTGATCTCACCATCCTGAGATCATGACCTGAGCAAAAATCCAGAGTCAGACACTCAATTGACTGAGCCACCCAGGTGCCCCTATTTATTTATTTTAGAGCGAGCACAAGCAGGGGGAGGAGCAGAAGGAAAGGGAGAGAATCTAAAGCAGACTTCCCACAGCATGGAGCCCCATGCGGGGCTTGATCCCACAACCCTGAGATCATGACCTGAGTGAAAAATCAAGAGTTGCTAATTTAACGGACCAAGCCACCCAGGTGCCCTATGTAGTATATATTGAAATCTGGAATTGTGATGCCTCCAGCATCGTTCTTCTTTCTTAAGATCGCTTTGGTTATTTGGGGTCTTCTGTGGTTGCATACAAATTTTAGTATTATTTGTTCCAGTTCTTTAAAAAATGCTGTTGGTATTTTGATAGGGGTTGCATTGATTCTGTAGATTGCTTTGGGTGATGTGCATCTTTAACAATATAAATTCTTCCAATCCATGAGTATGGACTATCTTTCTATCTGTATCATCTTCTATTTCTTTAAACAATGTATAATAGTTTTTGGAGTACAGGTCTTTCACCTCTTTGATTTTTATTCCTAGGTACTTTATTCTTTTTGGTGCAATTGTAAATGGGTTTGTTTTCTTTCTTTTTCTTTTTTAAGTTTATTTATTTATTTTTGGTAATCTCTACACCCAATGTGGAATTCAAACACCCAAGATCAAGAGCTGCATGCTCCTCCAACTGAGCCAACCAGGCACCCCTGGAATTGTTTTCTTAATTTCACTTTCTGCTACTTTGTTATTAGTGTATAGAAACACTACCAGTTTGTGAGTATTAATTTTGTATCCTACAGTTTTACCAAATTCATTGTTTTTAGTAGTTTTTTGGGTAGAATCTAGGATTTTCAATGTATAGTATCACATCATCTGCAAATAATGACAGTTTAACCTCTTCTTTGCCTCTTATTTCTTTTTCTTGTCTGATTGCTGTGGTTAAGACTTCCAGGACTCTGTTGAACAAAGGTCACAAGAGTGGACATCCTTTTCTTGCTCCTGAGCTTAAAGAGAAAGCTCTCAGCTTTTTACCATAGAATATGTTGTTAGCTATAGGTTTTTCATATATTGCCTTTATTATGTTGAGCTATATTCCCTCCAATTCTACTTTGTTGAAGTTTTTATCATGAATTCAACATAGATGTTGTTTATAGTTTGTTTTGTTAATATGGTGTATCATGTTGATTAATTTGTGAATATTGAACCATTTTTGAAGCCCTGGAATAAATCCTACCTGATCGTGGTGAATGATCTTTCTAAAGTATTGTGTATGTGTTTTGCTGATATTCTGCTGAGGATTTTGCATCTATGTTCATCAGAGATATTGGTCTATAGTTTCTTACCTGCCTTCCTTCCTTCCTTTCTTGTGGTGTCTTTATCTGGTTTTGGTATCAGAGTTATGCTGGCCTCAAATGTACTTGGAAACTTTCCTTTTCTATTTTTTGGAATAGTTTGAGGAGAGTGGGTATTAAGTCTTCTTTAAATGTTCGGTAGAATTCACCCATGAATCCATCTGGTTCTAGACTTTTGTTTTTTTGGCACTTATTTGATTACCAATTCAGTTTCATTATTTGCAATCAGTCTGTTAAGATTTTTTTTTCTGATTCACTTTTATTTTTTTTTATTTACTTTAAAGATCTTATTTATTTATTTGACAGACAGATCACAAGTAGGCAGAGAGAGAGAGGGAAGCAGGCTCCCCGCTGAGCAGAGACCTCTATGTGGGGCTCCATCCCAGGACTATGAGATCATGACCCGAGCCAAAGGCAGAGGCTTTAACCCACAGAGCCACCGAGGCAGCCCTCTGATTCACTTTTAGAAGATTGTATGTTTCTAGGAATTTATTTCTTCTAAGTTGTCCAGTTTTTGGTATATAATTTTTCATACTATTTTTTTAAATATTTTTGAATATTTCATACTATTCTCTTAAAATTCTTTGTATTTCTGTGATGACAGTTATTACTTCCTCTCTCATTTCTGATTTTATTTATTAGGGTCCTTTCTCCTTAATAAGTCTTGCTAAGGGTTTGTCAATTTTATCTTTTCAACTAAGTTTCATTAATTTTTAAATTTTTTTTGTGTCAGTGTCATTTATTTCCTTTTGCTTTTTTTTTCTTCTTTATAAGTGGGCTCTGCACCCAGTGTGGAGCCAAATGCAGGTCTTGCTCTCACAGCCCTGAGACCAAGACCTGCATGCTTAACCAACGGAGCCACCCAGGTGCCCCTTCAATAGCATTTATTTCTCTGATCTTTATTATTTCCTTTCTTCTACTCATCTTGGCTTTGTTTGTCCTTTTTCTAGTTTATTTATGTGTAAGGTTAGGTCTTTTTATTTTTAAGATTTTATTTATTTGACAGAGACATAGCAAGAAAGAGAACACAAACAGGGGAGTGGGAGAGGGAGAAGCAGGCTTCCCACTGAGCAGGGAGCCTGATGAGGGACTCTATCCCAGGACCCTGGGATCATGATCAGAGGTGAAGGCAAACGCTCAACAACTGAGCCACCAAGGTGCCCTGGTTAGTTAGATTGTTTATTTGAGCTCTTACTTGTTTTTTGAGGCAAGCCTGTATCCCTATATACTTCCTTCTTAAAACTTCTTTTTTTGTGTCCAAAAGATTTTGGACCGTTGTGTTTCCATTTTCATTTGTCTGTGTGTATTTTTTAATTTATTCTTTGATTACTTCATTGTTCCTTTGGTTGTTTGGTGTCATGTTGCTTAGTCTCCATGTGTTTGTGTTTTTTTCCACCTTTATCTTGTGATTTATTTGTGGTTTCATACCATTATGATTGGAGAAGATGTATGATATTATTTCAGTCTTCTTAAATTCACCGAGGCTTGTCTTGTGGCCTAATATGTGATCTCTTCTGAAGGATGTTCTATGTACACTTGAAAAGAATGTGTATTCTGTTTTTGGATGAAATGTTCTGTATATATCTGTTATGTCCCTCTGGTCCAAACTGTCATTCAAAGACCTGCTTTCCTTGTTGATTTTCTGTCTGAATGATTTAACCCTTAATGTAAGTGGGATGTTAAAGTCCCCTACTGTTATTGTATTACTATCAATTTCTCTCTTTATGTCTGTTAATATTTGTTTTATGCATTTAGATGTTCCAGTGTTGGGTGCATAGATATTCACAATCGTAAATTGTATAGTATTTATAATTTACAATGTCCTCTTGTTGGATTGAATGCCTTTATCATTATGTAATGTCCTTTTTTGTCTCTTGTTACAGTCTTTGTTTTAAAGTCTATTGTCACCCTGACTTTTTTTTTTTTTTTTTGCTTCCATTTGCATGGTGAATGTTTTTTAATTCACCTTCACTTTCAGTCTGTATGTGCCATTAGGTCTGAGGTGAGTCTCCTGTAGGCAGCATAGAGATGGGTCTTGTTTTCTAATATATTCTGCCACCCTTTGTCTTTTGATTAGAGCATTTAGGCCAATTACATTTAAAGTAATTATTGATAAGTGTACTTATTGCCATTTTGTTATTTGTTTTCTGTTTGTTTTATAGTTCTCCTTTGTTTCTTTTTTCTTTTTTTGCTCTCTTTCTTTGTGATTGATGAGTTTCTATAGTGTTATGTTTGGCTTTCTTTCTCTTTGTTTTTCATGAACCTACTATAAGTTTTGGATTTATGGTTACCATAAGGTTCATATATAACATCCTAAGTCAATAGCAGTCGATATTAATTTAATGGTCATTTAAGTTCAAAGACATCCTAAAAAAGGAAATTAATGAACATAAAAACGGAAAAAAATCTTTTTGTTTTTCTCTTTCTCTTATCCCTTTTTACTTTCTCCCCACATCTTATGTGTATGTTGTCATATTTTACATGTTTTCATTCATAGTTTTCTTATGTCTAATTATGGACATTTCTTTTCCACTTAAGAAGTCCCTTTAACGTTTCTTGTAAGGCTGGTTTAGTGATTTGTTTTTCTGGGAAGCTGTTCTGTATTTGGTTGTTCAGAAGCTGTTCAGTGGGCCCTTAGTTAATTCTTTAGGAGGAATTGTTCTATATATAGGTGTAATTTGGTGTGTTCCGTGGGGGAGGTGAGTTCAGGGCCTTCCTGTGTCATCATGTTGGACTGGAACCCTCATCCTTACATTCTAACTTTAGATTGCAGCAGCTGTTAGCCACCAGCACTGCCTGGTACTAATCTGATTCTCTCTGCAGTAGGTTGTGAGTTCCACGAACAGAGGACCAGGCAGTGTATGCACTGTCATGTGCCTTCTTGTGGAACCTCCCACATTCTCTTTTTTGCTTGCAGGCACACCCTCCCACTAAAATGCCAGATATCTGTGTTTCCAGCCTCCCTTGCCACTAAGGCATGGGCATGGGCAAGTGATACAGTTCTGGCCATTGTGAACTGAGGGAACTCGTAGAGCTGAGTTTGGGTAAAAACTTTCTTCCTTGACAGAGGAACCAGGTAAGATGGGAGGCTTCCCTCCCCTTCCTACTTAAAACATTGTTCTGTGAAAATGTAACAGAGCTGTGGCCACCATATTGTCACAATGAGGCAAATCTTAAAAGAGCAAAGAAGCTGACTCTGAACTCTGATATTGTTGAGGCCCTGGACCAAACATGGAACTGCCTTTCTCCTCATACTTCCTCCCACTTTTTACATCCCCTTTATTTTTTTTTATTTATTATTATTATTATTTTTTAGAGCTTTTATTTATTTGACAGACAGAGAGAGTTCAAGTAGGGGGAGCTGCAGGCAGAGAGAGAGGGAGAGCAGACTCCCCACTGAGCAGAGAGCCCAATGTGGGGTTAGATCCCAGGACCCTGGGATCATGACCTGAGCCAAAGGCAGACCCTTAACTGACTGAGCCACCCAGGCACGCTTTTACAATGCCTTTAAATAGGTGTTCTCTTATGTTTCCTCAGAGGCAAACTCTTCCCCAGTTGAGAACTACTGTTCTAGGCAAATGCTGTTGTATGTCAAAATCTAAAGAGCAAATAATAAGGTCTACACAAATATCTGCTATAAATTACTGATGAGTCCACGAGAATCCATCAGACTAATAGATTGGTTGGTGGGGAGAATAGGGTCCATGGAAGGTAGGTGGCTCTGCATAGAGGTCAGGGGGGCTGGGTGAGATCATGGGTGCTATGGAGGGAGGATTGGTCACCAGGAATGTTTCACAGAATTCCTAGGGAGTCGGGGCCAACAGTGGGCACTAAGAAATCATGCTTGGCAGTTATTATTACAGGGATTCGATGACAATTCCTGCCTACTTCCAAGAGTTGAATTTGGGGATGACTGTTCAGAGAAAATGCTGCCCATATCAGGAATTCTACCATGAAAACTGGTTCATATTTCTAATTCAAGGCTATTAATCGAAGCTGCATCACTATAGTCAAATCTGAAGGTTTTGAAGCTGGAACAGAGAGAGCATCTTTTTAGAAAGTCTTCCCACGCCCCCCCTTGTTCCTCCTCAGAGATTATCTCTTTCTACAATGGTGCGGAACTTAGGAGCTGTGACCGCAGTGCATGCTATCTGTTGGGTAAATATTAAACTGTTCTGGAATTAGTATGGAATTACTGAAGGACAATATGGCATTGAAGAATAAGGAAATGGATATTTAATAGTGAGTAAATCTCTTTTAGCCCTATAATTCCTGAATTAAAAACAATACAGCTGGCATCATTTTATGAACCTTTACACAAACACACCAAACTATATTCCTATAATTTTCAAAGCCTTCCCCCACCCCATTTTGTTTCTAATAAAAATAGAGAATTTTTCTTCTGGACCATTTGAGATTCTGCATTTCTGAGACCAGTGGGAAAATAAGGGAGGAAAAAAAAAGCCAAGCATGTTTTCAGCTTTTGCCATAGCTGTGGCCTTTAACCACAATTGATGATTAATGCTAACATTTTTATTAAATGCCACTGTTGTTATGACAAATAAACTCTAGTCAGCTGCATCGTAGCCTATTAAATAAATGCAGTGAACCTTTCTTCTTGCCTGCAGGTTGCCTCCAACAGCCTCCATTCTTCCTTTCCCATCTCCACTCTCTCCAGTCCCCAAACAATTAATCACACTATCTTCTGTACGGTAATTAGTCCTGTAAGATGAGCTCTGATTTGAAATAATGATTTATGGAATAAAGGAAAATGTCTCTTTTGATAAGACTGATACATGCTAAGCTTTAAATTCCCCTCAGGATGAATTTCTTCAGTTCCTAACAAGAATGTAGGAGAAGAGCAAAATAATATTTGATGAAAACCTACTATGTAGCAAGACTTTTGTCTCATTTACTTTTCACAGCAACCCTGGGAAGCGGTTAGCAGTATTCTTATTCAACAAACACAGTAGAACTCAAAGAGTTGAAATCGGTTTCCAAGGACGAAGTGCAACAGCTATGACATCCATCTCTTCTGTTGAAACAAGCAGTGCATTCTGTGAGGTCTAGGGGCCTAGAGTCAGTGCTAGACAAATAGAGAAGAGAAGAGTGTTTTACTATTGGTGCCCCTCAAACTACCTTTCTCCATGTGTCTATTTAGATTCTCTCGATGTATCTGTAAAGTCAGGGTAACACTAGCTCACTGCTTTAACAAAAGATCCCCTGACTTCAGTGGCATAATGTAGTAGATGGTTTAATTGTCCCCAGTTATTTAGCCTACTTGGTAAGGAGACTGTCATTCTCATCCATGGCCATGTAACTTGTGATGCCTCTTTGTGGGGGTGTATTAGTCTGCTAGGGCTGCCACAATAAAATGCCACAGACTGGGTGGCTTAAACAGCAAAAATTTATTTTTTTGCATTTTTGGAGGTTGGAAGTCCAAGATCAAGGTGCTGTCAGGTTTGATTTCTCCTGAGGCCTCTCCCCTTGGCTTGCGGATGGCCACGTCCTCGTTGTGTCTTCACATGACCTAGTCCGGTGACTCTTCCTCATATAAGGACAGCAGTCTTTTCAGATTAGGGCCCCCTCCCTTATGATTGCATTTATCCTTAATTACGTCTTTAAAGGCCCGATTTCCAAATATAGTCAAGTTGGTGGTTAGGGTTTCAGCCTATGAATTTTGGAGAACATAATTCAGCCCATAACAGAGGGTTAAGTAGAGTTTCTACGCTGGTAACTGAGGCTTGGTCATATGACAGGCTTTGGCCAGTGGAATGTAAGCAAACGTGATAGATGCCCCATCTGAGCAGAACATTTAAGAGCCTTGCATAGCAGCTCTGCTGGTGGTTCATGTTCTCCTGTGCCATGAGAACAGCATGTTCCAAATAGGGACGGATCCTTCAGCCTGGATTGGAATAAAAAAAATATATAAGGAGCATAGCCACAGCCAAAAACCAGTTATCATATAATATGAATTATAAATAAACCTTTGTTGTCATAAGCTACTGAGACTTTGGGAGTGGTTACCACAGCATAACCTAACAAAAATTGGCTGATACGTGTAACAACATAAATATGTATTTCTTGTTCAGTTATAGTCTAATGCAGGTTGGATATGTCTCCTTTTGTTTCTCTTTCCTGATAGTCACTCAGGAATCTGGGCTCCTTGCATGGTAGGGTTCTGTGATCTTGACGTCCTCATTTCCAGGCACATAGATGGAAACAAGAGAAAGCAAGTGATCTCTTGGGAGATTTTAGAAGACAGACCTAGAAATGGAGTATATCACTCTGTCTTCTTTTCTTTCCTTTCCTTTTCTTTTCTCTTCTTCTTCTTCTTCTTTTAAGATTTTATTTATCTATTTATTTGACAAAGATTGAGAGAGAGACAGAAAGCATGCAAGCAGGGGTAGCAAGAGAGGGAGAAGCAGACTCCCTGAGCAGGGAGCCTTATGCAGGGCTCCATCCCAGGACCCTGAGACCATGACCTGAGCTGAAGGCAGATGCTTAACTGACTGAGCCACCCAGGTACCCCACCCTGTCTTCATTTCTTTCTTTCTTCCTTTTTTTTTTTTAAAGATTGTATTTTTTTATTTGATAGAGCGATAGAGCTAGAGAGCACAAGTGGGGGGAATGGCAGAGGAAGAAGGAGAAGCAGGCTCCCTGCTGAGCAGGGAGCCCCCTGGAGCCCCAGGGGCCTGGGATCATAACCTAAGCTGAAGGCAGATGCTTAACAAACTGAGCCCACCAGGTGCCCCATTTCTTTGATGAGAATTAATCTCATGGTCCAAACTTAAGTGTAAGGGGGGCTTAGAAATATAGATTTTTCCAGAATGCCCAAAAGAGGGAAATATAGGTGAGCATTTTGTCACCCTCTATATGACAATCTATCCTCAATGTTTAATTCCTGAGAGTGATCCTCTCTTCCAGCTGTTAATAATACCCCAAGTATTAACTGGCAGTGGCATAGAGTTTTAGATACATATCTGTTTTCTTTCCCTTTCTTTTTTTCTTTCTTTTTATTTTCAGTAAGTTCTACAACCAACATGGGACTTGGAATCATGAAGCTGAGACCAAAAGTCTTGTACTCTACAAACTGAGCCAGCAAGATACATATGTTTTAACATAGGACTTTTAAGGATTAGAAAGCCTTGTGAACCCCAAAGGAATAAAATGCCAGTAATCTACCTGATAGAGGGGGATAGAAAATACATGCATCTGCTCATAAGCCAAACTTGAACCAGCTAGTTCAGCAAGTATCTATTTAGCACTTAGCCATGCCTGTGTAAGACCCTGGACAATGTGCTATGGGAAGTGAGAAGCAACTAATTTTCCCTGTGAGGTATTAAGAAGGTTGTATGGAAGAGGGCGCATCTGAACTGGACCCAAAGACTTTGTTCTGCCATGACATATAGCTAATGGCAGAAGGGTGCTGTCATGTGATTGTCCTCATACAGACACACACATGAGCACAGTGTGTCATGGGAAGTGCAAGTGGCAAAGAGTGCCCAGATCACAGCATCACTGGGCCAGGGACAATGGGGAGGAAGAGATGACATGGAGGAGTGAGGTGTAATGGATTAAATGGTGCGTCCCGGAAGGTATTTCCACCAGGAACATGTAGATATGATCTTATTTGGAAAGGGGATCTTTGCAGATGCAAATAGGCTAGGGATTCCCAATGAGATTATCGTGAATTACCCAGGTGGGTCCTACATCCAGTGGTAAGTGTTCTTATAAGAAGAGAACGCAGACACAGAGAAGGTGGTGGGAAGATAGAGGTGCGTGTTGGAATGATATAACACAAACTGAGGGATACCTGCAGCCACCAGAGACTGGAAGAAGCAAGGAAGGATTCTTCCCTAGAGCCTTTGGAGAGAGCACAGCCTTGTAAACACCTTTATTTCAGACTTCTGGCCTCTAAAGCTGAGAGAATACATTTCTGTTGTTTCAAGCCATAAAGTTTATGGTAATTTGTTATGATAACCACAAGAAACTAATACCTGAAGATATGAAGAGTCTGTTCTATGTCTTGCTGAGGAATGTAGAGCAGGGGCTGGGCAGAGGGGGCAATACCGATAATCTTTCAGATGAAACTGTTATGGAACACTCAGGTGGCACAGTCAGTTAAACGTCTGACTCTTGATTTCAGCGCAGGTCATGATCCAAGCCCTGCATTAGGCTCCGTGCTGGGTGTGGAGCCTGCTTGGGATTCTCTCCCCTTCTCCCTATTCCCCTCCCCACTAGTGCTCTCTCTCTCTAAAAAAAAAAAAAAAAAAAAAAAAAAAGGAACTGATATGGTCTGATTTGTCCATCAGAAAGAAAGGCAGCTCTGGGAGCTCTGCAGGGTCTCGGGCAATTATGATCAGTCCAGTTGTGTTTCAGGAGCGGGATGATGATGAGCTATGGGTGAGCCCTGAGGTGCAGTGGAGCTGAAACTGACCATCTGCCTCTAGAGACACTGGCTGTGCCTTGGCCAGGAGGTTCTATAGCCTCTTCCTACCCAGTGAGTTACCCCAGCACCCTCCCAGGGGATAGTTAATGGGCTGCCTTTATCTCACTTAGAATGGCCAGTTCACTACTGGATGGAGGGTAATGAGTTCCTTTTAGAGATCCCATTCTGAAAAAAGCAGAACTGTTATAATCATCTGCCTATGTAGTGCCTCTTCTTGAAAACTGACCTCGGAAATATTGTGAGTGCATTGCATGTGTGGGAGTGCCCCATTGGTGAGCCCCCAAATTCCATTGAGTTTTCTTTAGTTATTCATCGCTATATAATAACCCATTCCCCAAACATTGTGGCTTAGAACAACAGCCCTTTCATCCTCTTGCATAGTTCTGTGGGTTGATTGGGCTCAGCTCTGCAGCTCTTCTGTGGCCTTCTTTGGGGTTTTTTAACGGTTGTAATCAGATAGTGCTGGGTCTAGAGTTATGAGGAGGCTCCCCTGAGACACTGGGATGGCTGGACCTCTCTCCTTCTCCACCTAGTCTCAGTACCTCTCCTCTCCACAGGTCTTCTCCATGCTGTGTCTGCAGAATGGAAGAGGGGCTTTGTACATGGTGGTTTTGGTGTCCTGAATATGAGAGTTCCAAGAGGGAGGAAATGGTAGTTATCAGTACTCTGAAAAGCCAGGTCTGAAACTGGGAAGGCCTGGCTTCTGCTGCATTCTGTTGGTTAAAGCAATCACAGTAAAGTAGATTCAAGGAAGGAGAAATAACCTCCATCTTTTGATGGGAGAAGACAGAGAATGGGCACCCATCTTTAACGCCATCTCTGGGCTATGTACAAAAAGTTGCACTTTTGTTGTTTTCCCTCAGCAGAACAAATGGGGGTGGAGGAGGCACAGTGTAGGTAGGTATTCGATGACTATTTGATGAAGAGCCTGAGTGAATACACACATGCCATCAATCATCCATGTTTCAGAATACCTGAATTCCTCTAAAAAGAGAATTGGGTAATTGTGAGGTCATGGTACTGATGTTGCCCAGAGATACTGTTTAAGGGTTAGATTAGAAAAAAGAGAAAAGCTTCTTGTCTGGTTAAGAGTATAATGTCAGCACGGACTGGTGTTATTAATGAATCGTGTTGTTAATTACAGGGTGTATATATACCACAATGCTAAGCCCCAGGAAGACACTGCTGTCTGCCCCTAGCCATTTAGTCGAGATACTTGTTACAAAGAAGTATTAATGACATTTCATTTCTTTTTTTTTATTTCTTATGAATTCTAATCTAGCAGATAAAACTGCTACAGGCATGAATTAAGAAAGATGAACTGTTCACTTAAAAACTTCAAAAAATTAAAAAGCTTTTAAATCAATATATGCATTTCATCTTTACCGAGTAATTCTGCATTCATAAGTTATATTATTTCCTTTGCTTACCTTTTCCTAATCTTTTCCATCTCTCTTTCCTATGATGGGAATTCTGAAAGTCATACATTTTCTAACTTAAAATACTATCTTTGTTTTAATGTTATAAATTAAATACTACTGGTTATATCAATGATTCAGGCATCTCACAAAAAGTATATCAAAATGCTGGGGAAAATATTAATATGTTTTTTTGAAAATGTTATTCAAATTAAGAGATTGGTCAACTGTCCAAATGGCTGTGCCATTTTTTTTTCAGTTTTTTTAATTTTTAAAAATTTTTTATTAACATATAATGTATTATTAGCCCTAGGGGTACAGGTTTATGAATCACCAGGTTTGGCTGTGCCATTTTAAAGGAGAAATCTCCAGTTACATAATGTAAAGAAGAAATTCTTTAACATTTACTTCTTTGAGTTGGGTGTCTCAAATTGTGTACTAGGTATTAAATACACAAAGCAATTAGTATTCTGTTTGAACAAAGGGAGGTCTTCAAGAGGACCAAAGAATAAATTAAGAAACATTAAAAAATGCTTTGAACCCAACAGCACATTCCTGGTGCCTTTTCTAGCCTTCTCTCCCGATATCCTCCTTTGCCTACAACTCACCTGTCCGGCAGGACTTGCCCCTGACTCCCCTCCAAGGCCTGCTCAAATTCCACCTCACTCACCGGGGCTGCCTTTCCTGACCACCCTTATTAAAGTAGCATCTCCACTGTTCTCAGTTCCTTCAGGCACATACATGGAGTTGTTGATTAGTTGTTTATAATTTGTCCCTCTCCACTGAGAGCAGAGGTCTACCTTTCCCATTGCCACCCTACAGTGCCTAGCAGCAGCTCAGTAAATACGTGTGTATTGTCCATAAGATCTAGTCCCCAAATGTCAGCTTAATGTAATGTACAGGAGTCGAGGGCTCACACATTTCTAAGACAGGTACACATTTCCACAAAAAGGAAAGATAAACACTGCCAATGGGAGTGCCAACCCTAGAGTCTAATGTGGAGACATCTGCACCAATTGTGGAAAAGGCTGCCAGTTCCAGATTGGGCTTGCTATTCATGGGGCGTAAAAAAGAATTGTTTCTTCCCCTTGGAAGATGGCTCATCATCATCAGTATTTATCATTTCATACTAACCCTACCCTTGTAATGCTCTTCATGAAGGTGGGTTCCCTGCCTTTCATGGCCTTCCCCACCTTCCCCCAGTAGCTGCCCTCCTTTTCTGTATTTAAGCTATAAGCTACCTCAGCAACCTCAAATGGTTCTTTGGAAATATCTTTCATTTGCATCAGTGGAAGTTTTCCAGATGGGAGGAGTTGCAATAAACTAGGAAAAAGTCAGCAGAAAGTCAAACATTTTATTTTCTTGTTGCGCAATGATTTTCAAGTCTTCCTACACCCAAAGCAGTGCCCAGGAATTCCAAAGGATTAAAAACTTAGCCGTTTCTCAGTGCTTCCACCATCATCTTTTTTTTTTTTTTTTTTTAAAGTAGGCTCCACAGCTTGGAGCCCAACAGAGGACTTGTCCTCATGACCAGGAGATCAAAACCTTACCTGAGATCAAGGGTTGTATGCTTAACACACTGAGCTACCCGGGTGCTCCACCACCGTCAATTCTAATTCAGGAACCAATTGTACCCATCAACCCCCAACTGGGGAAAACAATTGTGTCCATTTGTAGGATCAAAACTGAGTTTCCAAAATACTTGGTGATAGTATTGAGGTTCACTTTGTTTCTTTAAGGATGATCAATATCTCACAAGAATAAATGTAGCATCAAATTGTATTATTTCAGTGGCAGAGCTTCTAATTATGAGTCTGTTGATAAATCTGGTGCTAAAAGCTTGCAAAAACCTTGCTCCTTCATTTATGTTTGCCTCTGTGCTAATTTTCTTTTAAAATTAAACTCTTCAGAAGAGAGTTTAAGGTGTGGAATTTTTATTTCAGTTAAGTAGTCCTGGCTCATTCTTGGCGTATACCCAGCTTTCCTGGCCTGTTGCTAGTCTTACTTAAAGGGTGGATGAGCTTATCAAGGTGGTTTGATAATGCCAGGGGACAGGTCTACTATCTGATCATCTGTTTCAAAGAATGTCAAGCAAGTGGTGTGAACTTCGTTTACCGTACTGGCTAGATGGGAGGACCACTGCATGCTTATTGGTTTATTGCACTTGGTGCTAGGACTTGATGTTGTTGGGCTTTTGTCCATTTGTTTGCCTTACTTGGATCTCTCTAACTTTTAAAATAGTGAAGTATGCTCGAGTTCTCACATAAGCAAGGTTCTGCCAACCTGCATGGCAGTTGATCTTCATAGAAACAGGGAGTTTAGGGCCCGGAAGGAACATCCGGACTCCCAAGTCTCCAAGCACACCACCAATACAAAAGTTATTGAGAAATGGAGAACATCTCTCTGGCTGCTTGGATTTCTGGTTACAGTGGTTTCTAGACTAGAGCCACTCCCAGGAAAGTCTCCATGGTAAGGGTGGTTTACTTAATTCACAAGAGAGACGGCCCTTGTTATAAATGTAAAGGGAGCATTTGGGGGAAGCATTTTGTGTCTCTACACGAAGATGTAGTGTGTTCTTGCCAAACATAATGGGTAGTATTTAGTATTTTGATAGATAACTTGAGGAAGGAAGCATTTGTCTTTTCTAAAATGATTACTTATTTCTAATTGCTTGTATATTTGCATTCCTGTGAGAATATAAACTCTTCAAATTTATGGACAATGTCTATCTCTCTCACTGCTGTATCCCTAGCCTGGGACAGGGTCTGATACTTGACAGAGTGTCCATAAATATTTATAGATTGAATGATGAAGGGATGAATGATATCCTTGAAGTTCATAGCCATTTACTGCCCAAGTTTGTTTTTGTTATTGTTGTTGGACTTTATTTGTTTATAAAGGAGGAAGAACCTACACCATCTTTTGTGAGCAAGACGCAGTACATGCAATTGGTCTTTTCTTGTTAATGTTGAAGGTCAAGTTCATATATATCAATCTGTCAGTAAACTTTTGGCCTTTTGTGATACTGGATTTCTAGCAGTACAATAAACTATTGGTGAATTTTTTTACATTATTGTCAGGAGGTTTTAAGAGATGATTATTATGAGAAATGCCATATGTTTACCTGTAGGCCATTCTGGTGTTTGCTGGTAACTGCATTCCCCATGCCCTCAGCACTTAGTGAAATATAGAAGCATTCTGCCCTTGCTCCCCCACAGTTAGCCATATGCCACTTCGTATCTATAGGTAATTTGTCCACATCACTCCCTCTTGGGAAAGAAAAACAGCTTCGGTATATGAAGACTCATTCCAAACTGAGAAGCGTGTACAATGTTTAATTTAAGAAATACTTCAGCCTCAAGTATTTAAAAGCTTAAAGAGAGCAGCACCTTTGTGGGAACAAATCCAGTGTTCAAAGTTTGAAGAAATCCAGTCGGTTTCAAGCAAGCGTCTAGATTTATCCCCTACTTTAAAAGACTTAGGGAAGGGAGATGAAGGCACGGAGGTTATTTTTAGCACTATTGAAATCGTGGAAGGACACATTTACCACTCTGCAAGTTGAGAAGGTTTTCTCTGCTATTCTGAAAACAGGTCTTTTTCCTCCTTCCTAAGGCAATGCTGGATTCTAATACAGTGTGTGTGAACTAATAGAGGCCCCTGTTAATAATTATCAGCCCTCAATTGTCATCGGTGACCAGGAGCTTCAGAAAAGACTTGTGCAGTGGAGAAGTCAAGAAAACACACTACCCAGATACATATGAATGCCAAAGCTTTGAACCGGACAAAGGCTAAACATTCTTGCAAATTGGCTTCTGATTTTGATGCATATAAAATAGCAAGTAAAGGCCTCTACTGATCCCTGCCAGAAAACCTATTTTTTTTATTATTATTTTTTTAAAGATTTTATTTATTTATTTGACAGAGAGAAATCACAAGTAGGCAGAGAGGCAGGCAGAGAGAGAGGAGGAAGCAGGCTCCCCGCTGAGCAGAAAGCCCGATGAGGGGCTTGAACCCAGGACCTGGGATCATGACCTGAGCCGAAGGCAGCGGCTTAACCCACTGAGCCACCCAGGCGCCCCAGAAAACCTATTTTTGAAAGAGTTCTGCTTTCATAGAACTTTATGCTAGATTTTGCATTTTAAAAGTAAGTTTCCGGGGCGCCTGGGTGGCTCAGTGGGTTGGGCCGCTGCCTTCGGCTCGGGTCATGATCTCGGAGTCCTGGGATCGAGTCCCGCATCGGGCTCTCTGCTCAGCAGGGAGCCTGCTTCCTCCTGTCTCTCTGCCTGCCTCTCTGCCTGCTTGTGATCTCTCTCTGTCAAATAAATAAATAAAATCTTAAAAAAAAAAAAAGTAAGTTTCCTTCAAACTCTGACCCTGTGGAAGTGTTCTGGGCATTTATGTTGATTATTAACTTAATCCTAAGATACATTTTAAAATCTATCATTACGGGGTGCCTGGATGGCTCAGTGGGTTAAAGCCTCTGCTTTCAGCTCAGGTCATGATCCCAGGGTCCTGGGATCGAGCCCCATATCGGGCTCTCTGCTCCGCGGAGAGCTGCTTCCTCCTCTCTCTCCCTGCCTGTCTCTCTTGCCTACTTGTGACCTCTGTCTGCCAAATAAATAAATAAAATCTTTAAAAAAATAAAAATAAAAAATAAAATAAAATCTGTCATTACTTTGGGGCACCTGGCTGGCTTAGAGGACACACAACTCGATCTAGGGGTTGTAAGTTCGAGCCCCGTGTTGGGTGTAGAGTTTATTTAAAAATAAGACCCTTAAAAAATATATAGATAAAATCTGTCATTTACTTTAATCAAAGCATCAAATAAAAAATAGGCCAGAGGAAGCACATGCAAAATTCTGGCTATGGTAGAATTAAGGGAGAAACAATAACCCTCACATCTTATCAACTGGAAATAAGAGAGTGGAGTTTCATCAAAACTATTACAACAGTGTGTGTTAACGATACTGGAATTAAAATTGAAAAAACACTATACTAGAATTAAAAATTTTTTAAAAAGCAGAGGTTCCCCCCCCAGTATAAGTAACATTTATTATAAATTTAGGACCAGGTTTTGTGTCTGACAAACGGGTGTTAGGGATTAGGTTGTCTTACATAATAATGGTCTCTTATTTTGAGAATAAGTAAAAGGAAAGCACGTGGGGTCATTTTTTTTTTTAAAGATTTTATTTATTTATTTGACAGAGAGAGGAGAGGCATGTGACGGAGAGGCATGCAGAGAGAGAGAGAGAGGGAAGCAGGCTCCCTGCTGAGCAGAGAGCCCGATGCGGGACTCGATCCCAGGACCCCGAGATCATGACCTGAGCCGAAGGCAGCGGCTTAACCCACTGAGCCACCCAGGCGCCCTCGTGGGGTCATTTTTTTAATCATGGTAAAATACACATGAAAGTCACCATTTTAACCATTTTAAAGTATACAATATAGGGGCATTTAGTATATTCACAGTGCTATGCAACCATCAGCACTAGGTAGTTCCCAAACATGTTCATCACCCTTCCAAAAAGCCCTGTACTCATTAAACAGTCACTTCCTTTTTCTCCCTCCTCCCAGCCCTTATAGCCAAGTACAGACTTAGGCAATCAGGAAACATACTTTCTATCTCTTTGTACTTACCTATTCTAAGTATTTCATATACATAGGATCAATTTTTTTAAGATTTTATTTTTAAGTAATCTTTATACCCAGCATGGGGCTCAAACTCATAATCCCAAGAGCAGGAGTCACGCACTCTACCAACAGAGCCAGCCAAGCACCCCTGGAATCAGTTTTTTAACAGGGGAAAATCCAAGCCAGCAGTAGCTATCATTTCATAAGTGGGATATGAGCAAATGGTTGGATTTTACAATCTGGAAACCTTCCTTCTGCCAGCTGGCTACACCAGAAGTGAAGGACAAGCTGGAGAATCTTGATAATTGAGCAAAAACCAATGCTGGAATACCTAGGTACTATAGATGAAAGTGTAGAATTTGAGGTGAATTCCTATGTCCCCAAACTAGAAATTCGGGCAGAATTCCATAGAATCTCAAATTGTTACAGAGACCTAAGTCTGGTATATGAAATTACTAAACTTCAGAACTCCACTCTCTCTAACTCTCCCACCCTTCCTTCTTTCTTTCTATTTCTTTTTTCTAAAGTAAGCTCTATGCCTAACGTAGGTCTTAAACTCACGACCCTGATATCAAGAGTCACAGTCTCCTCTCCACTGACTGAGCCAGCCAGGTGCCCCTTTTTAAAAAATGAGCTTTTTGGAGCCTATAGTAGGGTCAACACTATGGAAACTATGATGTACAAAGCAGACATTACCTCTACATTCACAGACTCCACACTCATGCAAAGACAGTAAAATGAGTAGCAGCACTGCGCTGTAAGTATTGAAGGAAAAGAACACCGTATTATGAGTGAGAATAATGGAAGTGGGAAGTGCCTTTAGACCAAGTGTTCGGGAATGGCCTCTCTGAGGATGTCATACTCAAGCTGGGAGCTGAAGGTTGCAAAGGAGGCAGCCATGTGAAAAGTGGTATACAAGAGATCAGGTAGAAGAAATGCCTTGTGAATGGCGTTGTGGCAAGAAGGCACGTAGCACATTCTATCAAGAAAAGATCAGAAACCCAGTGAATGAGGTGAGGCTGGAGAGGTACCCAAGGGCCCAATCAGGCAGCACTTTCTAGTCTGTGGTACAGAACTTATTATAAAAGGAATGATCAGTCATTGGACAATATCAAGTAGGAGGTTGACTTAAGCCAATGGTGTTTTGTTTTGTTTTGTTTTTTTCTCTTGCTGCTGTGAGGAGATAGGATTAAAGGGCAAAGAGCAGACTCAGGGTGGCCAGTTGGGAGGGTAATGAAAAGGTCCAAATGAAAGAAAGTGGTGGCCTGGACATAGTGAAGATACATCTATTCATACAGCAGTCATACGTGGAATCCTCTGGTAGGCAGAATGGAATAAGCAGCGTATTTGCACTGCTCATACTCCATCCATGTAACATCCCTCTAGTGGAGTTGGAAACAAATAAAATGCAAATCAGGAATCAAGTTGGTACTTTGTTGCAGTTTAATAAACATTTATTAATACTTCTCTGTGCCAAGCAGATGGCACCATTTTTCTTTAGAATTTTGAAGGTTTTGCTCCCATTTTTATCTTCTTGGTCCCAGGACGGCTGTTGAGAAGACTAAAGTCGTTTCGGTTCTTGATCCCTTGCTTTTCTCTCCAGAAGCTGGAGGAGGGATCTTCTCTCTTCTGGTCTTTCACGATGACAGGCTTCAGTTGGGGTGTCTGATCATCCAATTTGCTGGGCACTCACTGAGCCAATTCAGTGTCAACATGCATGCTTTTCAGTACCTAAAATTTAAAAAATAATTATATCAATAAAATCCTGTTTTCTTCTTACTTTCTCCATATCTTACTATATCCACATATTGAACCACTAGTCTGGTCCTTTCTCTCTCTCTCTTTTTTTTTCTTTCGACTTTTGGAACATTTCCTCAATTTTATCTTCTAACCCATCCATTGAGCTATTTATTTTTAATTTCTGTGAACCTTCCTTTTCTATTTCCTTTTGTATGTTCCTTTTGTACAGGATGTTCCTTTTTGTACAAAAAGGATGTTCTTTTTTGTGCAGATCCCAGGATCTGGGAACCTGGAAATCTAACTGCTTCTTAAACATACTTTTAATCAACCTCTTTATTTATTTATTTATTTATTTTTAATAACGCCATCCTCTCCCCATCTCTCTGACATAATTGACATTGCCAGTTCTCAAGCCTTTGGAGTAACCGAGACAGGAATCAGCAAACATTTTCTCTGAAGGATCAGATAGTAACTATTTGAGGCTTTGGGGACCATGCAGCTGCCTGCCTATCAAATCACAGCTCCTCTCAGCTGCTCAGCTCTGCTGCTGTATCAGGAAAGGAGCCGTAGATGAGACCAAAGTGAATGGACGTGCACCCGATATTTCCTCACCCCTGGTGCGTGATGGAAGTTGGGCTATGTTGTGGCTCTCCCTGCTGCTGGTTCAGGTTTTCGTCTTCTTTTGGTCTGCTAACTCATCAGCTTCCCATCCAGCTGCTTACCAGCTTCCCAAATTTTGTTGCTGTCCTTTGTTTCCCCTCCAATTCTTATTCTGAGATTGTATGTTTTTAATCCTTTTTCAGTCCTTTTCCTGGAGTTTCAGGAGCAAAAGTAAATAAGTATCTTTTTTCTTCTGTCACCTTTACCTGGACACTGTGGTTAAGCAGTAACTAATAAAGGGTAGCGTGAGATGTTTACATTACTTATTTCTGTAATTTGACCCAGACACTAGCCGTTTAATTTATTTTACTTGTTTTACCCTTTTGCAGGGTCTACTAGTTCAGGTTCTTTCATCTTTGTTTTCCTTTCTTGTGACACAAATCTGACTTTTATTTTAGCCTTTGTCAAGCAATCTATTTCCAGCAGTTGGTAGGATCTTAGCATTTATAATTTCATGTAAAATTAATAGACCACAGATTTTAGGCAACACGGTCAATGTATGAGGCTAATTTGCAAATGGTAGGTCAGAAAAACAGCTCTCCCAAGGAGAGGCTGTCACCAGCCAAATATGTTCAGAGAACCTGGAGATGGCTGCTTCTATTTCCACCTTCCAGAAGTAGAATCGAGGCCAGCAGGAGCAGTGGCTAGTCCTTGCACCCCGGAACGTTGAGCCATGGTGGCAAATAGGACAAGAAACCACTCTCAGAACCAACACCTCCCAATAAGCTAGGGATAGCAGCACGTATGTCTTTGAACCGTGATTACGCTCCAAAATTCTTCCTTCCTCTCCTAGAACAAAATAAAAAATTCTCCGTGTGCTATTGGCCTAGGAGAGAAGCTGTAAGATAAATCCACTGTTTTTTCCAACTAGAGAATCCTCCTTCAATATTGCAGGAAATGCCACAGGAGCAGTGGCTTTCTACCATGATTGCACAATGGTGACACCTGGGGAGCTTTGGAAATCCTAATACCCAGGGCTCACCCTAGATTACTAACATCAAACTCTCAGGGGGCAGGACCTGGGAATTAGCATTTTAAAACTCCTGCATGCATTCCTTATATATTTGGGGCAGCTCTTTATCAGAGATAGGATGTGCAAATATTTTCTCCTATTCTGTAAGCTGTCTTTTCATTTTGTTGATTGTTCTCTTCGTTGTGCAGAAACTTTTTTGTTTGATGTAGTTCTCCTTGTCTATTTTGCTTTTGTCGTGTGTACTTTTGGTGTCATATTCTAATAAATCACTTCTAAATCTAATGTCATGAAGTTTCCCCCTATGTTTTCTTCTAGGAGTTTTATAGTTTCGGGTCTTTTTTTTTTTCTTTTAGAGAGATCAAATGAGAGTGTATGCAAATAGGGGGTGCAGAGGGAGAAGGAGAGAAGGAAGCTTTAAGAAGGCTCCACACCCAGCATGGAACCCATTGGAGGGCTCCATCTTATTACCCTGAAATCATGACCTGAGCCAAAACCAACAGTCAGATGCTTAACTGACTGAGCCACCCAGGTGCCCCTGTAGTTTCAGGTCTTACATTTAAATCTTTAACTCTTTTTGAGTAGATTTTTGTGTATGGTGTAAGATAAGCATCCAGTTTCATTCTTTTGCACGTGTATATTCAGTTTTCCCAACACCATTTGTTGAGGAGACCATCCTTTCTCCATTGCGTATTTCTGGCTCCCTTGTCAAAAGTCAATCGACTGTGTATGCATGGGTTTATTTTTGAACTCTCTATTCCTTTCCATTGGTTTATATTTCTGCATTCACCATGCTGGTGGGCAGAAGATTTGAATAGACATTTGTACAAAGAGGACATACAAATGGCCACCAAAGCAGTACATGAAATGGTGCTCAATCTCCCTCATCAGGGAAATGCAAATTAGAACTACAATGAGATATCACCTCACACTTGTTAAGGTGGCTGTTATAAAAATAATAAAACATAACAAGTGTTGGAAAGGATCTTGAGGAAGCAGGATCCTTGTGTAGAGTGGGTGGGAATGGAAACTGGTGCAGCGACCATGGAAAACAGTATGGAGGTTTCTTAAAAAAATAAAAAATGGAACTTACCCTATGGTTCAGCAATCCCACTTCTGGGCATATATCTAAAAGAATTGAAATCAAGATCCCAACGAAATATTTGCATTCCCATGTTAATTGTAGCATTATTTATAATAGCCAAGATATAGAAACAAGGTAAATGTCCATCAATGAGGGAATGCCTAAAGAAAATGTAGTATATACATATACAATGGGATATTATACAGCCCTGTAAAAGAAGAGAAGCCTGCCATAAACAACATGGATGAACCTGGAGGACATTGTGCTAAGTGAAATCGGCTAGGCACAGAAGGACAGGCATGGCATGATTCTACTTATATGAGGATTCTAAAATAGTTAAACTCATAGAAACAGAGGGTAGGGGGCACCTGGGTGGCTCAGTTGTTAGGTGTCTGCCTTTAGCTCAGGTCGTGATCCCAGAGTCCTGGGATCGAGTCCCGCATCGGGCTCCTCGCTCAGTGGGGAGTCTGCTTCTCCCTCTGCCTCTACTCCCTTCTTCCTGCTTGTGCTCTTTCTCTGTCTCTCTCTCTCTCTGATTAAAAAAAAAAAACAAACCTAGAGTAGAATGGTGGTTGCCAAGGGTCAGGGGAAAGGGGAGATAGGGAGTTGTTCAGTGGGTACAAAATTTCAGTTACGCAAGATGAATGAGTTCTAGAGATCTGCTGTTGATCTCTAGACAATAGTACTGTGCTGTACACTTAAACGCTTGTGAAGAGCGTAGATCCAGTTAAGAGTCTTACCACAATAAGACAAAGTAATCAAAAGGAGAAAGGAAAAAAAAATTCGTTTAAAGTGCCCTGGTGATTTCAGTGCATGGCCAGGTTGAAACCTCCTGTTTTAAAGCACACCCTTTTTAGGAAATGTTTCTGCTGCAGTTTGTCTCCCCAGGTGACTGCCATTTTTCCTGTAGTCCCAAGCATTCCTTTAGAGCAGTGGTTTTCAAAGTGTGGCCCCCGGGAAACTTGTTAGATATGTAAAAATCTTAAGCCCCATCCAAGCCAACTGAATCAGAAGCTGGAATGGGGCCTAGCTTTTTGACTTTGAACAAGCCCTCCAGGTGGTTCATGTACAGAGGCTTTTGAGAACCTTTGCATCGTATTGAAAAGTGGAGATGTCCCAGGATGCGGTGGGGTTGGGGGAGCACTGCATTTGCTTACCGCCAGCTTCCTTTCCTCAGCAATAGGAAATTGACACCAGCATGTGACACAGAGCCAAAGAGTATTTTGACTTGGGAGAGGAAGTGAAGCAACTCTTGAGTATAATTTTGGTTTTAGAACATAAGATTTTTTAAAATGTAACAATATGAGAATTATGTCATATTTAATTAATAATGAATAATAGCTTAAATTTAGGCACTATTTGGAGCACTTTCAATATAGTGTCTCACTTTATCCTCATAGCAGCCCTATGAGGGAAGCATTATCATTTTCATATTTTTACCAATAAGGAAACTGAGGCACAGGGAGGTTAAGTTACTTGTCTAAGGTTACACACAGGACATAAGTGGCAGAGCTGGGAGTCTATCTCCAGGGCTCAAAGTCATGGCTACACTGCTTCTACATTTAATTTTGTAAACGGTTGATGTCTTTATGAAAAAGAAACAAGTTAAAACAAAACAAATATAAAACTGAGCTGAAATATAAATCCTTGAGCATAGCACAACTCCATAATTTTATTATCTTAATTTTGAAATGCCCAAGGCTTGAAAAACAGAGTTTTGAAATTTGGTCCCCGATTTCATTTGCCTAGAAGACTGAGCTGAACAAATGGAAGGTAATGCATAATCTCTTCTTGCTCCCTGTACTATAAACATTCACATTTTGGTCGCATAGTTATTGGGTTTTACTACTCCTTGCTGTGGCTGACTCTGCCAGGGCTGTTACATAGAATATGGCTGTGGAGATCCAACATGCTGTCTACCAGATATCTCCAGCCCTCCACTCCCTGGGCACATTGTAGGGTTGCAATTCCCTTGGCCTTTGAAGTTAGGTATGGCCACGTGACTTGACTTGGCCAATGGATTGTGACCAGGTGTGATGCATGTAACTTCCAAGCAGAAGTTTGAGGAGGCAGTGTGCAATCAGCTTCAGGGTCTCTCCCTCAGGAATTCTGACCAGCCGTGCTTTTGGTAACGTTTGCTCTGACAGCCTGAGACCTGGAGATGATGCAGAGCACCCTGGATTTTGCAGATCTTCATTGCTAGAGCCTACTAACCTCCTCTGACAGTTAAATGAAGATAAGTGCCACCTTATCTTTCTAAAATCTGAAAGACTCTGAATTCTGAAACAGATCCAGTGCCAAGGATTGCAGACAAGAGATTGTGGATCTTTATTTAAATATATGAAATTGGCATTTTTCCCCCAAGAAAGTCTGAACTGTGTCCAGGCTTTGAGCATAGCCATTTCCTGCAGAGTAACTAGGTCCTGAGCAATGTCCTCTGTACTGAGCTCTTGGAAGTCAGAGATTGTCTCATTTATCTGGGTAGGCTCCGTGCCTGACGGGGGGGGGGGGGGGGTGAGCACTTAGTCCACAGGCACTGAAAACATCTGTGACACAGTGACGGTGCCTGGAGCTTGAGGCTCCAGGGCAAAGAGCAAACTGAGAATATGTAGGAGGTGAAGGCGGAAGTGATCTCTTTCATCTCCTTTGCAATTTTGCCTTGTTCAAATAATGACCTGGAGACAGAGCAAATCCTGTGCGGAAAAGACCATATAATGGCTGTAAGTAAATGCTTGTGTGTTGATACCAAGATGAACTGAAATAATTAGAACAAATAAGGCTCTGGGCGCACAATTGGTTTATAGTGAACTTGTAGTCATTTTGGCTATTAATATGAATGAAATAGGTAACAGTCCTTCTGAAACTCTGGGTATGAGGGAGAAAACTAGCTAACACTTTGGTTTTTAAACCGTACTCTACTGTGTTCCATAAATCCTGAAGCACCTCTTAATAGCCCTGTGGTGGGAAATCTCAGAGCCCTGGGGAGGCCAAGGTGGGGTAGGGCCTGAAGCATCACTGCTCCAAGCTCAGCAGCTGTGCCTTACGACCATCATGGATTAGTTTCCACTGAAGACTTTTTGTTTGAAGGAAGAATCCTATGGATCCTTTCAGCAGTGTTGAAAGCCATTAGAGTGATATGTTTTAGAGAGACCTTTGGCAGCAAGAGGTGAAAACCAAGGCTTTTTGATAAATTTCATTTTAAAATAAATGAATGAGTTATTCATAGTATTCTGGTTTTCTGGCTAATTAAGGTTTTAATGTCACATGTTGACATAACATTTTTTTTCTTTTTTTTTCCTTTTATTTTATTATTTTTTTAATCTTTTTTTTTATTTTCAGCATAACAGTATTCATTGTTTTTGTACCACACCCAGTGCTCCATGCAATCCGTGCCCTCTCTAATACCCACCACCTGGTTCCCCCAACCTCCCACCCCCCCACCTTTTCAAACCCTTCAGATTGTTTTTCAGAGTCCATAGTCTCTCATTATTCACTTCCCCTTCCAATTTCCCCCAACTCCCTTCTCCTAATTCCCCATGTCCTCCATGCTATTTGTTATGCTCCACAAATAAGTGAAACCATATGATAATTGACTCTCTCTGCTTGACTTATTCCACTCAGCATAATCTCTTCCAGTCCCGTCCATGTTGCTACAAAAGTTGGGGATTCATCCTTTCTGATGGAGGCATCATACTCCATAGTGTATATGGACCACATCTTCCTTATCCATTCGTCACCGTACACAAAGATAAACTCAAAATGGATAAAAGACCTCAACGTGAGACAGGAATCCATCAGAATCCTAGAGGAGAACATAGGCAGTAATCTCTTCGATATCAGCCGCAGCAACTTCTTTCAAGATATGTCTCCAAAGGCAAAGGAAACAAAAGCCAAAATAAACTTTTGGGACTTCATCAAAATCAAAAGCTTCTGCACAGCAAAGGAAACAGTCAAGAAAACAAAGAGGCAACCCATGGAATGGGAGAAGATATTTGCAAATGACAGTAGAGACAAAAGATTGATATCCAGGATCTATAAAGAACTCCTCAAACTCAACACACACAAAACAGATAATCATATCAAAAAATGGGCAGAAGATATGAACAGACACTTCTCCAATGAAGACATACAAATGGCTATCAGACACTTGACATAACATTTTTAAAAAAATATTCAACGGTCTAGCAGTCGTGAGCATATGGATCCCCACAACATTTTCCCTGCCTCCTCAAAACCAAGTAATAGATTTAGAAATTTGTAGGTTAATCACAGGAGAGTTCTGCTATGTTAGAATTTAATGAGATGTTACTTGAAGCTCCTGGAATGTCCTCCTTGGCTCATGAATTAGGGGCCCTGAAGGGCACACTGTATTCGTATTCTGACTTAAGGTAAAATTAGAGACTTTGAGAAAAGGCCATTGGGTGGATTCCGTTCTTGAGGTGCCATTTATGTGATAAGTGGGAAGTCACTGAGTGACATTAGTACAGTCTGGCTTATGAATTGTGTTAGGTGTTGCGGGGTCATAAGGGGGGTATATAAGGAAGCTGTCCCCTCGTGAACTGACTGACCCATGAGGTCTCACAATAGGATACTCACTCTTCCTTACTGTTGGTGCTTCAAGGTTTCCTTTTCTGGGAGCCCCTCTGGGGAAAACAAAAGAGATTTGAAACTCTCAGAGAGTACTTGTTCAGAAGTAGAAGAGGAAGGAGGGCTGCTCATAATACCTAATCTAAGTTAGGAACTCTCTCGGAAGGTGGCATGTTTCCAAAGACAAATCTGATTGTTTTGAAGTTTTGTCTGGGGAGAGCGCTGCAGAAGGGTTTATGTATGTGTTGGTGAGGTGCACCTAGAGGGGGAACAGAGTCTTTTTTTTTCCTCTTCTCACCCATCCAGAATGTCACTGATTTCCTGGATTCTTAAATGAGACCAATATCATTAGAAGTCTACTTGAGGTCAAGTACAGGCTCATCGAGGGCTATAGTTAGCCTGGGTCCATGATCGCCCTGAACAGTGTTATCAGAGGGTGGAGAAAAGTGCAGCCTGGGCCCCAACTGCCTAAAATGGTCTTTTGAACAAGCACTCAGTTCTGTGCAGGGAAAAAAAAAAAAAATCAGTGACTGGAATTTTCACATCCCATCCAATATGTCTCCTTGGTGGTAATTATTATTATTTTTAAAGATAAAAAAAATGACCTCTACACCCAGCGTAGGGATCAAACCTACAACCCTGAGATCAAGAGTCACACCCCCCCCCACCAACTGAGCCAGCCAGCCAGCCATGTGCCCCCTTTGGTGAGATTTTTTCTCTCCCTTTCCCTTTCTCCCTTCCCCTCCCCTCTCTCCCTGTCGAAAAAGGAAAAAAAGAAAGTACTTTGAGGATAGAATTGACTGAACTATTTAAAGCTGGTTGCAGGAGTTGCAACTGGAAAATATACTACATATTTTTTGCCCATGTCAGTAAATCTGGTTACACAATGTGTGACTTTGGTGAACAAAGAGATGCAGGGACGTCATTAATTACACTAACAAGAGAACAGTGTGGCTAAGAGAGTGTTCACAAGTTGTCCCATTAGCACCTCCTAAAAATAATAATCATGGCTGAAGTGCTTTTTCCATGTGGAAAGCTTAATAATTAAAACAAAACAACTAAGAGCAGGAGAATCTTTAAGTAAAGGTGAGGGAGGAAAAAAGGTGAAATTTTTACCGCCACATTTTCCAGTCCTGTGGTCCACGATTACCACCAGCCGGCTGCAACTTCTATAAATAATACAAATCCTTTCCACTCTCATCCTGGGGTCTTGCCCCTAGTGTTCTACAGTTTGCATTGTCGTTCTCTGTCAGTCTGTCTTTCATTATAGGATCATAAATTGATTGTAGGAACTGCTGATTTCTCACTGAGGATTTGTTCTTGATCTTGTTGGTGTCCTTGGGGGCATTTTAGCAGAATAGAAAAGTCTTATCACCAGGGACTAGCCTAAAATTCCTCTAAAACATTCACAATGACAGCAAGAACCAGGAAACCATTTATTAGAAATTAGCCAGATTCTGTCTTAGGCGGTGATAAAGTGAATTCTTATACTGAGACTCACAAAACGGAGGCCACCCCAGTGACTCAGCCCACAAAGCAAATCTAAACCTAGGTCACCCTGCACTTACAGGAAGCACCTCATTGTCAAGGAAACCCAATATAAATCACAGTCTTCCTACTCAGCTTCAGCTAGCTTCCCTTACCCTAGAAAATAGAAGTTTACGCATTTTATTTCATTGAAACCTCACAACTTATTAAGTGGGTATCATTTTACTCCACAGATGGCAAGATTGAATTTCCAAAAGATTAGTCTCTGTCTTTTTACGACACCACAGGAAATTTCTAAAATATATGACAAAGAAAGGGGTGTTTTGAGCCCATATTTCGGAAGGACAAGTAAGGGGCCATGGAGGGGGGTGAGCAGAGGTAGGCCTGCTCTTTGCAGCTTCTCCCTGCTGTGGGCCTTGGTGAATTTGCGTTTTTAGGCTCATCTTTGCCAAGTTGCAGAATCAGTTCAGACACCGGTGGGCAGTATATTAATGGTTATGGGGCTCAGGATACACTACCCCCAAATCTGGTACCTCAGCATTTGAATATTTTAAGCTGAAGAACTTTGAGAAAAGGCAGGCATGGGAAGGGCATTCTGATCTTTCCTTGAAGTGGGTCAGAGAACCCTGTGAGAGGTGCTCTCCTTCTACCTGGAGGAAAGGAACATCCTTATCTCTGAAGGCAGAGAGGTACTGAGAAGAATGAAGGAATGGGACTAGCTAGGCTTCCCTGGGTTTACTACGCTTAGCTTTTATATACCCTTCTGTCCTATCACATTTTTCTATGACTTTCAGTTCTTCAACTGAGCATAAAAACACTCAGGTATAATGGTTCCTTCAGGTCTTCGTTTCATTATAGAGCATCCCATGCCACATAAAACTTGTTTTACATATATTTAGATGCTTTTCTTTTGATAATCTGCCTTTCATTATAGGGGTCCCTCCTGAAAACCTTGAAGGATAGAAGGAAGAGATCTTTTTCCTCCTCCGTGATGGCTCACACCCTCTGGGAGATGAGCTCTAGGGTTCTCACTGCCTGCCATATGCTTGACCGAGGGTGTGACGTTCGGAGCCAGAGCCTTCCCGATGCCCTAGCCCTTGGCACCCCCCATCTGTGACTCACTGGCCAGTTCCACTCAGGCTCCTTGTTAGCGTGCCATTTTCCTCTCTGGGACTGTAGGCCACTCTGCTCTCTGTTTCTTGCTTTCCAAAAGGTGGGGTTATAATACATTCAATTAAAGATGTGTGTGAGGCTTAGAGAGGAAAGGACTGCTTTAGAGAACATTAGCTGCTCAAATAGAATGTAGAGCCATTCCCTTAGAAAATGCTGAATATTGTGGTGCCTGAGTAACTCAGTTGATTAAGTGTCTGATTCGTTGTTTTTTTTTTTTAAGCTCTTGTTTATTTATTTGAGAGAGAGTGAGTGAGAGAGAGTACAAGCTGGAGGGAGAGGCAGAGGGAGAAGGAGAGGGAAAAGCAGACTCCCTGCTGACTAGGGAGCCCAATTCGGGGCTCGATCCCACAACCCTGGAACCATGACCTGAGCCAAAGGCAGATGCTTAACTGACTGAGCCACCCAAGTGCCCCAGTGTCCAATTCTTGATTTTGGCTCATGTCCTGATCTCAGAGTTGTGAGATCGAGCCCTGCATAAAATTCTCTCCCTATCCCTCTGCTCCAACCCCCACTTACATCTCTGTCTTAAAAAAAAAAAAAAGGATAAGAAAAGAAAAGAACGGTAACAACACTGAATATAGTAATAGGAGGAGCCTGCTTCACTATTAGTACCTAGAAAACCCTTAGTGGGATTCACTGGTGCTACAGTCCCATCATAACTGGATGCACTTTTTAAATGACCCTCTAGTGTAACCTAGTTCTTCCTTCTGTGTAGAAAATTCTTTGAAACCTTCTTTTATATCTGTTTTAAATAGCATCTTTGTTCTTTTTCGTTTTTGGCCTTTCAGAAAATAAACTCAGAATGTTTCAAGAGCATTAGAATTTTTTCCCCCACGTTGAAGTCAGAGAACTGGGATAGAATTGTCACTGAATGGAGGCAGGCAGGCTACTAACATATGTTCCAGAATTTGGCCCTCAGGTTTGGAGTTTCAGAAATGGGAATTGTGTGGTACTGAGTCAGTCAGCCTTAAATGTAGCCTAACCATACTCATAAGAGGCTGGTTTATCATCAGAGTCAGAATTTGTGTACCCTGAGGTACAGGAAGACTAGGATATCTGTCATATCTGATATTGCATTTTCTCCTTATAGGAAAGCTATGGGTTTTGTGGAAAAAAACAGAGAAATGAAATAAGTAAGAAAAAGCTAGATGAACTCACTAGCTGGCCTCCTTTCGCTCTACATCCCTTGAATATTAACTTCCTTGATAGAACCTATTAAAGGATAATTTTTAACAATAGGCAAACTCATGACTCTCGTACAAATATAAAATGAACACATAAAATATTTTACGTAGCTCATTAATTAAACGAGGGCACCAGGAAGATGCTACGACCAGTTCAAAGTACAATTTATATGAAGTGAAGAAATGCTGAAATGAATTTACAAATGGTCACAAAACTGGTTTTTCACAGTGGGTGATGTTGAGGGAGTCGATTGAACTGCTACCAGACAATTTATTTGCATGTCTCAGGCAAGAATTATTTTACATGGCTATTACCTACAATTTATAGAGTTGTAAAATAGCTCAAGGAAATGAAAGGCTAGAGTCAGCCCAGAAGATTGTGCTCTACACAATCCGTAGTTTTTCCTTTGGAGATACCCAGTCATCTTTTTTGCTTATTTCAGATTTTCTCATAAACTTGTCTGACCTCTTCTTGTGCTGACCGTCATTATCTTGAAGAGCAATTGAAGACTGATTTCTCCTGGCCTTGATCCCTTTCTTCCCTCCCTTTTTCACTGGCCAATTGAGAGCCCTTAGCAATATACCCTAAGGAAGTAGGTTTTAGTATTTAAAGCACCCCTCAATTGGCCCTTTCTGTAATTGAAATTCAGCACTTAATACATTTGATTCCCAAATCTGCTTGACCAGAATCATGCTGGATTTTCAGAAATACAGTCAGCCAGGTCCATATCTGGATTTTCTTCCTTCCTTTCTTTCTTTCAGATTTTATTTATTTATTTGAGAGAGAGAGAGAGTGAGAGAGAACATGAGAAGGGGGAGGGTCAGAGGGAGAAGCAGACGCCCTGCTGAGCAGGGAGCTTGATGTGGGACTCAGTCCTGGGACTCCAGGTTCATGCCCTGAGCTGAAGGCAGTCGCTTAACCAACTGGGCCATCCAGGAGCCTATCTTTGGATTTTCTGATCCAGGTTCTTGAGGATTGATTCTTGAGGGACATACATGTCTTTAACAAAAGCTCATGTTAGGAATCCATGGATATACTCTGGATTAGCGACCAAGGGTCCTGGAAGGAAAAAAATGCCAGCCTTGATTGGGGAGGTGGGGGCTTGGGCTAGAGGGATATTGGAAGAGAAATTGACAGGACCTAAGTGACCAAAGAATATTGTACTGGATGATGGGGGAGGAGGAGGAATTTTCATGAGTTGAGGATGACTTCCAGCCACTAAGCAACCTGGATGGTGGTAAGGCTCATGAACATCTTTATAATATTTAAATCATTAGACACTCGTGTTAGTAGAGCTTCTCTCTTTACTACCAATCTGGAATGAATTCCAGCATTTACCATACTTTAGAAAGTTGCATTTTGTGATAGAATGTAATTCTCTATATTGCCCATATACTATTTTATACCAAAAGCCAATGAAAGTAAAGGTTATGGTTGGTAGTGATGGGGTTCTGGAATATAGGTGAGGTTTGGTGGGGTGAGGTCCAGAGCCAACGACCAAGAAGAATTCTTGACACGTCTTTGGTGCAAAATGCTGGTTTCATTAAAGCACGGGACAGAACCCCTCGGCAGAAAGAGCTGCTATACCAGGGTCATCGGGGATGGCTGATTATATACTTGGGAGTTGGGGGAGGAAGGAAAAGGGAGGTTTTCAAAAAGGATTTTCATATGTTAAAGAAGACTCCTAGGGTACTGGAGGCCCTGCCACTGTCAAGGTTGTTTTTCCTTCTAGCAAGGCATTAACAGGAAGATAGTTGGGAGTTTCCTGGAGGAACATTATACTCTGCCCACTTCAAGTATCTGTCAATGCGCTACAGGTTATAAGGACATTTAGTTGTATCCACATTTTCTTCTTAGAAGCTAGGTTCTTGAGAGAAATGCTTTGTTCTTGTAAATTGCTAAGACATTTGTAAACTGAGGGAGACTCTTGTCTTGCAGGATTGTCATCTCTACAAGTTAACTATATGTTTTTCCTTTCCTTAGCTTTGGGGCAGCCAGGAGTGCATGAGGAATGCCAAGTATATACCATGGGGGGGGGGCTTGTGGGGTGTCTGCTTCTGCTTTGTTCTCACCTTGCCTTCTATTCCATCATCGGTAGGTTTTTTGTTCATTTGTTTGTTTGAAGTAGGCTCCATGCCCAGTTGAACTCACAACCCTGAGATTGAGACCTGAGCTGAGATCAAGACTCAGACAATTAACTGACTAGTTTCAAACTTCATTAAGTTTAAATTTAAAAAAATATTTATTTATTTATTTATTTATTTGACAGAGAGATCACAAGCAGGCAGAGAGGCAGGCAGAGAGAGGAGGGGGAAGTAGGCTCCCTGGTGAACAGAGAACCCGATGCGGGGCTCGATCCCAGGATCCTGAGACATGACCCGAGCTGAAGTTAGAGGCGTAACCCACGGAGCCACCCAGGTGCCTCTCCATTAAGTCTAATTTTTAAAAAATATTTTATTTTATTTGAGAGGACAAGGGGGGACAGAGGGGCAGAGAGAGAGGCAGACTCCCCACTGAGTAGGGAACCCGATGGATGTGGGGCTCAGTCCCTGGACCCTGGGATCATGACCTGAGCCAAAGGCGGGTGCTTCACCTACTGAGCCACCCAAGCAGTCCCATTAAGTTTAATTTAATCGGCATTAAAACAATCGTGCAAAAAGTGGTGCCTGGCAGGCTTAGCCGGTGAAGCATGTGACTCTTGGTCTCAGGGTCGAGAGTTCAAGCCCCATGTTGGGCCTCGAGCTTATTTTAAAGAGAGAGATATTATGAAAAAATCATGTTAAAAAAAAATCAAAGTGTAGTTTGTGTCCTGAAAAGAAATCTTAAATGGAAAGCCCTATTATTGTAGGTTGTATTATGATATTGTGATGTTGGGGAGGAAAAAGTTTTTCTTAACCCTCTGGCGTCCTTGGCTGGGTCTGAAAATTAAACCAACAAAGAGATCAACAGGAGAAAAGCGGAGGCAAATGTATTTAATGTAAGCTATAGGTGATTCGGGAGCTCTCAGAAGGAACTGAAGAACCAAAGAAACTAGACCTGCGTGTTCAACTAATTCTCGGGGGACTGAGAATTAGCAAGACCTGTTTGTTCAGATTCTTCTCCCTTTGTCTTCAGAGGTAAGGATATTCGTGTGTGTGTGTGTGTATATATATATATATATATATATACACATGTATGTATGTATGTATATGGGAGGCCCCCTCTCACTTGAGGGTTTTATGACCTGGTTTAGAGCAGAATGAGGTGGGAGAGGAGTGCTGAGAGTGACTTGCTTGCTTCTGCTGTCTTCTCAAACTCCTTCAGCTTCATTATGCCAAGATGCCATATTTGGGGGCAACATGTTCTGATCCCATCAGTAATTTATGATAAGAAATACACATTTGGTTTTTGTCTGGTTCCTGGCACAGAACTCCTAAAATCCTAGTAATTTAGTGATAAATGCCTTTTCTTATTCATAACAATTCCCTTCCAAACACCCTTGAGTTTGCTACTGAGGTTAACTTTTGAAAAGCCCCAGGTTCCCTAAGGATGGGGGCTGGCTGGCTGGGGAACCTATCTTGATTTGAGGTTTTAGTTTTCAGCCTCTCCCCTCCAGGGAGAGAAAAGGGGGCTAGAGGTTGAATCAATCACCAACAGCTATCGATTTAACCAGTCGTGCTGTGTAATGAAGCCCCCATTAAACACCACAAAGGATGGGGTTCAGAGACCATCCATGTTGGTGTACAAGAAGCATCCATATGTCAAAGGGTGACACACCCCAAACTCCGGGAAAACAGAAGCTCTTGTGCTTGGGACCTTTCTGGACTGACCCCTATATATCTCTTCATCCAGCTGTTACGTGTGTCCTTGAATATCCTTTGTAATAAGCCAGTAATCTAGTAAAACTGAATTCTGTTCTGTGAGCATGGAGACCTCCAATCAGTGAGAACTGAACTGAATTGTAGGACATTCAGCCAGTGTCACAGATTTGCTTGCTCTGTGGAAAACCCACACATCCGGTGTCAGAAGTGAAGCGGTGTTGTCTCAGAGTGGTGAGAAAAGGAGACACACCAGTGTCTTTTTCTTTATAGTATTTCTTTCAACAATTTCCATAAGTGAAGTAGACACGCTTTGTTCTCAACACAAGTACTTTTTTTTTTTTAAGGTTTTATCTATTTATTTGAGAGAGAGAGTGAGCAAGAGAGCACGAACTGGGGGAGGGGCAGAGGGAGAGAGAGGAGCACACTCCCCACTGAACAGGGAGTCCATGTGGAACTCAATCCCGGGACCCTGGGATCATGACCTGAGTTGAAGGCAGCCACTGAGCCGACTGAGCCACCCAGGTGCCCTCAACACAAGTACTTTCTATAAAGGATATAAAAGACCTTAATTGCCATATGCTGTATCTCATAGGGGAAAAAATTCATCTCCGCAAACAACAATCAATGGTACCACAGGCAGCTCTGTTGGAGGTTCAAGTGTCTCAAATGATGGGGCATCACTCAACAAATTCAATAAACCCTAATCCATCAGTGTTGAAAAGGAACAACATGTGCAGAAAATAGCAGGTGTGTTAACCTTTTCAGCAGTTGGGGTGTGCCTCCCAGAACGGGACTAGCATATTACATATACTATAGCACTGATTATTATACTGTTGGAGAATAATATGTCGATACGGAGAGGCTTCCTTATGGAGCATTTAGGATTTCCTGTCATTCCCTGTTCTTTTCCTTCCTCCATGTGTGTGTGCACATGTGCATGCGTGTGTGCACATGTGCATGCGTGTGTGCGTGTGTGTCTGTGTGTCTGTGTGTGTTGCCAGGGACCATTTGGATTTTAAAGGCTGAGAAGTAAGTCAAGATCTTTTTTTCCCAGAGGTTGACCAGTTACCTGCTGCTTCCTCCTTCTGGCTGTCATTGCATTCAGTCTGTCATTGGCAAGGCCACACAGTGCCACCAAAGAGGCCCTGAGAAGCAGTCTGAAACTGAGATGCACTGATCCGTATCAAGGAATTGTTAAGGACCATGGCTAGTTATCAGTTTTCTGGCACAATTTTCTAGAGATATTTATGGCTTTAAGCATGGTTAAAAATTTTGATGCCCACATAAATACTTGAGGATTTAAATCTCCTATAATACAAAGATGGATATGCTCTTTTTTTTTTTCCAGATGTATTTTGCCTTTGTTCTGTAGTCAAATCCTGCAATTTACTCTGCTAAAGCTCTGCCTTGTGCATGTCACCTGCTCGGCACTGGCCGCACATCTCGATCGTGGCATTCGTCGCAGAGTAGTGAAGCACGTTAAATTCAGGCGTGTATATATCCGCTCCCTCTTTGGCGGTGCCTCCTCTTGTATTCATGTTTATATCGGCAGTGTCTAGCGCAATGCTCACTACATGTTGGAGTTAAATTTAACGTATTCCCTATTGCCTGAAGGATGAAGTCCAAACTCTTTAGCCTGATAGTCAAAACCTTATTTAACTTCTCACCTTACTGTCCCTTGATTACCTACTTACAACCAGTATGTGGAACAAAGAAGGACTTGGGGGTGGAATCTTAAAGCCACTTTAGTTTTGCTTCGTTTATCCCTCGAAACCTGCTCTGTAGAGTTGTGTTTTACGTTGTCTAGTGACTCTTTGATAAGACAAAGCCCTACGGTCACTTTTGGTTGCACAATACCATCTTAATCCAATAACTCAAACGTCTGGCGCCATCAAACTCATGCTGACCTTGAACCTACTGTGGCCAGAGACCATGCTTGCCTCGCTTTTCCTCTCTTTTCTCCTCTGAAGTTCCTCTTGCCCTCTCAGATTGTTAACCATGGTTTCCGATTCCTCCAGCGTGGAAAGGGAGACAGAACAGGGATAGGTAAGAAAACGTTGTGTGTGTGGAAGCAACTTACTTGTTCAGAGTGTAATACCGTTTACTTTGTAAGACTTGAAAAAAGGATCAAATGGGATAAATACACCATCATTACTAAAGATGATTCAAATACTTAAGCAGAATTTCCCTCTTAACCCTTTCACAGGTATTTTAAAAAGTCAAAATTGATGAATAGAATAAAGGCAAAAGGAAGAATTTTTCCTACTGAAAAGGAGACTGTTCACCTTGTACCAATGACGGTTCAGCCTATAGAAAGGCGCTTCTGGTCTTCCTGTAGACCTGGGATGCAGGAATTAGAGTCCTTAATGTCCCTAAGTTACAATTACCTTGCTGTTTCCAGGCTTTTCAGCACATCTGTGTGTTTCCCCAGTAAGTCGTATAGCTGTTCCATGTTGCAGCTAAAACTCATCTCTGGGTGGGATTGGGAATCTGTTCACTACCTTTAAGGTCACCAAATATGCAAGTCTGTACATCTTACAAACTTGATTGGTCTTTATCTGCTATTCTAGATGCCAAGAACTGTCAGCTAGGAAGGAGAGTGAAGCCTGTGCTGAAGGACACAATGATACATTTGTAGGTAACATCTACAGAACAACTTCCAGTATTTCAGGAAACTTCTTACTTGATGGGTACCGCCAGACAGGTCTAGTCTTGGTGTCCTCACTAGGCAGAGATATAAAGTTGATTTCTTTCTCTCTCTCTCTCCCTCTTTTTTTTTTTTTTTTGGTAGTATCTTGAGCATTTTCATCTGTCCTTGTTACCCATTTCTTAGCCCTGACAAATCTGGAAATATCTCCAGCTTTCACTGCTAAATGTGTTTGCCCTTCCCAGTGGTCATCTTATACAGGATTAAGGCCACGCCACGCCTGCTCACCCTCATAGAGCAGCTGGCATCTAGTCTCTGGGAAGCGCTTCTCCATTATCCTTCCTGATGGACCCTAAGAGTTCAAATCCAGCCCAGTGGTCCCCTCCACCACGCATCACTTTCAGAGAATCTAGCCAGCTCACCTTTCATGCTTCAGACTTTTCAGGTCGGAGGCAAACACTCGGACTGGAGGGCCCTCATCTTCATTCCCCCGACCACTCCTTTGGATGATCTTTTCCCCGAGGCATCCCTTCACATGTCACTCCTGATTTGCCAGGTCCAGTCAGGAGAAGGAAAGCACACGGGCAATATTTCACGGAAATTGTTAGCTAGAGAAACAGGTGCTAAGTACCGCAGAGGTTAAGAGGTGGGACTGGGAGGTAGCAGAGGCCGCCACTTGCTAGAGCTCCCACCACCCCCATGGCTGAGGGACAAGAAGGAAGAGGTTGCAGCTGTTGGAGTTTAAAACTAAGAGAGGGAGCCTCATAAAGCAGGTGGCCCCGCGGCCCATCCTCTGGGGCGGGCAGCGTTCAGCCACAAGATCAAATGTAGCTGCAGTGAGGGGGCATTCCCGAGGCGCCCCGGGGAATTGCATGCCCATGGCCAACACGCAGGAGAGCAAACCCATCCTTGTCTTCCGCTTCCAGGCTTCCGGCCCCCCTCTAGTGCCCCTACTGAAAGAGCGTATCAGGGAGAGGCGGGCGAAGCAGAAACAGACCCAGAGACCTAGCATTACAGGGCAGCGTAGGGAAGAGTGGGTTTTCAACCAGATGACAGAGACTTTCCTGGCGGGCAGCTCTTGGGGTGGGGCTGGACTCACAGCATGTCAACAGCACAGTGTCTTCAAACAGCCCTTGAAACCCCTCTCATGAGGCTTGTGGTCCCCCCACCGTTCCCCCTCGAGGGGCCAGGGCTCTCAGCAGAACTACTGCCACCCCACCGCCCCCATAGTCTGTGTGGGTGGGGGGCTTAAGGGTCAGGTAGCTGTTTTTGGGACACCTCTTTTAAAAATTTCTCTTCTGGGGGTGCCAGGGTGGCTCAGTGGGTTGAAGCCTCTGCCTTCAGCTCAGGTCATGATCCCAGGGTCCTGGGATCGAGCCCCGCATCCAGCTCTCTGCTCTCATTCTAAATATGATCTCTACTGTTTCCTGTTACTCTGTTCTATAGCTTTTGCTGCTTCCAGCTGCCTCCGTTTCTTCATTATCTCCCCCCTCCCAGTCCCTCCCTCTGCCACCACTACCTCCACTAATAAGTAAAGTGTGTGCCAGTGTTCTTTCTTGCCTTATCTTCCTTTTTTTAAATTTATCTAATTTCTTTCAGTACCTGTACTGGGGTTGGTGAGACAACAGAAAGGATAGAATTAAGTTGGACATGAATCAGAGATCTCAATAATTTCTTTTTTCTTTCTTTCTTTCTTTTGTTCGTTCTTTTTTATTTAGATCTCAGTAATTTCTAAGATACAAACTGTGAGGCATGGAGAGGGCTGGAGGCACTCGCTGCGAGTCTTCTTGTGTAGGAGGCGCTGTGTGAGAGGCTGAACATGTGGGGCTCCAGAGTATATATGCTGCTACATTGATGATACAGTAGAAGCTGTCTTGGACGCAAAACATTTCTACTTAATTGCACACGCTGTAAGTCCATAGAGTCCAGGCCCGTTTGCCATAAACCATCCTAGGCAGATCAGGTATATTTTGCTAAAAGAATTCAATAAATAAGGAATCTCTAACCAGCCATTAATTTGCCAGGAGGTCTGTCAATACCATGTTTTCATAGGGATTTATCCAGGTAAACTTTCTTTCAGGAAAGACAATGGATTGCAGGACCGCAAACATTTTCTTTCTAAGGACCATTTCCTTTCCAGCAAATAAGATGGAACCGAATCCTAACTACGCTGATTGAAGATGAGTGAACTAGAAAGAGCAGAGATGCGTGGGCGAGCTCATTTGTGTCAGATCTGACTGCTGTTTTCCTTAAGAAGGTAGGGAGAGTCAGGCCAAAATTGGTAAGCCTCAGGCAAGGAACTGGAGGGAAGCTGGTGACCCTTCTTTTTCTTTTCTTTTTTTTTTTTTTTAAGATTTTATGTGTGTGTTTGTCAAGGGAGTGAGGGTGGGGGGAGTGGCAGGCAGAGGAAGAGGCAGGCTCCCTGCTGAGCAGGGAGTCTGAGGCAGACTGGATCCCAGGAACCTGGGATCATGACCTGAATCAAAGGCAGACACTTCACTAACTGAGCCATCCAGGCGCCCCAAAGCTGGTGACTCTCTCTCTCTCTTTTAAAGATTTTTATTGATCTATTAGAGAGTGAACAAAAGAGAGAGAAAGAGAGAGAGGGAAATATAAGTGGGAGAAGCAGAGGGAGAAGGAGAAGCAGGCTCCCAGCTGAGCAGGGAGCCCAACATGCAGTTCCATCCCAGGACCCTGGGGTCATGACCTGAGCCGAAGGCAGACACTTAACTGACTGAGCCACCCAGGTGCCCCTCAAAGCTGGTGACTCTTAACAGAAGTCAGCATATGCTTTCTAAGAGAGGTTTGAGGGTAGGGGATGGTAGGAGGCAGAACCAGCTTTAAGCTCCAGACTTGCAGTCCCTAGGTCTCTAGGGATCATGTAGTCCAACCCTTCTTTTTAAAGATAAATAGACTACCCTGATTTGCCCCCAAGTTGTTCTGAGTTTGTTAGATGTGCTATGGGAGATCTCCTAGGAGATGTTTCCCAAATTTGGTGGGTCATAAGATTCGCCTGAGAGATGGGGGAAGCTTTTTAAAAATGTGAAATCCTGGTTCCCACCTCAGACCTACTTGGATCAGAATTTTGGGGGTGAGGCTGGAATTCAGTATTTTTAAGATGCTCCCGAAGAATGCTCTAAGGATATTTGTGCTTTGGGACCACTTCCCTGTACTACAGATCAAACACAATAGGGTTTCCCATGTTACCCTGTCTGGTAACTATGACACCTAGTCAGTAAGACTCTAGGCCCTTTGGGAGAATCAGCCTTTCCTTCAGAGTCCGAATATCCTGTGAAATGTGTGGTCCGTACCATTTGGCATTAGGCAATTACTACTGCAGATAGTTATTGTTCTGTTTATAAGTACGCTTATACTAGTTTTCCATTGCTGCTGTGACAAATTACCATGAACTTAGTGGTTTAAAGAATGCAAGTTTGTCATCTTACAGTTCTGGAGGTCAGAAATTGGAAATAGTTCTCACGAGGCTAAAAATCAAAGTGTTGGTGGGGCTTTAGTCCATTCTGGAGGCTCTAGGAGAGCATTTATCTCCTCGTCCTTTCTAGCTTCTAATGGGCAACCCCTATTTCTTGGCCGGGTCTGCCTCCCTCCGTCTTCAAAGCTAGAAACAGCATGCTAAGTCCTTCTCACCCTACCATTTCTTTAGTTCTTCTCTGCCTCCCTATTCCATGTTTAGGGACAACAACTACAGTAATCCCTCCTTACCAGCAGTTTCACTTTCCACGGGTTCAGTCACCTGTGGTCAAGTAAAGCCTGGAAGCAGATGTTCCTCCTCCTAACACATCATCAGCAGGTCAGTAGTAGCCTAAGGCTGTGTCACAATGCCCATGTCATTCACTTCACTTCATCTTATCATATAGGTGTTTGGATCATCTCATGTCGCAGGAAGGTTGAGTACCATACAGGAAGATATTTTGAGAGACCACATTCACATAAGTTTTATTATAGTATGTTGTTATAATTTTATTGTATTATTAGTAATAATCTCTTAGTGTGCCTAATTTATAAACTAAACTATCATAGATATACATATGTATAGGAAAAAACATGCTATATACAGATCTTCCTTGACTTATGATGGGTTATGTCCTGATAAATCCATCATATGTTGAAGATATCAAAAGTTGAAATGATTTTTTAAACAATTTATTTACTTATATAAGAGAGAGAGTGAGAGAGAGTGAGTGTGTGCTTGTGAGTGAGGATAGGGGCAGAGGGAGAGAACTCAAGCAGACTCACCACTCAACATCAAACCTGACGTGGGTCTCAGTCCCATGACCCGTGAGAGCATGATCTGGGCCAAAATCACAAGTCAGACGCTTAACCTGCTGAGCCACCCAGGTTCTCCTTGAAATGCATTTAGTACACTGAACCTACCAGACATCATAGTCTAGCTTGGTCTACCTTAAATATGCTCAGAACACATACATTAGCCTGGAGTTGGGCAAACTCCTCCGACACAAAGCCTATTCTATAACAGCATTGCCTATCTTGTGTAATTTACTGAATACTGTGCCAAAAGTGACAAACAGATGGTTGTCTGGGGACAGAATGGTTCTCAGCGTATGGGTTGTTGACCCTTGTGAGCGCATGGTTGACGGAGCTGTGGCTCGCTGCTGCTACCCAGCATCATGAGAGAGGATCCTACTGCTCGTTGCTAGCTCGGGAAAGGAACCCAAATTCACAATTCCAAGTACCATTTCTACCAAATGAATACTGCTTTTGCACCATCATAAAGTCGAAAAATCGTATAATTGTAAGCTGGGAACCATCTGTACAGGGTCCTATCGTGGCTTCAGGCATCCACCAGTGGTCCCCATGCATTTGGCCATGGAGAAGGGGTCCTACTGTATTGTGTGTATATGGGGCTCACCTGGAAAACCCAGGCCACTCTCTCGTTGTAAAGTAAACTAATTAGTGCCCTGCAACCTTCATTCCCTTTGCCACATAATATAACATCATTGCAGTTTCTGGGGGTTAGAGTGTGGACATTGTTGGAGGAAGGGGGGCAATTCTTCTGCCTACCTCATGTCCTGTTTTCCAAATTGGATTCCTACGAGGACAGGGCCACATGTTATTTTAACTAGAAGGGTGTTTTGCCAAAGTAATCATTCAATAATTAATGGTTGAATGGTTGGATGAATTTGAGGTAAATGCTGAATGATTTAGTTTTAGTGTTCCAAGTTTTAGTTCTCTGAAAATGATTCCTTCATGTTACTTAGTTCATACACCAGAATAATTTCAGGAAGTACATTGTAATCTGGAATAGAACTCATTGATTGGCTGTAACGCATCTCAGTGTCCACAAAGATATAATATTTCTGCTTATTTAGATCAATATACATGCTCCCAGAGCTGTTGTCATTTCTCCAAGATCACACGCTCCTCTCATAGTTGGTGTAAATGTTGCACTTCAAGAGTCCCAGGAGAGTCTGGCAGGATGAGTCCAGCACAATCATCTTCCTGTTTAGTCACTGTTGCTGGGAACAGAAATCAGCATTCTTTTGTCTGTAGAACATCGTTCTTGTCTGTTGCTTCCCACTCTCTCAACATCTTAAACAAACAAACAAACAAATACATGAATACAAAAGAAAATGGTATTGGCTGTTTTCCTCCCAGTATGGAACCTGAATAGTGTCTTGATTGATTGTTATTTAGAAGCAACCTTCTTAAGCTCCAAATCAGAAAGTTCTTTCCTTTCTAAAAAGGGGGAAATAATAGTTTTCTGATTATCTCTCACAATATTGTCATACTTCCTCAACTCCATATTTTAAAATTTAATGAATCAATCAGGGAGCATTTTTTTAAAGCACTGTGCTTGATAAAAAGACCTCTAAGACACAAACTTTTACGGTACAGAGTCGACCACCCCTCAATTAGACAGAGAACACTCTCGATAATGCAAGTCACACAGCGAGGTTTATTTCCAGCTCGCTGGGGTCCAAGTATCCGCCCGGCGGCGCAGCGGGTTTCAAGGACCCCGAGCACTCAAAGCCAAGGGCTTATATAGCATTTTCAAGGCACTTTCCCATAGCTACATACATCTCTTGCGCCCCACTCTGACAGTTTAACTTTGTTTGACTTTTTGCCGCCCCGGTGTCACCCTGGCGGTTAGGCAAGATTTAGTTTAGAAGAAATTTAGTTTTATCTACATTTCCTTCTGCCTCATCCTTCCTCAGTTTTATGGTGGGGAGGGGGACCTTAGGCCTAGAGGGACTGAGCCATTTGTCTCTGGAAATTGGGCCATTGAAGAGATGGCCCTTTTTGTTGTAAATCACCAGGACATTTGCAAACCAAGGGAGACTCCCGTCTTGCAGGATTGTGATCTCTGCAAGTTAACTATTTGTTTTCTTTAACATCTGGTCCCTGTGGCGTCATCGCCTAACCGCCCTGGTGGAATATGATTAAGTTGCTTCCTAGGTTTTAGCTAGTTCCTCTTATCTCAAGTCACAGTAAGCCTTGTGGGCTGGTTAGGGGCGCTCAGCAAAATGGCTTCCGGGCCTTCAGGATGGCCGTTCTTCTGCTAACGCACTCTTCCGGTGCCAGGTGCCGGCTTTTGCTTTGCCGAGATGGCTGTACTATGTCAGGGCCAGACCCGAGGGGGTACAGCCTTGTTTTTCTTGGCCTCCACACCTGGAGCTGGTTTCCGGGACTTGTTTTTAAGTCCCCTGGGGGAAGGGGAGCAGGGACAGTTTAAGGGTTAAACAACAAAGTTATTGTTTAACCTCAATGGAAGCCTCTGGCTAAAATAAAAATATAAAATAGGTCCTTACAAAACCTCACCTGAAAGCGGCTGAAAATCTAGTGGAAATATATACAAATTTGGGGAAACAAAAGTTTCTGTACAAAGAGTAGAATTAACTGGACCTTTTCTGTGCCATGGGAATGTTTGCTTCTAATAATCATAATGTTATTTTAGCTGTAATAGCCTCAATTTGCCATGCACAGAATTGAAAAGAGAGCATGGATATGTAACAATCGTCTATGATTTCAAAATACTTCCATCAAGACTTAATTTTTCTTTCCAATCTGGTATTTTTCTAAAGCAAAGTCAGTGAGTAAAACCAACTAAGTTGATTTCACTTTCTACTGTTTAACCTTTTTCGTAACCCAAGTGACAATTCCTTTGATTCACACAGATTCTCACTTCGATTCAAAATCTTCCTGAAGCCTTCACCTCTTAAATCTCCAGTTTCATTTATTTTTAAGTGTCCAACTTGTATGCATGCAGCTGATTTTTTTTCAAGTAGGCCAGACTAAACATTCTAAGTGGCCACACTTATTTTGATTACACTGGAGGATCCTCTTCTAATGGTCCTAATTTCAGCCCCTACTTCCTCAGCCATCAACAAGTAAATGGCTTGGGTGGATTTTTCTTTTTCAAAGATTGTATTTATTTTTAAGTAATCTCTGTACCCAAAGTGGGGCTTGAACTCACAACCCCAAGATCAAGGGTCACATGTTCCACCAGCTGAGCCAGCCAGGTACCTCTTGGGTCTGAGTTTTAATCCCTTATCTGGGTTTCTTTTTTTCTTTTTAAAAAAGATTGTATTTATTTGAGAGAGTGAGAGAGAGCACGAGCTGGGGGGCTGGGCAGCGGGAGCAGAGGGAGAGGGAGAAGCAGACTCCCCTGCTGAGCAGGGAACCTGATAACGGACTTGATTCCAGGACCCCGGGATCATGACCTGAGGTGAAGGCAGGTACTTAACCGACAGAGCCACCCAGGCACCCCATCTGGATTTCTTTTCTGCTTTTCATGGCAAGAGATAACAGCAATACAAAATATTTTAAATATTTACAAAGAATTTTATTGCCATCTTGGAGTTGAAATTGCAAAGACTTTAGATGTAAAGATGTATCTTATCCATGGTGGGGCTTCTCCCCATTTCATTGCCTTCAGAAATTGGAGACACTGCCTCTCCCACCCGATACTATTGAAAATGTATGAAGTAATGAACTGTCTTTCCTGGACAGGGCTGTTACATGATGGTTTGCTGTGAGACCCTGATAGAGGCATTTTTGTCAAGTTTAACTTGAGAGTCACAATTTACTGCCTCAATTAGAACTGTGCCTTCCAGGTTCCTGCTTGACTTGTAGTTGCACAATGCATTCAAAGCAATAAGCGTTTGAATTTGTAAATTTTCAATGCCTTGAGCTCTTACCCTAGGCCCGGATCATTTGCATTTTTACAATGAACACCTGTTCTAACAGACTCAGGAGTGGAGGGGAAGCTCAGCAGCTTCCTTCAGTCTAGACCCAGACTGTCAGAGCCCGAGATACACTGAGAAGTGGATTGAGATGGCAGCTGGAGTGGGCTTGTTCCTTGCAGGTGCTACTGTCACTGACCTCCTGGGTTTTCTCTGCGAAGCAGAAATGCAAGATCCCGGAGGGGGGGACGTGGCCACCATCTAGAGTTCTGCATTCCCCCTTTTCTCTGTTTGACCACACAGGTCCACCAATTTTTTCTGTTCCATCTTCTCTTGCTCTTCCATCCCTTTCTCTATTGACCAACTGGGGAGCCTGTTACCCCCAACCCCCTTTGTTTGAGCCTTGGGTTTAGCTCATGGTAAAAGCTACTGTTTTGGGGCGCCTGGGTGGCTCAGTGGGTTAAGCCGCTGCCTTCGGCTCGGGTCGTGGTCTCGGGGTCCTGGGATTGAGTCCCGCATCGGGCTCTCTGCTCGGCAGGGAGCCTGCTTCCCTCTCTCTCTCTCTCTCTGCCTGCCTCTCCATCTACTTGTGATCTCTCTGTCGAATAAATAAATAAAATCTTTAAAAAAAAAAAAAAAGCTACTGTTTTATGCCAGGCACTGCGTTAATATTTTCTTTCTTCTTTCTTTCTTTCTTTCTTTTTTTCCTTCTTTCCTTCTTTTAAGATTTTATTTATTTGACAAAGAGATAGCACAAGTAGGCCAAGTAGCTGGCAGAGGGAGAGGGAAAAGCAGACTCCCTGCTCAGCAGAGCCTGATCCCAGGACCCTGGGAGCATGACCTGAGCCAAAGGCAGACACTTAACCCACTGAGCCACCCAGGTGCCCCTGTGCTAATATTTTCAACAGCCCAATGAGGAGATGCTAGTATTTTTTTTTTTCTAAGATAAGGCAACCGAAGCAGAAAGGGTAAGTAACTTGCCCAAAGTTATACATGGGTAGCGAGTGGCAGAGAGGAGTCACATCCAGGCAACCTGGCTCCAGCACCTGTGTTCTCAACCAACAAACCACGCCGTCACTCAGTTGCTCCCCACCGTTTCTCCCCACCCTTCCCATTTATGGGAGGCAATAAAACCATTTCCTTCCACCACTTACAACCACATGAGACCTGATGAGTAGGCCAACCAAAATCCCATTTGCTTTCATTTCAACTTCTTTCTTATTCTCTGGTCAGAGAAAATAAGGAATTGGTGGAAGGTTTGCTTTCAAATATTTAGGCTGAGTAAGGTGTTCGTCTTCTCTCCTGTCTTGATCACTTTCATTCCAATCCGGAGATTCTTTGAACTGCCATATACTACCCTCATGAATATTACTCTACGCGATACTTTTGTGGAGGTGCTGTTAGCTATTGTTTAGTTGTTATAGGGAAGTGTTTTTAAAAGGTAATAGGTGGTCTTGAGGAGGAAAAGACAACCAAGAGTTTGCTGGTGGGCAGAGAAGCATTCCTTTTGGAAGATAGGGAGCATCTGTTGTCCCTCGAGGAAGTTTAGGATTGTTGAAATGTTTTTTCCCTTAAGGTTTTGATGGTACCTAAATCACTTGTTAGTTTTGAAGTCACTGTGTTTTAGTCCAAGCTGCCTATCATTTATCTCATACTACCATAACTGAAGCCGTGAAGTATATCCCCAACCAAGAGTCTCCTAGAAGTTGGATCACATTTTAGGGAAGTTTTAGTGGCCTTGGGATTGTAAAGAAACTTCTAACAGGATGCTGAAGTGGGAAGACAGTGTATGAGACAGTTTTAGGCAAGGCTATTATTAAAGCAAAGCTTACAGCCAGGCAGGTCATGATGCGGTGTGGATTTTGGCCTGAACGATCTGGGTCATTGGATCTTATCTCCAATTGTGTCGTGCCTACGGAGATTAGACTGAAAACTGAGGCTGTTTCTCATCAACGTTTCCTCTTCTGCAACAGGACTGCTAAGAGGGACCTCTTCTCGGCACTCTCAGGATGGCAGAGTGCCTTGGGTGACACCTCTAGCACAGCTCCAATCCATTTACTGACACCAGGCCAAGTTGCTGAACTTTCTCATCAATATTGATGAATTGAGCTGTGGAGCGACATTGCCAAGAATGCCACTGATGGGGCAGTGCCATCCCAGGGGGGATCACCCATGGATTTCCATGGGCTTAGGCCTTAGATCTGAAAATAGGGAGCTTTTCATCAGTGACTTGGATAATGGACTAAAAGAATCCTAGGTGTTAAGATTCCAAATGGCCTTAAAGCAATCACAGCTTGGAAATGGGTCCAAGTTTAAAGTTGCCCTGATGGCATTGATCATCAGGATCAAAGAGTTAGGAGCCCAGGGCCATTTTGATATAAACCCACTGATTAAATGTGAAGTGTTGTGGTCTGTGAAAGTCTGGCTAAATTTGAGATTAGGGAGATGCAGAAACCTTGGAATCTGTATGATTTAACAGAGTATTTTCTTTGCTATGTAAAAATATGTAACAAACATGTCAATTCATTCTTACATCTCATAAGGTTATTAGTTTAATAGATTGAAAGGGTTGATTTAACTGCTCCCTGCCTTTATTCCTGCCTCTGTACTCGCACAAATCTTCATTGGAATATCCAAAGCACAGGTCTGGTTAGGAGTTACAGTCATAAACTATTGCTAGTCCATTCCCCCTCTACCCTCAGATCCAGGAGCTGTGGTATTTGGGGGGTTTTCTAAGATACTGTAGCAAAACCAGGGACAGATAGAATTTGTTGTATTTTGGGAAGCTTTACTAATTTTATGATGCCTGTTGGCACCAAGAGAGAAGGCAATTTGGGTCTCTTGCCCAGACCAAAGAGAGACACTTTTCCAAAGATGTATATTAGTAAGGCACCCTTTCGACTAAGTAACCTTTGCCCCTTCCTGTCACCCTGACAACCTTCATCCCATAATAAGCAGTGATTATCAAGGGAGACTAAAGGGTAAAGCTTCTTGTGGTGTCTTCTGCTTCTCTTCCTGAGTCCATCTGGTGATGTTACTTCTCGCAGGCCCTTGGCACTTTGTAGCAGATGATCGCAGCCCTTAGACTCGCATTCCCAAATGGAGCCTGATGCTGCCACATTGTGTGCGACCTTCTTGATCATTCTTTTGTCTCTTCATTGCCCACATCCTGGTCTGGAGAAATGCCTAATCCCACTGATTCTACCTAGAAAACGGAAGAGAAGAGCTTCATCCTAGCGCTAACTGGCTCTGTCCCAATCACAAAAATTAACTAAGAATGCTCCACGCAAATGAGCTGGATCACCACTCTTCATAGATATGAGCTACCCAAGAACCACCAGGGGAACAGGAAGAGTAGGTGTTTAAGCCAAGTCAGGAATAAAATTTCTGCTGACTGCAAATCTCTGCCACTTTGGCTGGGTGAGATGATTTTTCCCGGAAGGTTTCAGTGATTGCCTAAAGCACTTGCTAGTTTTGCTAATGTGGTTTGACCTCACTGGGGCTCTCATCACAAATGCCTGTCTTTATCTCATACTACCACAGCTGAGGCAGAGAATTTATTCCCAGCACCAAGAATCTCATAGAAATTGGATGATCACCCTTTGGTTCAATCCAATTTCATTTGATTATCCCCTGGTTTAAGCCTCCCCTACAAATAAATATAGTATTGATCTGGTGGTCAGTATGTGTAATTGGCAATTGTTCTTCCCCTCTTCCAGATCATTTGTGTGTCTCACATGGTTTACGATGGCTGAATTTGTTAGAGGTTTTCCCACTGGGCTTTCTCGATTTCTACAGGTCATGATCTGATCCCCCAGGGTTTCTTTATTTCCTGACTTCTGCAATCTGTGAGTCACTGATGTGTCTTAGCCGTGGGCTGGCGGGCCATCCTTATTCCAAAATCAGAATCTGAGTTGCTGCCTTACCCACACCAGATTTTGTGAGGGTCAGGGAAACCTGTTTCCCTTCACTCGCAGCAAAGTTTTTTGGGTGTAACCTTCCATATAACACATTATCTATGGCCTTGCCATTTTGTGTATTTCATTATTGTTTGGATATTTGTAGACTATGACTCAGGAGTTATCACCATATTATAATTTTATTACTTATGTAGAGAGAGGTATATATGTATGTGTGTAATTTAACACTGTAAAGAACAGCATAGAGTGTGAACTGTTCAATGGCACAGTCTGTATCTTATTAGCCATTTATATCCTAGCAACTTGAAGAGGACCAGCTCATAACTGGGATTCAATAAATGCTTTCATTTTAATGAATAAATAAGTGAATGGATAAAAGAATGAATGACTTTGTACTGTTAGCTTTTCCCCCTCGGTTTGTGGCTAGTAACTTAACATTTTGATTGTCTTCCCAACATTTGTTCCAAGCTTCCTCATGGGAAACAGCAGTAATGGATTTGGCGCAGATTGGGGCCATTCCAGCTCTAGGGATCATTCTTGACTGCTCTAGGCCTGTTGCCCCAGTTTTAGATGCCAGAAAGGGCACACACTCTTTTAGGTACCACCGAGAACAAAATGAGGAAAAACCCTGACATAACTATACATCGACATGTAACAGAACATGTAATGTATAGGTGTAACAAAGTACATCGAGATGTATTTGATACCAGAGCTCCTACAATACGAAAAGTATGCATCTCATAATGGGTCGAATGTGGTGAGTTGGTTCCGAGTGAAGCTCAGAACTTGTGTTTGATAGTTTGGGGAAGAGACGCCCCCTTCTCAAGTACAAATGAGGAAGCAGGTGGCTCTCAGTGTTCCTGGCCACCAACATCCTATGACTCTGAGGAGGGCTGGCCTCAGTCGTGGCTCATGGTCGCAATGACCATGTGGAATGCTGAAAGGAAGCCGGGTTCTTGACACTGTCATGTCTTGGGAGCTCTGTAGTTATATGTATTAGGACATTTATTTTTCAGCTAGTCCTAGTTTGTTTTTTATTTTAAAATTTGGAACCTAGGGGTGCCTGGGTGGCTCAGTCGTTAAGCATCTGCCTTCAGCTCCGGTCATGATCCCAGGGTCCTGGGATCAAGGCCTTTGTCAGGCTCCCTGCTCAGCTGAGAGCCTGCTTTCTCCCTCTCCAGCTCCGCTCCCTGCCCCCTGCCCAGCCTTGTGTCCCCTCTCTTGCTGTCTCTGTCAAATACATAAATAAAATTTTGAAAATAAATTTGGAACCTAAAATATCCTGAGTCAGGTATGACTTTTAATAAAGGGTACTGAGCTCAAGAGGACAGACCATACACTGTGCAGCGGTTAAAATCATAGGGAAAGAAATCTCAACTGTTACACACTGTGTGGGATGTGAAAGAAAACATGGCATGTCCATGGAGCAAAATATCCCTTCTGTGTCCTCACTTTGGCTCAATTTTCAGGCCACAACTGGCCCCTGTTCTCGAGTCCATTTGCAGGCCTTTTCATAATTCCGGATGAGTCTTCCAGGGAAGGTATGTAAGAAAATAAATTAGAATTGTCCAGTTTGGGGAAAACAAAACAAAACAAAAGAAGTAACAGAGAAGCAGGATAGCAAGTGGTTGAAAGCTTAGGGCTAGAGTCTGATCCTGAGTTAAAATCCTAACTATCGCTCACTCCTAGGACCTCAGGTACCTCACTGGCTTCTCCTTGTCCTCTCTCCTCTTCTGCCAAATGGGTCTAACCCTTTGTATTGTTAAGAGAATTAAGTGAGGTTGATGCATGTAAAGACATAATGAGTGCCTTATGGGTGGTAATTTTTAATATTGGAAAAACTTAGAAGTCGTTTTCAATTATATGCCGTAACTAGAAGAGATCATGGTTTGGCGGCCTTAGCCTCATGAGTATGTCAGAATAAATAAAGACAACTTTTGAGCCAGTAAAAGCTGCTAGGCCTCAAGATAGATAATAGAGGGCACCTGGGTGGCTCAAATGGTTAAGCCTCTGCCTTGGCTCAGGTCATGATCCCGGGGTCGGGGGATCGAGTGCCATGTGGGGCTCCCTGCTCTGTGGGGAGCCTGCTTCTCCCTCTGCCTCTCTCTTTCTCTGTCATGAATAAATAAATAAAATCTTTTTTAAAAAAGATAGATAATAGACAAATAAGATTCTTAATTGCCTAGATTCAGTCAAGTCTTCTCTGGAGTCAACCCAGTGCAATATTCTGAAGCAGAAGGCTTGACTTCATCTCCCTCTCTCATGGGCTCATGTCTTTGTGGGCCTTCTAGTCTTTCAGCTGCAGAGTTCAGTAGCTTTATTTTTGGCTGGTTTTCCAGTAACCTCTACTTCAGTGCCTCCTTTCTAATCCATACTTCCTTTGTCCTTTTTCCTCCCTTTGTTGAAAGAGACAGCTTCTGTGTCTGTTAATCAGGCTCCCACCCATAGCTGTGAATAAAGAAATCATAATTTGAAAACATTTGGTTTTTCTTAAATGTATTATAAAATGTGATGTTTCAAAGAAAAGGGCTGTGGTCTGAATCCGAGACTAGGGCTCTCTAATTTTGTGGGTACTGCTTAAGAAGGAGGCCTGGTTTAAATTCCTCCCCAGGTCTGGGCTTTGCTGCAGAAAATGTTGACCTTGATGTAGCCAGGATGTCATACGGGAGCCTGTTGGAAGTACAAACAACACAACACCCCTCCCCCACCTACCAAGCCAGAATCTGCATGTTAACAGGTACCTCAAATGACCATGAAGCTGGAGGAGCTCTGGTCTCAGAAACCCAAGTGGACCAGGGTGTAGAAGAGACTGGAAGGCAGGCTCGTCTTCCGATTGGAAGAAGGGCTTCGTGTAACTCTATGCTAAGTGTTCATTCCTAGTTTTGGGCTTTTGTATTATTCTCCTTTGTCATGAAGAGAGAAAGCTGATCATTTATAAGAAAGCAACCACACTGATGCAGACCAGCTTGTGATAACACCAGGAAACATACAGTGAAACACGTCTTTGGCCAGAAAAGGTTCAAGGATGGCAGTTAATTCATTCTACTTAAGTCTTAAGGAGAATCAAGATTGGATCCAGCAGCAGCTGGCAATGATAGAAGTTTCCTGTGCACCCTGAGATGAAAGGGGGTCAGGGACAACAGACCCTCATCAAAGCTCAAGGGTGTGGGCCCAGAGTCAGGTCCCGAGAGGGGCTGGAAGCTGGGAGTCAGGCTTTAACTAGAGACCAGGAGTGAGTGGTTACTAGTGAACTCTGGTCAACCCAGAGTGGAAGAGTTTGTGGAGACAAAAAGTCAGAGTGAAGAGACAGAGCCACACATGGTGTAGGAAAGAGCAAAGAGAAAGATCAGAAGTTCAAAGCAATAATCAGAAACCAGAAGCGCTTGGGAATTGAAGAGTTTGGGAAAAAGGTAAGTAAGAGATGTGGGATGTCAGCCCTATGGACAGTTTGCTGTTGGTGAGTGTGGGATGCTGAGCCTCGGATGGGCTTCGCCAGGAATCTGAAGTTGTTACAGAGTGGGGGCTCCTGGCTGAGTGAGGAGAGAGGCAGCTCCTGACCAGGAGCTGTTGACCCAGGTGGACCTCTGTGCCATGGGTGGCAGCAGGGCAAGCCTGGGCAGGAGAGATCAAGTCCATGAGGTCAAAGAGTGAGAAAGGTTAATGGAGGAGCCCCGGTTTCTCTACTCTGCCTGACCGAGGTGCAGAGAGTTTCTGCAGGATCATTTGGGGCAGGAAAACGATGGAAGGTCAGCCCGGGTCAGAAAGGCAAAGAGTCAGGCAAATGAGGCTTGGCCCGGCACACTGAGGTCTGCCTGTTGGTTCTCTGTTCTGGACGTAGAGCCCGCCGGGCACGGATGACCCAGAGCAGAAACCCCGTCACAGAGGACAGCAGCGCCTTGCAGAGAACGAGAGCAAGCTGTCTCAAACCAGTGAAGCTCGTACTTCTGTTTAGTATTTTCAGTTGCCTAAATCTTTATCCAAAGAGAATGATAGCATTTTGAATAGAGGACAAAGCATGCTCTCATGAAAATTTGGAGGCACTGCAATCAGATACACTGGGGCTATAGAAAATTATGTTTGAGCTTTAGTTTTCATATCTATAAAGTTGAGAAAACGTGATCTTCCCTGCAGGGTTGTTGCAAAGGCTTCAAGCATGTAGAACATGTAACACAGGAACGCCAGACACATCACAGGGGCTCCATAAGATGCAGCTAAATAACTGTGGGGAGGAGGAAGCCTTCCTCCCCGCTGCCTGAGCCTTCTACCTGCCAGTGCTCATTATGGACCTTGCGATATTCTTTTTGTCTTCGAGGCATACAAATTGGTTTTTGTTGTTGTTTTGTTTTTGTTTCTGTTTCTGTTTTTGCATTTACTGCACGAAGAAGGTGATAACTCTGTTTCTGGAGGGTAGTGGAAGAGGAAAAATGAAATTTTTGGTCTCAAACAGAATTGACAGAGGAAAGGTTGAATTCTACCTGGAAGGTGCACACGGCACAGCCGTAGGCACGGCTGCCATTTACAGGCAGCCTCTGTCTGGTGGGCAGCCAGCCTCAAGGAAAGTGAGAGTCTCTTAGTGCTAACCCTGAAGGTCTCTGTCACTGAGGGCCAACATCTCAGCTTAGATCAGTCCACGAGCTGCTATTTACTTGGTGGATTATTAAATTATGTGTATGATGAGCTGCTTTTGAAGTCGGTGGGTGGTTATAGTTAGGTCACTCCCCTTTCTGGACAAGACATTTGCATTTTAACAGAGATCTTCAGAGAAAAATGCCACCATTCAAAGCAGTGACACTCTCACTACGAATTTTTGAGGCCATGGCGGATCCATTGGAGAACAGTTTGGAGACAGGGAGCCTTTATGCTCCTGTCCTTGGCGCTCCCGAACATTTTCTTTCAATGTGAGCCTCTCTTCTTCCAGATGAACCCCAAAGTTCCCTGACGTTGATGTGGGGAGTAGATTCTTGTCAAGCTGTTCTCTGGCCCTAGTGTTCAGATTCTGCCACAGTAGTGTCTGAATAATGTGTAGCTTATCACACACACACAAAGATAAATTCGCCATGAAAAAGTCAGCAAAAGAAAAAGAAGGGTCTACTGGCCTTTTGATAGTGAAAACCATGGAAGATATTCATGGAAGATAAAAGTATTTCCTCTAATAGCTACTGTTTCTTTCAAGAAAAATTGTTCCGCTTTGATGTCTTTTCAAAACAAAACAAAACAAAACAAAACCCTTTAAAACACAAACACTCTTGGTTACACATCCATTTTCAGGTAAGCTGTGGCTTTGATCAGTACATTGATTTTCATTTAAGCGGGAAGGAAAACCTACTTTTTTGGCAAGGGCATCAATCTGTTTGACCCTTGAATATGTTAATTACAATCATCAAAGCAATTGGGAAGACCCAGTTTTAAATATTAGATCAATTGATCAATTATAATGTGATTCCTCAGCTCCCACACTCTGTTTTCTCACAAACAAGCCCTTCCTTATTCAGGTTGTTGCCTTATGAGAATTCATGCCAAACAAATTGCCAGTGACTAGCCAATTTAAGAGATTAACCTTGTTTAAAAAGAGCCCCTGAATGGCTGTGATTCAGCAGTCTCCATGAGACTCCTTTCTTTCCTCCTTATTTGCCATGACTCATCAGCTTTGATGGGACCAATTCTGTGATCATTTTCACTTTGTTTTGTCCTTTCTTATAAATTGCATCAGACTTTTATTTTAATTTTCCGTCACACAGGATCATATTTATTGTAGAAGGGCTTTTTCTTGTAAAACAAATAAAAGTATAAGTTCTGGTTCATGGAAACATTTGGAAACTGTACTACCAAGCAGGTAGTGTTTTTCTCATCTTAAGGCATTTAGATTGATAGATTTTGCTGCTGCTCCTTATTTAAAAAGTAGCTAAATGATGGAAAACAAACTGAGCAAATGGCTGCATTTCTGTAAATTTGCTTTTCAGAATTATTCCAGTATGGTCCTGGGTCTCAGAAATGGAGTCTGTGTGCGAAGTTGAGTCAAGGGCATTGGTCAGCCCATGTGCTTTTATTCTCTGGTGTTCTAATGGGTTCTCAAAACGATCTGATGTCGTGGGGGCTTCACAGTGGTCCTTCCTCCTAAAAAAAAACCACCTCTCCAGGACTGACATCCCCTGTGATTCAAAAGGGGTTGGTTACCTCTTTCAAAAGGCTAGAATATGTTAAATGGTGTTAACTGGAGGTGTGAGAACTAGATCTAAGTATCCTGCAGCTTATCTACTTTAGCAAGATTGACATATCTAGGGCATTTTGCCTGTTTAAAAAATAAAGACAAAACAAAATACACTTGGGATTGAAAACCAAGTCAAAGAATATATGTTACCCATCTTTGAAGGGACGGAAAAGAAATCCTTCTAGTAATTACTGCATGAGAAATCTAAACTGAATCACTGTATTAATGAAATGGTTATTATGAGCACTATAATTCAGTGCTGGTAGGAAAATTGGAATCTTAATGAGTAGAGTGTGCTTGTAGAGACTAAATCATGCCCCACAAATATAAAAATTTATTTTGAAGTAATTAGAAAATTAGGGAACAAAAGAAAAGAACATCTTAAAGATTTTTATTTTTTTCCCCAGCTTCATTAAGATGTAATAGACAAATAAAAATTGTATATATTTGAGGTGTACATGTTTATATATATATATATATATATATACACATTATGAAATTATTATAGCAGTCAAGCCAATTAGTATATCCATCACCTCATATAATTCTGTGTGTGTTTGTGTGTGTGTGTGGGAGGGTGAGGACACTTGAAATTTGCTACAAGTGTAGTTCTCAAATGTACAATACAGTGTTGTTAGCTATAGTCAGCATGCTGTACATTGGGTCTGCAGAACTTATTCATCCTGTCTAACTGAAACTTTATACCCTTTGTCCAATATCTCCCCATTTCCCCTGGCCCCTGGTAGTTATCATTCTACTTTCTGCTTTTATGAGTTTAACCTTTTAAGATCCTATATATAAGTGAGATCACACCGTATTTGCCTTTCAGTGTCTGACTTATTTCACTTAGTGTAGTGTCCTCCATGTTCATCAATATTGTCATAAGTGGCAGGATTTCTTTCTTTTTTAAGGCTGAATAATATTCCTGTGTGTGTGTGTGTGTGTGTGTGTGTGTGTGTGTGTGTGGTACATTTCCTTGATCCATTCATCCGTTGACAAGCACTTAGGTTGTTTCCATATTTTGGCATCCTAAAGATCTTAACTCACATTAGAACCAGTGCTTTTCTTGAAACCCAGCATATGTAGAATGGTAGTGTTTCTGGTTTTCTCTCTCTGTACCACTACTCTCCACTCTAACAACTTACTCTAGAATAAGTCTCTCTTTATTCCCGTAATACCTATTCATGGTAGCATTAAGCACTTTTGTAATTATTGCTGTCTTTGAAAATTGATTGGGGCACCTGGGTGGCTCAGCCAGTTGGGCGACTACCTTCAGCTCGGGTCGCTTCGAGTCCTAAATCGGACTCCCTGCTCAGCAAGGAGTCTGATTCTCCCTCTGACCCTCTCCCCTCTCATGCTCTCTCTCATTCTCTCTCTCAAATAAATAAATAAAATCTTTAAAAAAAAGAAAATTGATAATGGTGCATATATCAGCACTAGGAGGTGGGACTCACTGGGAGCCATCTTAGGGTCTGTCTGCTGCAGTGTCTAATGCTTAAAAGCATTCTATTCATTCATTCATTCATTCATTCATTTTTAAAAGATTATTTGAGAGAGAGTGCACATGTGCATGAGTAGGGAAGAGGCAGAGGGAGAGGGAAAGAGAAAATCTCAAGCGGACTCCCCACTGAGCAGGAAGCCTGATGTGGGACTTGATCTCAGGACCCGCAGATCATGACCTGAATCAAAATCAAGAGTTTGGCACTTATCCTACTGAACCACACAGGTGCCCCTTAACAGCATTTTAAAATAAGATCCAATGTTTCAGACATTAACACTCCACAAGTTATGTTTCCATAAACTAATTATGATGTGAAACAAGGAGCCAGCCTTTTACTGTTGCCTGTAAAGATCCCATGCCTTTGAATCTATTTGGTCTTTTTCTGGAAACAGACATATATGATAAGATGTCTCAAGAAAAGACACGTAGGTGTACACTGGAGCAGAATTTCTAACTTTGTACCTCTATTCCAACAACAGACAGGGATTTAAATTTAGACACTAATTGTAGTTGAATAGACTTTTAAAGTCAAGCTTAAGGATAGTGATTACTTCTAAAACTCCCACCCTTCTTACATCTACTTGAATCTGAAGTATTTCTGATGTGCTTTGAGCAATAAGAAAAATTATTTCCTTTAAATTTTATTTATTTATTTGACAGAGAGAGATCATAAGTAGGCAGAGAGAGAGGGGGAAGCAGGCTCCCTGCTGAGCAGAGATCCCGATGCGCTTGATCCCAGGACCCTGACTGAGATCATGACCTGAGCCGAAGGCAGAGGCTTAACCCACTGATTCACCCCGGCGCCCTGGATTTCCTTTAAATTTTAGTCATTTGTGGGGCGCCTGGGTGGCTCAGTGGGTTAAAGCCTCTGCCTTCGGCTCAGGTCGTGATCCCGGAGTCCTGGGATCGAGCTCCACATCGGGCTCTCTGCTCGGCAGGGAGCCTGCTTCCTCCTCTCTCTCTGCCTGCCTCTGCCTACTTGTGATCTCTCTCTCTGTCAAATAAATAAAATGTTTAAAAAAAAAATTTTAGTCATTTGCCTTGAAGTTACCTGAAAACATTTAGCCATTTGCTCTTCTAAACCAAAGAAGAGACAATAGTATCTCTGACACTGGTAAAGCTTGTATTTCAGTTGAGATGCACTATAAGAGCACGAAAGAGTTGATTTTAGGTTCACTTGCCCTAATTGCAAAGAGTGGCAATTGAAATCACATTGAAGTTTCACTGCAAGTGCACTCACATCCAGATTACAGGCAACTGTTGTATTTTTATATCTAGACTACTATCCAGTGATTTAGAAGATAGATATACTCTAATTTTATTCAGTGTGTTCTTTCTGAGTGCTATAATAGGCTTTTGTTTGCATGCAGACACCTAATTAAGAGAGGGGGGGAAAAATCCCTTGTTAAAATCAGCTGGGAATAATCAGAATGATCATTCTGTGGCTCATAAATATTACATGAGCAATATGGGTGCATCAGTAATATTTAACTATTTTCCAATTCCACTTAAAACTTTTTGTTTGAAAGTCTCCAAGCCCAGGAGAAGATTGGTGCTTTAAATTCTTAATCTCAAGAAGAGCTGGTGGGATTTCTATTTGCAGCAATTTGGTTTATTTATTACATTTTCTTTTTCTTTTTTTTTTTTTAGATTTTTATTTATTTATTTGACAGACAGAAATTACAAGTAGGCAGAGAGAGAGTTTGGAGGAAGCAGGCTCCCCATCGAGCAGAGAGCCAGATGCGGGGCTTGATCCCAGGTCCCTGGGATCATGACCCGAGCCAAAGGCAGAGGCTTTAACCCACTGAGCCACCCAGGTGCCCCTATTTATTACATTTTCAAGGATTATAAAAACCAACATGGTATTGCTGGGGCCACGTGTTGTCTCTCAGGTTTGTTCTCTAGTGTAGCTTACCCAGAGTCCCAAGGGCAAGGTGACAACATTTCCTGAGCTATTTTGCCACCCATGGTTTGTGCCTCAACACTCGGACTGCCCTTTGTTGTTGTTTAAATTCCACTGCCTTTGGGGAACTTGGAGCAATGGCTTACTCTTATATAAATTTCCCCCCAAATTAAGTCAGATCAGAGTTCTCATTCATCAATTTTAGCTGTAATTGCAGCAAAGAGATGCAAAGAGAGAAATAGATGGTGAAGATATTTATTTACCCTCCCCCAGTTCTCTTTATTGTCCATTCACTGCCCCCTCCCCCAACAACATGGTGGCCTCCTTGGGCCCTCAGAAGGCCCTTCAACATTATTACCCATTAGGGAGCTGCCTACTCTTAGTGGAGGACAAGGGGGTAGAAGTAGCTGTCTAGCTTGAAGAAGAGCCTTGAGCACCCCCTGGAGATTCAAATGTACAACCAACAGATTTGTGACCTTTATTGTCCTCGTTTTCTTGGTTTTTGCTTTTTTTGGCAAATGCTGTAATTCATTCATTTAAAAACTGGATTTTATTTCAACTGTACTTAAAGTTTTTGGTTTACCAAGAATGTTTTAACCAAAGGAATAATACTATTTCTTTGTCTTCTTCCAAAATATTGGATTTTTCAGGTCACAGTCACATTAGGTACCTGTAGTGGATATATCATTGTGGTCAGTAAGCAAATGGAGGAGATGTGGGTACCATTCCTTTCCCATAGGTTGTAACCAGAAAAGGGGCTATTAGGGGGAGTTCTAATTATGTGTCTAGACGGGGATTTCTCAGCTTTGGCACTATGGGTAATTCTTTGTGGCACCACCCTATGCATTGTGGGATGTTTAGCAATATCTCTGGTCTCCACCCACTAGCTGTTAGTCACACCCTCTCCCCAACCCTGTGCCTCTGAGCTGTGATAACCAAAACATGTCTACAAACATTACAATTGCCCCCAGTTGAGAACCATTGGTCTCAGGAAACGATAGGGAATGGAGATGGGGAATACAAAAAAGAAAACAAAAATAAACATTCATTTTAAAATCAGTATGTTTTATAGATTACTGTGTCAAACTTGAGCTAGTGACATGTATTGTACAAGTCAGGAATCTAATATTAGAACTTTTTTTTTTTTTTTAAAGATTTTATTTATTTATTTGACAGAGAGAGAGAGATCACAAGCAGGCAGAGAGGCAGGCAGAGAGAGGGGAGGAAGCAGGCTCCCCGCAGAGCAGAGAGCCCGATGCGGGGCTCGATCCCAGGACCCTGAGATCATGACCTGAGCCGAAGGCAGCGGCCCAACCACTGAGCCACCCAGGCGCCCCTAATATTAGAACTTTTGTAAAAACAAAGCTTTGCCTCTTCCCATTTTCTTAAAAGTTATTTTTCTTTTTAACAGTTTTTGTGGTACAGTAATTTCAAGGGCTACAGTAAGTCTAAAGGAATATAGTCACTTTTTGCCCTTTAGTACATTTTCAAGTTGATATTTGTAAATCAGGCTGAGTGCAAAGAATGATGTATTCAGTGAGTCCTTCCTTGAGAATATTATTCATGTGTAAATTTTTCTCCAGCCAAACAAGAACAAAAGCTCTTGACTGGAGTCCAATTCTGCTAATTATTTTGTGATGAACAGGTTTCCTGTTTTGTTTTGTTTTGTTTCCAAAGAGTGATTTATGTGCTAATAGCAACTGAACAAGAATAAAAAACAGAATGTGAGGCAATGAATTTAAGATTATTGGTGTTTGCAAGTGAGGCCTGTCTTCCCGTGGACAGCAGGTCTCAACTGGGTGATTTTGCACCCCCCCCACCAGGAGACATTTGACAATGTCTGGGGATTTCTGATTTTCAGAACTGAGGGAAATGATGCTATTGGCTTCTGGTGGGTAGGATCCAGGATACTTCTCAACTTTCTGCGGTGCCCAGGATAGCCCTCTATGACAAAGGATTCTCCAGCCCCGGACTTCAGTAGCACCAAGGTTGAGAAACCCCGGCATATACATATGAGAAAGGAAGGCCTCAGCACACAATGTGACTTGAGGGTCAGAGAACAGCTATTTTGCTGCAAAAATTCTTCCCCTGTTAGCCTAGGGAAATTCATTCCTTTGAGTCTAGCACAGACTTCTCATTCTCTTCTTTTAAAAGGCAGATAGTCCTGGGAGAGATAAGCTATCGAGTTACTAACATACAGTCAGAACCCTCTAGACGGTTTGCTCTTATGGTAAGAAGATTGCAGGATAAAGCAAGTACAACAACTGTGTTTGGGGAGTGCATCTGGGGGTGGGAGAAGTCTTTGAAATGAGGGAGAAGCTGCTGAAAGGGGTATGGGATCTGTAAGGCTGAACTTTAGTATTGTTACATTTCCTTATGGTGGGTTGTTTTCAAGAGCGTTATTAAAGTTTATGAACACACAGAATGGTAAGCTGTATGTTCAGGGGCGTGTGCAGAGGAGTTGTATTTTAGATTAAATCTAAAAGATGATTCCTATAAAATGAACTTTCCATATCTTCCATGCTTTCTAATTCTTCAGCTAATGAGTGATATCGGAAACAACTCATTCCAATAACTCAAGTACTCCAGAGTTTACATTTTGCTCATAGACTTCTACAAGGCATCAATTCTGTCAGAAGCTCTCAGTTTAGTCCTTCATTCTAGCTCTGTTTCTATGTTCTTTCTTTTCACTGTTGCATATTTAATGCCACATATGTGCTCTGAAGTAGGACTAGAATAATTTGAAATACTGGTATCACTTAAAGAAAGTCCTTTTTTTCCCCCAGTCCCTTTTCCACTGAAGACTCCAAAATACTTGCAACAGCTCTCCTTTTTCTCTCAGAACAGCTTGAATCTGTGGTCCTTGAAACATTTCTGTTCCTCCCAGATTCTGTGTTTTTGCCTGTGTACTTAAATGGTTCTCATTTGGAAATTGTGGTTCTGTACAAGGAAAGGTAAGTTTAATTAAGATTTTGGCACAAACTTTCAATAGTGATCTGAAGATCGGAGATAGTCACACCACAGGGTCAATCTTTGAGGCACAGTCCCCTATGGTCTGGATTTCCTGACATCTGGTTTTTCACAGTGGCATCCTGTAACACTTCATATTTTTTTCAGTCACAGATCAGCTGGCGGAGGTCCCAGAGAAATTTAATTTTATCATTCCATCTTTTCCACTCTTGCTTGGGTCCTGCTATCTTTATTTTCTCAGGTTTCCCATTTTAGTTGCCAGTGAGCTGTAAATAGAGTTGAATCTTCCACATTTCAGACTTCTATCCCCCACGAACAGGCGCAAGGGAAGACTCTACTTTCCTTGGAAAACACTCCTTAAAATTGAGAGATTGAGAATTGAAGATAATGAATTTTTTGATGCTCTTTCATCAGTTAGATTTTTAGGCACATAGTTACTTAAAGTATTAAGAGAAATGTATTTAAATTGTTAAGATCTCACTGTTAAGGCACCATAATTATTAATGCCATCCTTCTTGTTCACTTGAAGACCTTCACCCAGTCGGTATATCAATCCCCCCCTTTTAAAAAAGATTTTATTTATTTATTTGACAGACAGAGATCACAAGTAGGCAGAGAGGCAAGCAGAGAGAGAGGAGGAAGCAGGCTCCTGCTGAGCAGAGAGCCTGATGGGGGGCTTGATCCCAGGACCCTGGGATCATGACCTGAGCTGAAGGCAGACGCTTTAACCCACTGAGCCACCCAGGTGCCCCTCAATCCCCCCTTTAATTTGGCATCTGTCGTGGCTGGGGACCGTGGTGGACTAGGACCAAAAGTGGGAGCAAAAATCATCCACTTCCATAGTTAATATCAGATTGCGTTAGAAATATCTAAGCTCTAACTCTTATATTCACTAAGTGTGACTGAGGTATTAGAGGCTGGAAGTGGTCTTCAATTAAATTTCACCTTTGTAAACGTGGCAAGGCTAATTTTCAGAATCTTTGGCCAGTATTATTTTAAAATTCTGTTGTTGAGTTCTCCTTCATAATCAACAATAGGACTTAAAATTTCCCCCAGATGTGCCAGGTGTAAAGTTTCAGTCATTTAGATCGGTTCTCCATTTATAAAAGAAAAAGGCGGTGGGGGGGGGGAAACTGTCTGTAGAAAATGCAGTTCCATTAGTTGGTGCATTGATTTTGTAACATAATATGCTGCCTCTTTGATAAATTATGGAAGTTGCTATCTTTCTGCCAGATGACAAAGGGGAAAATTAAGAAAATACATTTAAATATTTGTTTCTGGTAAACTGAAAAACTATAAATAGTGTGCTTTGGCAGAAAATTCCATCCCCACAAGCCCTTTTGGCCCCTCCTCACTGCCTTTGCAAGGAAAATAAGTTAAGAATTGACAATCATATTCCCGGAGTGGTGGCAGGTTAAGAAAATTCTCTGAGTGAGACATGATTACATCTTCAGGAAATGCATCCCTAGTGCTCTGCTTCCATCTTTTTAATTTGGCAACGGATAGAAACATTTAAAGTATATGCAGAAAATAGAATGAAATTCCTTCAGAGGAAAATAGTAATGCTCCCTTTTATGTATTTATTTGTTGTTGCTGTAAATTATAAAGCCCTCAAGGCCATAGGCGGTAGCTTATTTGTCTTTTTCAGTCATTACGTATCAGTGCCTGGCACATAGTAGGTGATTAATCAGTATGTATTGAGCAAATGAAAGCCTATTTTAGGGTACCAAACAAATATGCATTCCCTTTTGTGTCCAGCAATTCTGCAAAAAACTTTGAGGGGAGAGCCAGAGAATGTAGTAAACTTTGATGTAGTTCTGGCTTTCAAGGAGATTTCAAGGTAGTTGGGAAGATGAGATAGACACACATATGTATATGCAAAGTCACTGTGTAACTAGATGCTCCTGTGATGGAGACTGAAAATGTCATAGGAATGGTACAGTCCTTGTAGCTCTAAGAAGTCTGGGAAGGATGATTACTACATGAAAGAAAGGTGGCTTAAAGTGAAGCTTTGTAGATGGGCTAAAAAGAAGAAATGAATATTCCAAATGGGGTTCAGGGAGAGACGTTCTTCTATCTGAACAAAGATATGGAGATATGGCATAAAGAGTTAGTCTAGGATGCAAACCATGAACAAATTAAAGTACTTCATGGTTTTTGGAAACAAGGCAGAATTTGAATCTGAAATGCTGTACAGTGGGAAGCCCTGCAGATGGTGACATGAGATGTGACATGACAGTGGTATTGAAGAAGAATAGTGGAGACCTAGACTCTAGGATGGATGAGAACTGAGCAAACAGGCTCAAGAATATTGGTCAGGAGGCTGTTCTCTATCTAATTCTAAAGAAGGATTACAAGAGGGGCTCCTGGGTGGCTCAGTGGGTTAGAGCCTCTGCCTTCGGCTCAGGTCGTGATCCCAGGGTCCTGGGATCGAGCCCCACATTGGACTCTCTGCTCAGCAGGGAGCCTGCTTCTCTTCCTCTCTCTGCCTGCCTCTCTGCCTACTTGTGATCTGTCTGTCAAATAAATAAATAAAATCTTTAAAAAAAAGAAGGATTACAAGAATATCTCCTTGATATTTTGGATTTGGAAGAAGGGGTATAAGGTTAAATGGGAGTTAAAAACTGTTCTCATAAGGATGCCTGGGTGGCTCAGTCGGTTAGGCATCTGCCATTGGCTCAGGTCATGATCCCATGGTTGTGGGATGGAGGCCTGCATTGGGCTTCCTGCTCAGCAGAGAATCTGCTTTTTCCTCTGCCTCTTCCCCTGTCTTATGCTCATTCCCTCCCTCTCTCTCCCTCTCTGTCAAATCAATAAATAACCTTTAAAAAACTTTTTCTCATATTTCCCAACATGCATGTATTAGTCAGGTATTGCTACAGTAATGCTGTGTAACAAATCACTCCCAAACTTAGTGGTTTATAACAGTGTGCATTTTCTGTTCTTGCTCATAAGTCTTTAGGTTGGCTAAAGTGGTTCTTTTTCATGCTGCAACTTGGTGGGGCTTGGTTTCAGGTTTTGGAATCCAGGAATCAGGCTTTGAACTCCAGGCTTCATATCTGTAGCCTGGGTCTCATTATGGGACTCAGGCTGAAGGGGCAGAGAATATCCAGAATATGCTCTTCTTGTGATCATCATAGGTGGGCAAAGTATACTTGAAGCTACTGTTTGAGTTATATTCCTTTGGTCAAAATCAGTCACATGACAAAGCCCAAGTCCATGGGGCAAAGATGTATATATCCCACTCAAATAGAAGGGAAGTTAAGTGAATATTTTCTGAGCAACAACCCTAACTTTTGAAACTGGCATAACCTTTTTGAAATGCATCTGGAAAAATCATTTACGTGGCTCCTTACTTGTGTAGAGATCAAACTTCTTAGCGAATAGAGTTCTTCATGATCTACTCACATTCCCATCCCTGTGCTGTCATGCTCCCACCTCTATCTTTCACTCTGATCACACTGACCTATTTGCATTTCACTATGAAATTTCATGCCTCCTGTTCACACACTGTTCCTTTCTGCCTGGAATATTCCCTCTCTCCTTTGAATCCTTTGGTTCTCAACCTAAGTGTTATTCTCTCAGGATTTTCTGACCCCCCCTTGAAAGGCTGTTGTTAATGCCACTGATTCTTATTCCATGATACTTTTTGCATAACTGTCACAAAACCTTCCACAGTTTAATGCTGTGCCCTGGATGTTGGGCATGTGGCTTGTATATCTATATTTCCCTTGCGTGTGTTGATTGAATAAGCCCAAGATAATGGGGGTGCCTTTAGAAGGAACTGAGAACTTGGGAAGCAGAACCAAAGGTTCTCTTTGATTTGTTTTTTATTTGGTTGTTGTTGGGTAGGTGGATGGAAGGATAAGAAAATGAAGTTCTTCCTTTGGGCCTTTTTGGGTTTGAGGTGAGGGCAGGACATCCAACTGGCTCTCCATAGCTGAAAGTCTGGGACTGGAGTGAAGGTGAAAGGTCTGGAACAGAAAATCCAGTTTGGCCACCATCTGCAGTAAAACTTGTACTGAAATCTTGACTATGGTGGTATAGTCTTTTCTGTCTAATTGTCATCTAAAATCCTAATTTTGAAAGTTCTGCCATAAAAGGGAATTTTTTTAAAGACTTTTTTTTTTTTTGGCAGTCAACCCATAAATCATGTCTAAATCATAGAAAATGTGTGAGTGTTCATACTCAGAGGAAAAATGATTGTTTCAACTTGACACATCCTACCTCTAAAACTTTTATTTCTAAACAGCTTACATCAGGAACAGCTGCACAGTCACTTAAAAGAACTAGTTGACTAAGTGCTTTTCAGTTTGTATGGGATGATGTTTTTCCTTTGCTTGGTTAAAAAAAAAAGTTGTCTTTGGTTTTTTTAGAGCAGGGGTAGCTCAGGATTGCTATCTAAATGGGATATCAGTCTTTGCATAATTTTATAGGTCTATGGGACACACAGTATATAACAGTTGATCATCTGAATACTGGTGTATATGGATCTCATCTAGGAAGCCCTTCCATGCACTACTCCCTAGAAAGGCCTTGGGGGATGGCTGCCAATGGGCCTGCCCCCACCTGCCTCATCACTTTATCCTGGGTGCCCATATCCTGCCTATGTTCACGTCCACGAGGCTCTCTTGACAGTTGCAGTATTTGCCCATGACCCTGCCACTCAATCCAGAAGTAATAAAGACATTGCTAACTATACCAGGCTGAAATGGAATTACAACCTCTCACCGATTAATGTTCTAAAGAAACCTGAGGAAAGTGGAGATCCAAGAAATGGCCCAACCGCATAAATTAACATCAAGTTTTAATAGTGAAACAGTAGCATTAACAATTAAATCAGAAAACTTTCAAGTGCAATAAAATTTTTTCAACAACCCTGACAAAAGATTCTACAATTAAGACAAATAACATTGGGTATATTGCAGTGATTTCCTCCAGATGTCATTAAAACATGTTTGAAACTTGGTGGGGGAAGTTACAGAAGTTACTGACAAATTCACCACGACAAGATGAATCAGCTCATGCAAAGTGACGTGCGCACCTGTAACAATCACATGGGAATTAGGTCTGTATCTCCCACTGCTCATCACATCAGAGACTCTCACAAGACAGAAAGCAAGTCTGAATGGGAGATTACAGAAAAACAGGCAGAGGAAGCAATTAGCAAATGGAGCGCATCAGCTCCCCCAACTGAAAGCCTCTTCTTAAAATGATTATGAGCATCTGTGCATGCCGTTGATGGCTGTGTCTGTCTTTGGAGCCCATCAGTGATATTCAGAAAGTGGGAACGATGAGCCTTTCCTCGTCAACGCACCAAGCACATCCTGAAGAGATGTTCTGTGCTTTGAATTCTCATCTACTCTTTGAAGAAAGGGACTCAACTTGCAAATATTTTAAAGGCCCGTGTTTAAGAATTAAGCTTAAAGTGGAAAAATGATAGACCTTCTCAGATTCATTATTTTTTAATTACACAAAATCACGTGTTTTGGTGGTAGTTTTAAAAAGCCACTTTACTGGATCTTACCTGCTTGAGTTCTTCTGTCATCTCTGTTCCACCTTCTCTTTGTTCTTACTGGATTAAATCTTTTCTGTACGTTTTAACACCAGATTGGATTATTTTTGCCCAATTAATTTGGCATAGAGTAGGGCTGTGAAAATATCTGTGAAGATTTTGAGTTACCTGGAGGTAAGGTGGTACATAAGCCAAAGGAGCATGCATGGATTTCAACTCTCATTTAAAAATATCCCCAGGGGTGTCTGAGTGGCTCAGTCAGTAGAATGTGTGACTCTTGGTCTTGGGATGATGAGTTTGAGCCCCACATTGGCGGTAGAGTTTACTTAAAAAAAGAGAAAAGAAAATAGCCCCAGAACAGTGACTGTAATTATGCAAGAGAAACAAAGACAAAAGTCTAACAAAAAGCAACTTTGACATAAATATACAGCAATGTTTAGTAGGAGCAAAGAAGTTCAATATCATAATAGACAAAAAATAGATGATTTACTTGTAGAGAAATTGTCAAATGTGATGGTGAGTTCAGCTTATTCCAAGCATCCTCTGCTCATTCCTTCCTGACCCCAGTAGCTGCATTAGAGTGTATTTTCCTTGCCGAGAACATTCTTCCCTCTCTGTTCCCTTCTTCAGATTATATTCAGACTCCTCAAGATGAACTTTGGCGTTGTTCTCCCCTGGAAAGTCTTCCCAAGCCCCGAACTATATTTAGTGACTTCTCTCTCTGTGACCCTGGCATCATCTGGCTAGCTCTTCCATCACACTACATTACTGTGTTTTATGCATCTGTGAGCTCCTTCCCTACAAAATTGTGTCTTTTATTTCTCAAACCCCTAGTACCACAGAAGTTTGCTGAATGAATGGTTCTTTTTCTGTAGATCTTACTTTTCTACTTGATACAATATGTAACTCATCAGATACATTTTTAAAAATTAACATGATAGGCAACTGGGTGGCTCAGTCAGTTAAGTGTTTGCCTTCGGCTCAGGTCATGGTCATGGGTTATGGGATCGAGCCCTGCAGTTTGCTGCTCAGTGGAGGGCCTGCTTCTCCCTCTCTCTCTGCCCCTCCCTCCAGCTCCTGCTTATTTTCTCTCTCTCGCTGTCAAATAAATAAGTAAAATCATTAGAAAAACAAATAAAACCTGACATGAATCTATTTGAAATCTTTATTTGTTATGCCTTGTGTGAATGTTCATGCATGTAGCTGCAGAAATCTAAATGTGCTGGAGTATTTGGTGCTATTCCGGACCCTCCTGGTGGGTTATGTATTAAATGGTATGTGCATTGCTCACCTTTCTAAAATCAGAAGGAAAAGGATGACTTGGGGGTATGGGTATGACCCTAAGAGTTTCAAAGAGAGGCTGGTGGATCTCTCTACATACACACTGTTCCCTGACACAGTACCTACACTTAGTGGGCATTTGCATTAGTTAAGGTTGGCTGTGCCAGCTGCTGTAATAAGGACTGAGAGACAACCACATCCATTATATGATCCCTAATATTCTTTTAAGGTGGACCATATGGAATTGAACTGAGTCAGAAGTGCGGGAGTTTCAGCGAGTTGCCTTTTCCGATGATTTACTTGACAATCACATGAGTATAATTGAAAATAGAGGAAGATGATAGGTGATTGATAGTCTACATTAGGAAAGAAGGGACCAGAAGAATGACTATTTCTCAGATATTTTATGAGCTCGGACAAACAGTGATTTAAGAGAACAATGTTGCCAAGCTATCTCCTCCAGCCCAGAATGCCAGAAACACAGAGAAATTGACATTAAAACAAAAACAAAAACAAAAACAAAAACAAAAACAAAGAAAGCAATCAAGCTATTGAAGAAGACGGGGAAGTCATCCTATCTAGTACACTCATAACACCAATTTTCAGTTTTGAATTTTTCCTCTGAGAGGCTTACTGGAATGACTTGACCCGCAAAACTGATGCATTTTTATCTTTGTAATTAAACGAGACTTTTGGAAGTGTTCCCTATAAATGAATTCTTCAGAATTGCCATGGAATTAATCCTCTCCCCATCATTTTTTTCCCCAAAGACTATTGGTCTTGAATAAAGATGGACTTCCCATAATTAACAGACTAAGACCAATGCCTAGGCTTTAAAAGAAAATATGATCTAGAGTGGGCCATGAATGTCTGTGTATAACTAGAATCTAGGAAGTAAATTATATTAATCGTGGTTCTCACTCTTCCTGGGGCCAGCAGACCAGCCATTGACACTCAAAGCTCTACGTTAAACACGGAATTAGGCACCTCCTCAGAGGCTTGTTCTCATAATGCTGGAAAGGAAGATGCAAAATGTGACTACAGAGCATTGGACTTCCTTCTCAGTGCATTCTGTAGAGCATTTATTACCTAAATTCTGGACAATGAAGGATGTGTTTTAATTAACTTTCTCTCTAGTGAGTTCTTGGACCCCTCACTCCCCTTTATGTGCCTGGAATGATATACAGGAGTAATAGCCTGGCTGCTTCTGCTCATGCGGGTAGAGGAATCCGTTATTTTCCTAGGCTTATTCATAGGCAGGTGGCTTTGATTGTGTGTCAAGTCAGCAATTTGAAGAAACTCGACAGCATTGCTCTTAGAATTGCATTTCTAATCACAGGACAATGCCACAGACTGATTTAAAGCAAGTGTGTAACAGAAAAGCCAAGTAAAATTAAGTCATGTTAGAAGGCAAAAGCAATCATACCATATTCTTGTTCCTCTCTACCTTATGCACAATTTTTAAGGCCTTAATTTGAATGCAATAGTATTGACAACTGACAGCCTTTGTGTTTATCGCTATATCTCTACTTCCTGGAATGTGCACAGTATAGTGTAGATGCCCAATGTTTGTTGAATGAATGAAAAAAATCCCTTAGAAACTGGAGGAGGAATCCCTGAGGAGTCATGTATTCCTTCACTCATTCTTTCAACAGACCATTTTTTTAAAAATTGTGTTATGTTAGTCATCACACAGTACATCATTAGTTTCTGATGTAGTGTTCCAAGATTCATTGTTTATGTATAACACCCAGTGCTCTGTGCAATACATGCCCTCCTTAATACCCACCACCAGGCTCATCCATCAGTAGGCCATTATTAAGAAGTTACTACTTATCTCCTAGTATTGGGTATTGAGGGTGTAATGCTTGAGTTTTTTAAGCCTAGAGAAGTAAGATTTGGAGCATGTAGACGCACTGACATAATATATTTACCAAAGTTGCAATGGTAGACATACATTTCAGTAGTCCCACTAATAGAGGAAGGGGTGGGAATTTCTCTCTCAAAGAATCAGGCTCTCAGACATTATTGGGCAGAGTTTTAATAAAAGAAGCAGGGGCTGAGTAGGTGTCTACCATCTATTCTAGAAGCTGCTCTTACATTAAGCTCCTCTTATCAAGTCCCCATGATTTAAGGAACTCAAACTCAAACACACCAAGTGAAGTGACCCAGGAGCAGCCGCTGCATCGAGCTGGGTGCCCCCAGCCATTCCTACCTCTTCTAGTCCGACACAGTGCAAGAGTCTGAGATGTGAGGGGACTGATTTGGAAAGCTCACTCTGCAAGTTATCTTACACTTATATAAGATTGACTTCTTTGGGAGTAAAATAAGGATGTTATAAAAGGGTAATAGAGATGTCACAGCACCAAGGGAAGGGATCTGTTGCAGCTTACTAGAACCTTGAGCCTTACACCCCTATTGAGGTTCTGCTAAGGAACTGTTAGTTATTTTCCCCATTTGTCACCTGGTTCCTTTTGTTCCTCTTGCTGTGCCTCTTTTATCTACCCATCATCACCCAAACATACATCATTAATATTATGAAATGCACCGTTTTTCGGTTTTTGTTTTTTCAGTACACTTGATCTCGGGTTGTAGACAACTAATAGAGTGTGGGTTTCAGGCGCATGGGCTTCTAACATAATTAGCTCAACTGAGGTCTGTTACAAATCTGTCCCCTCCTTCCCTCCCTCCCTCCCTCTACCTCTCAAAAGATAGACTGGGCCAAGACTGGCTTTTCTTCTCCTCTCCTCTCCCCTTGGTTCTCAGTGCTGGTTGCCTAATAGAATAATTTGACAAGCTTTCTAAAACTGCTTCTGGGTCCCACCTTCAGCTACACAATTGATCTGAGCCTGGACGACATTATGTATTAAAAGCACCAGAGGCTGAGAACCGCTGCTCTAAAGCGGAGCTCCATGTGGGTCTTGGTAGGATGGAGGACAGACATCTGCCTGGGCCAAGGGTCTGCCAGTCTGATTCAGGTTGACTACTGCTTCCAATTTAAAGCAGTAGGATCCTGATTTCAGCTGGCTGTTGGCGCTTACTCAGTTGCTAGAGAATAAGTGAGTAGAGTTCCCTTGCTTTGGACAAATCGACAGTGTACTTAATTATGAACATGGCTTCTGACTGGCATTATCACATTTAATTGCCAGGCAGCCCACCTACTACCTGTCTGGTTGTGTTCACCAAGAAGCCTGGCCTGGCCCATATCACACTATGAGCCAGTGCCTAATAAACTTAGGCCCCTAAATCCTTATATTATGTATCATCTTGGTAAAAATGGAAACAAATTGAAATAGGCTAGATTTTAACCTTGTGGTTTAGCATCTGTGCTTGCTGTCCACGGTGCCCTCTTATGTTTATGTGAGCTGTTGGGCTCTGCATCCTCTCAGTGCCAGGAGGCCATGTTCTGCCAGCCTAGTGCAGCCCCTTGGCCTCTGTACTGGGGCTGGGTGCTCCTCCATCCCAGTATCAGGAAGCATGTTCCGCTGGCCCAGCACTCTGCCTGGCTTCTTTCCCATTGTTCAGATCTTTACACCCCACGTATAACCTTCATCATCATTTCCTGAAATGCAAAATACACCATCAATAATTTGGGACAAATCCTTTTAGTAACTGATCTGTGAACTTGTCAGGTTTCATCGATTAGCATGCATTCAGATTCTGTCAAACTCTAAGCAATTTTCAAAATACCTAAATGACACCTGAATTATGCCTCATTTTATTATGCATTCTTCAGAATTAAGTCTGAGTAAACCAGTTGTCTATTTTATTATTAGTCTATAGCCACGGTCTGAATTGGGGCTTCTCACATTTTAGCATGCTTAAGAATCATCTGGAAAGCTTTTAACACACAGATGGCTGGACATCCCCCCACTCCCCCCCGCCCCAAGAGATTCTGATTGAGTCGCTCTGGGATGGGTCCCAAGAATTTGCACTTCCGACATGCCCGGTGATGCTGCTGCTACTGGTCCGTGGACCATACTTCAAGGAGCACTGGCCTAAATCACAGATATCCCATCCCGGGTTGACAGTTTCTCTTTGAACCTCAGCTTGATCGTTACTAAGTCTCCCCAGTGCAAAGAACTTGTGACAAGATGATCATTTGCTTGGTTCTCTTTATTTTGCCATTATATATATTTTTGTAGTCTAGACAGAGTCCATTTCACCTCCAGTGTTTCCTTTAATCCCTAAGTACCTTGAGATACAGAACCATTGTGTAGAATTTTATTGTCCTACTTTTTACCCTGATGAATCATCTTTTAACAGACATGTGAGCCTTCACTAAATGCATTATGTCATTCTTCTGAGCTCTGCAGAGAGAATTGATATGCCTTTGGGTCTGATGTGAAATGATGGCTTCAGTATACCCATCATACAGCAACTCTGACTTGAGGGTTGGCCCAGAAGTGTGACAGAAAACCCTGTGGCCAGCGCTAAGTGGGGAAAGGGTGGCTTGCGACCCTGTTACTCAAGCCTCCTGCCTCCATGCTTGTGTGAGCAGGCCTGTCTCCTCCCAGGGTGCCACATTCAAAAGTGGGATTTATTTTTAGAGAAGAAATCATTAGTCATTAGACTCTCTCCTGCTTCTTTTTTCCCTTTGGGTAAATTTTAAGAACCTGATCTTTTAAGAAAATTTTCAGGCTGTTAGAAGAAATGGTAAAATGATTATAGCCTTGGTACAATGAAGCTATTTGCCTCTCTTCCAGACAAAGGCAATCTTCCCACAGGAGTCACTGCTCCTGGTCCCTACACCTAAACCAGCTTTATCTTTTTAGCTTTTTTTGAGAATCCCTTGGCTCTTCTGATTTCCTGGCCCCCTCAAACCTAGGATTTGAGAAACTAATTCTATCATACACTTAACATTTGCTCTTTAAACCCATTATAAAATCCATAATGGAAGTTGATTCTTAGCAAAATAGCCCTCTGGCATAGGTATGTACAAATTTTCACTTAAGGACAGGAGGATTTAACAGATATCTATATTGAAGCAGAAATAACTGAAAGCAAGATTTCTCTAATGTCTTTAAATTTGGGGTTATATTACAAGAACTTTTTGCATGTTTCCATTGCCTTGGGCTAAATAAATGCCATGTTAATGGGTTTACTACCAGAAGGATGCCAAAATGACCAGTTTTTGTTTTTAGATGTTGTGTTAATGGGTTTACTACCAGAAAGCTCACTAAAATAGCCAATTTTTTGTTTTTAATGAACCTGTATCTGTAAATATGGAGTTGGGAACGTCATTTTGAAGCATATCAAAATTTCATAATCACCTGGTGGCTGATAAAGCCAAGGATCCCTGGAGAGGAACACAGCACATTTCATTATATCCTTCCCTCCCTCCCCATAGCTGTAACATTTTATTTCTACAGTTTAATCTTACTGAGTGAGACAGAGACCATCAATTTCAGGAAAGCGGGAGGTGGATTTTGTGAAGGGATACCAGGAACCCAAAGAGAAGGGATTCTGAAATATGGCAACCCAAAGTCCAAAGAGTTTCTGTGGTCTTGAGTCTAGAGGAAGAGCCACACCACTCTTCTGTTTTGCTGAGGTGATGGAGAAGGAGGAGAGAGAGGTTGAGTCTCAGCCTTCTCTTCTACTTTAAGGCAATTAAGTATGGCAAGGTATGAGGCATATGGCTGGCTCAGTTGGAAGGGTATGCGACTCTTGTTCTTGGGGTTGTGAATTCGAGTCCCACGTTGGGTGTAGAGTTTACTTAAAATTAAAATCTTTTTAAAAAGGGTGCAAGTTAATATGACCACAAATTCCTTGATGCACCTCTCACTGGAAGATTCTGTGACCCTTCTGTGGGGCTCCTGGGTGGTCCAGTTGTTTAAGTGTCTGACTCTTGGTTTCAGCTCAGGTCATGATCCCAGGGTCATGGGATCGAACCACACATTGGGCTTCACATTCCACATGGAGTCTGCTTGGGATTCCCTCTCTCCCTCCCCTCTGCCCCTTCTGCTTATGCGTGCTCTCTCTCTCTCTCTCTCAAATGAATTAAAAAAAAAAAAAAAGATTCTATGACCCCTCTACTTGAATCTTGGTGGGCTCTGGGATGGCTTGAGCAATAGAATACAGTGGGATATTGCTGTGCCAGTTTCTGGGCCCAAACCTTAAGAGAAAACCCATTCTTAAAACCTAGCTTCCATGTCGTGAGGAAGCCTAAGCAACTCTGTGGAAAGGCCCACATGGAGGGACTGAGGCCAGATCTCAGCTAGCACCAACTTGCTCTCCACATGAGTAAGCCATGTTCGAATCGTAGCCTCCAGCTTCAACAGAACTGCCCCAGCTGCTACTGTGTGGTACAGAGGTAAGCCTTCCTGCTAAGCCCTGTTCACCTTGCAGATTCAGGAGCAACATCAATGATTGTCATTATCTTAAACTGCTGGGTTTTGAAGTCATATTCTCATATTGCCATTCTCTGTATAGCAATAGATATCCAGGACAAAGAGCATCTCCTTTTTCTACTTTTCTACTCTTTTCCATGCTGAGACAATGCCAAGACCATGCAACAGCTCTCATGGCAGAGCTTTTCAGGCAGGCTCCTGCTGGAATTTCCAAAACCCATGATACACTGGGAACGGATGTCCTGGTGTCCTTCCAGTTCTTTTCCCTGGCAAATGCCATAATCTAAAATGCTCCATACCCTCCCCCAGTGCCATCGTCCATGTAGTATTGCTTTCTCTCATTCAGAGCCCACTGATTAACCAAGTAATGTGTTTGAGGTCAAAAGCAAGAAGTAGCCTGAGATTTCGAACCTACCGCTAGTTACAGCAATAGAACACTTTTATCAAGGTGAAAAGCTTCTCAGTCTTCTATATCTGCCGCCCCACCCAGTTGACATAAATAGGCCTTTAAGGGTGTAGGGAAATCTGTGATATTAAATTGTGGGCAGGGGTTGGTGACTATTAGCCAAGAGCAAAGATTGGCCTATTGGTGGCCACAGGATGGCACCTGCCCTCCAAAGAATGCTAAGAGGGTGAGGGCACTTGCCACTGAGAAGAGGAAGCAGAGATATACTGAAAAAGAGACAAGAAATGGGGACTACGTAAAAAATACACTTAGGTGGTTTACCCTGCCCAAGGGAGAGTATACTCCTGAGTCACTGCCTGCGGGGCTGATGATGAAACATCACTGTAATTAATACTAATACTCCTTCCATACGATCACATATTAGGGCTTTCTTGGTGCTGGGTGATGTTTCCACGTCCTGTATGAATTAAGGCGTGTTACTAGTACCCTGACTTATGTCTGAGGAAATTGAGGCATTGGAGGAGGGGCCATTTGGCCCACCCAGCATGACAGTGCATCACCAAATTCAGAACCAGGATTCAATCCCAGGGGACCTGGCTTCATCATCTGTCACCCCTGATGCCAGAACTCTAGGCACAAAGACTGTAGGGAGCCCAGTCCGAGTTCCCAGTGCACCTGTAGTCTTTGCTTCGTGTTGTAGTTCACGTCATACTCATGTCACACGGGCTAAGAGATGCTTCATTTTTCTTATTTTAAACACATTTTAGGGGTGCCTGGGTGGCTCAGTTGGTTAAGCAACTGCCTTCGGGTCAGGTCACGATCCCAGGTCAGGCTCCCTGCTCAACAGGGAGCCTGCTTCTCCCTCTCCTGCCACTCTCCCTTCTTGGGCTCTCTTGCTCTCTCTCTCTGTCAAATAAATAAATAAAATCTTAAAAAAAAAAAACAAAACTCACATTTTAAGGGTGCCTGGTTGGCTCAGTCAGTTAAGCATCTGCCTTCAGCATAGGTCATGATCCCAGGGTCCTGGGATAGAGCCCTCCTTCAGGCTCCCTTCTCAGTTGGGAGTCTGCTTCTCCCTCTCCCTGTGCCCCTCCTCACTACTCATGCTGTCTCTGTCTCTCTCAAATAAATAAATAAAATATTTTTAAAAACACATTTTAATCTTAGATATATCATATGTCCTTTTGTAGGCTGTTTAAAGTTATTCTCAGAAGAAGGGAGGGTGAAAATGAACAAATGTGGAAATGTATCTTACAGAAACTGATGTAAAAGACCACAGAGTAGTTTTGTGCATTAAGAATGAAGATTTGGGGGCCTAGCCCATCACCCAGTTAGCCTACTGGCCTTTACTGTGATCAACAGGAAACTAGGTCACATTTGCATTAGGCATGTGTTCCTGAATTTACAGGCATTCTAATAACACTTATTACAGTGACTTTTAAAAATATTAATTCTTGCTTTAAAAAAATAGATGTAGATTTATTTTAGTCTGCAAACATTTATTGGTTGCCCACAGAGAATTAAATGCATACTTCATGATATGGATTTTGCCAACAGGGTCGCCTCCAGCTCAGAGAGCCACCTGCTTATACTGAAAGCTTTCATTTGCATTAAATTGCATGCATAATTTAACACCTCAAAGAAGCTAAAAAACAAATCCCTTCTTTCTCACCGGGCAGAAATAAGTAGACTCTCCATAACTGTAAAGAATGCGACCCATTTCAGAGAAAGGGGTACATATTTTTTTTTAAATCCTGTTTGTGTTTCAAAACACGATGTAGTTATCTAATATAAATGCAAAGACATTACAACTATTTTTTTAAAAATTCATGAGTTTAGTGTTTAATACATTCAGAATAAAGTCAGAATGTTTTTACTGGAAGACATAAAACAATTGTCCTGTATTCTCCCCACTCTGCTTTTTTCCAGTGTTTCATATCAGCTGTGTAAACAGTCGATACTGAATAGTAAAGCGGTGTTGCTGAGCAGATGATGGGCTTGAATTAGATAAACTTGGCTAGGACAGACTGAACATACCATGGGGGCGTATTATTCTTACTTAACGGTTTAATCTGATAGTTACTTGAAGTCAATAACTTGAAGATGTTGAGTGAAAAAGAGCATGGGGCGCCTGGGTGGCTCCGTGGGTTAAGCCTCTGCCTTCGGCTCAGGTCATGATCTCAGGGTCCTGGGATCGAGCTCCGCATCGGGCTTTCTGCTGGGCAGGGAGCCTGTTTCCCCCTCTCTCTCTGCCTGCCTCTCTGCCTACTTGTGATCTCTGCCTGTCAAATAAATAAATAAAATCTAAAAAAAAAAAAAAAAAAAGAGAGAGAGAGCACCTGCCTTTGTAAGGAGGAGAACAGACCAGGGAGAATCAGTGTGACCAGAGTAGGAAATGTACATTTTCTGTATCTTTTGAAGTTTTGAATAAAATGTCCCTTCATTTATTATTTTTCTTGGTCAGGGGGGAAGATTGGTTTTTTTTTATATAAATCTTTTTACATCTTAATTCAGTTTTAAATTTAATTTAAAAATTTTTTTGAATGTAAATACATAAAAATATTTTAAACTGGCTAGTTCTCACAAAAATACTTCTATTTCTATTAAAAATAACCATGGTTTACTTGAGCCATGATTATTAATATACTAAGTAGATATAGATACAGTGTTTTGTTATTTTGGGTTCTATCAGCATCTTAGTTCAATTTAAGGGAAAGCAGATAAGCACAGAGGCAGAATGAGGTAGCTTGAAGCCAGAAATGGGAAGATCTGGGTTTATGACCCAGTTTTCCAACTCCTTACTAGTTGTGTGACCATATGCCTTAATTTTTCACAGTGTAAAATGTAGATAATGAGACCTACTTTCTCTGTGTCAGGAAGTTGTCTTGACTAGGAAAAGGCAAATTGGATGGGATAATGTTTATGAAATGAAAACTGATATACATAAGCAGTACTTCTGTTCCTTATAAACAAAAAATTCATGTAAAATATTTATGATTTACTACTATATGTAGGGCAATATTTTAGGTTTTGTGAAGATTAAAAAAAATAAATCAGGTAGATTCTATAGTTCACTCTGGAAGCTTATAGTAACAGAGGACCAGCAAACTTTCTGTGAAGAGCCAGATAGGAAATATATTAGGATTTGCAGGCCAAATTGTCTCTGTAACAGTTACTCAATTCTGCTGTTGTAGGGCAAAAGCAGTCATAGACAGTGTGTAATGTACTGAACATGGTGACATTCCAATAAAACTTTATATACAAAAACATGCAGTGGGCCAGATTTTGTCCACAGACTGTAGTTTGCTGACCCTGGGTCTCATCAGAGATGATGTGCACATATAATTGTAATATACAGTCAGAGTACTAAGTACTACAAAGGAAATAAATGAAGAGTCAAGGACATCCAACTGAGGCAACAGAGTCTTCTAGTAGATTGCAGACTTGAATTAGGCCTTGAAGAATGTGGGCACGTTTGAATTGTTAGGTGAAGGAGGACATTCCCAGCAGAAAAGATAGTCCAAGGAAAGGTGTAACGGTGGAAATAAGAAGGAGGTATTTAAAAGAAGAGCAAGGAAGGGTGCCTGGGTGGCTCAGTCAGTTAAGTGTCCGACTCTTGATTTCTGCTCAGGTCATGATCTCAGGGTTGTGAGATCAAGCTCTGCGTTGGGCTCCTTGCTGGACATGGAGCCTGCTTGGAATTCTCTTTCTCCCTCTCCCTCTGCCCCTCCCCACTCATGCACACACTTCCACGCTCTCTCACTCTTTCTCTCTCTCTCTAGAAAAATAAAATAAGTAAAGAAGAGCAAGCAATTTGTTTGGCCTAACTATAGGGGTAAAGTTAGAAGCAAGAATTCACTGGAGTGGGTGTAAGGGAAGAAAAGCATATGTAGTCACTTAAATGTAAGCTATATTGTTTCTGACCTCGCACTACCTCCATAATGAATACTAAGCTATAGTTGTTAGGAAGGTATTTCTTGTAATTTTGCTTGGTTAGATCTCTTACATGTTTCTATGTTGCAGAATCATTTTAGGTGATTCCTTTTTTTTTTTTTTTTAAAGATTTCATTTTTTTATTTGTCAGAGAGAAAGACAGAGAACACAAGCAGGGGGAGTGGCAGGCAGAGGGAGAAGCAGGCTCCCTGCTGAGCAGGAAGCCCAATGTGGGACTCGATCCCAGGATACTGGGATTATGACCTGAGCTGAAGGCAGACGCTTAACTAACTGAGTCACCCAGGCGTCCCCATTTTAGGTACTTCTAAGGATGTGCTACAACTTGTAATTAGTCCCAAGGGTGGTTTGTCCATCTCACGGTGCTACCCCTCATCGATCAATGAGGAACTGCATGTAGGTCCACTACTCCAAGGACAGAACCATGAGAAGGAATGTCTGATTCAGAATAGGGACTAGCTTTCTAGGGGCTACACTGTCCAACATGGTGGCCACTAGACTCATGTGGCTATTTAAAAATTTAGTTTTTCAGTCATACTAGCCACATTTAAAGTGTCCAATCCCCACTTGTATCTGATGGCCACTACACTGAATAATGCAGATATAGAACATTTTCACCATTGCAGAAGGTTTTATCGGACCTTGCTGCTCTTACGAGATAAGAAATCAAGCAACCGTTATGCATTGACTTAGGGTCCTGGGGCTGGAGATTTGGATGACAGTTATGACATTTAGTGGCTGGCGCCATTAACCGATACAGGTTTCCCTGGCTATCCAAAAGTAGAGCATTTCTGTGAAACCTTTTGTAAGTCAAACTTGTGTAAATCAAAGAGCTTCCCCCACTTTCTAGAAGTTCACATTAGGCTACTATGCTTGTATGAAGACCTATATTAGCACAGTAATGGCTTTTATTGGTAAAAGTTAAAATTCTCTTTCGATTTCTTTTGGTTAGCAAAACCAGGTATAAACAGAGGTCTTTCATAAAAGGGAAGTGGGCTAACATGAACTTTTGGAAAACAGGTGATACCTGTACATCACTTTCTAAGGACACTTGACCCAGGAATAATGTGAGGATTGCGGTCACCAACCCTCTGCACAGTCAAAAATCCATGTATAACTCTTGATTACCCCAAACTTAACTACTAATAGCTTATTGTTGACTGGAAGCCTTATAGATAATGTAAATAGTTGATTAATACCTATTTTGTATATGTTTTATATACTGTATTCTTACAACGAAATAAGCTAGACAAAAGCTGTTATTAAGAAAATCATAAGGGGGGCGCCTGGGTGGCTCAGTGGGTTAAGCCGCTGCCTTCAGCTCAGGTCATGATCTCAGGGTCCTGGGATCGAGTCCCGCATCGGGCTCTCTGCTCAGCAGGGAGCCTGCTTCTCTCTCTCTCTCTCTGCCTGCCTCTCTGTCTACTTGTGATCTCTCTGTCAAATAAACAAATAAAATCTTTAAAAAAAAAAAAAAAAAGAAAATCATAAGGAGGAGATAATACATTTATAGTACTGTTATATATATATATGTATATACATATATATATATAACCAAAATTCCCAAATAAGTGGACCTGCACAGTTCAAACCTGTGTTGTTCAAGGGTCAATTGTATTAGTTTTTGTTATCTGTGATACGGGTCCTACTAGTACTTATCTTACAGGTGGTTATGAAGACAAAATGATGCACAGCTCTTTGGAAGCTGTGAAATACTTCATAAATATAAGACATTACTATTATTTCAGTGATACCATATCTGTATCTTCAGGCAATTTCCATGTTTGCTTCTGTGTACAAAATTATTTCATTTGCAAATAGAGATAGTTTTGCTTTTTCCTTTCCAATAGGATGCCTTTTATTTTTTATTTTCTTTTCTTTTTAAGATTTTATTTATTTATTTGAGAGAGAAAGAGAGAGAGAGCACGCACGAGCCAGGGGAGGAGCAGAGAAGCAGACCCCCAGCTGAGCAGGGAGCCTGGTGCCAATGTGGATGCAATCCCAGGACCCTGGGATCATGACCTAAGCCAAAGGCAGACGCTTAACTGATCCAGGATCCTGACCTGAGCCGAAGGCAGACGCTTAACCAACTGAGCCACCCAGGGGCCCTTTTTATTTCATTTTCTTGCCTAATTGTTCTAGCTAAAATCTACAGTACAGTGTTGAAGAGAAGTGGTTAGAGCCAATATTCACGTCTTATTCCTGATCTTACATGGAAAGTCAGCCTTCCACCATTGAGTATGATGTTATCGGTGGATTATTTGTAGGTGGGAGTTCCCTTCTTAGAGTGTAGTGTTTGTTTCATTTTTTATTATGGAGATGTGTTGGTCCTTGCTCCCTTCTGTTCATTCAATTCATTTATTTATCACCTTCTATTAGCTCCTTCGCTTACTTTTTTTTTTTTTTTCTCTGTTAGCTACTTATGGGAGTGGAAACTAGCTGGGTGACTCGTTATACCTAGCATTCCCTAAAGAATTTCCTTTCTAGGAAGGCCAGACAGGAGTGCATGGATGAGTTAAACAAATCCATGCCATCTATGTTAAGGCTACTCCTAATGAATCAGGGCAGAACTCATGTCCTACCACAGTGGGAAACATATCTCTTGGCAGAAGCACCATATACCATTACTGTTTGAAATTTATTATTATTGTTAATAGTATTAAATATTTTATTTATTTGAGAGAGAGAGAGCAAGCACACAAGCAGGCACAGAGGCAGGCAGAGGGAGAGAGAGAAGCAGGCTCCCTGATCTGCAGGGAGCCTGATGTGGGACTTGATCCCAGGACCCTGAGATCATGAGCCAAAGGCAGCTGCTTAACCGACTGAGCCACCCAGGTGCCCCTGAAATTTATTATTTTGACATGGAAAACAATGGAATTTGTTTTAGGAGATATAAGGTGGAGATTTGAAAAGGATAAGCTAAAGCATGGGAAAGGGAGGGAGAATTGGGGAAACTGCATGAGCAAAGACAAGGAAGTAGAATGATCATGGAATATTCAAGAACAGAGTTAATGTATATGAGTCAGGTGTTTTTGCTGCGTAAATAGGCAGCGTGTGAGTCTTTCCACAAAGGTCCTCCTATAAAACTTTAACTTAATCTAATGAACCTAGATCTGGAATCCCATTATTAATAGTGGTCTCACAGTTATGTCTCCCCAGAGTGCAAACATTTTAAAACACCAGGAGAGCAAGGAGTAGTGTGGTAAGCAGCTTCTGACACGGCCCGCAGTGAATTCTTTCTCCTGGTATTCACGCCCTTGTGCGGTTCCCAGTCTTTGAGTGTGGAATTGGTTTAGTGACTTGTTTCTAATGAATAGAATTAAGCAAAGTGATGGGATGTCACTTCTTTGGTTACTTTACAAGTGATTGTAGCTTATGTCTAGCTGGAGACTCTATTGCTTTTTTTGCTTTTTAATTTAAATTCAAGTTAGTTAACATATAGTGTATTATTTGTTTCAGGGGTAAAATTCAGTGATTCATCAGTTCCATGTAATATACCCAGTGCTCATTACATCAAGTGTCCTCCTTAATACCCATCACCTGTTCCCTATAGTTAAGAGTCTCTGATGGTTTGCTTCTCTCTCTCTGTTTTATCTTATTTTTCTATCTTATCTATGTTCATCTGTTTTGTTTCTTAAATTCCACGAACGAGGGAAATCATATGGTGTTCGTCTTTCTCTGACAGACTTACTTTGCTCAGCATAATACATTCCAATTCCATCCACGTCATTGTAAATGGTAAGATTTCATTATTTTTATTTTATTTTATTTATTTATTTTTAAAGATTTTATTTATTTATTTGACAGACAGAGATCACAAGTAGGCAGAGAGGCAGGCAGAGAGAGAGGAGGAAGCAGGCTCCCTGCTGAGCAGAGAGCCTGATGCGGGGCTCGATCCCAGGACCCTGAGATCATGACCTGAGCCGAAGGCAGAGGCTTTAACCCACTGAGCCACTCAGGCACCCCAGATTTCATTATTTTTAAAAAGATTTATTTATTTATCATTTAGAGAGAGAGTGTGTGTGAGCAGGGGATAGGGACAAACAGAGAGGGAGAGAGAGGTAGAGAAGCAGACTCCCTGCTGAACGTGGAGTCCAACATGGGGCTCAGTCCCAGTACCCCGAGATCACGACCTGAGCTGAAACCAAGAGTCAGAGGCTTAAGCGACTCAGCCACCCAGGCATCCAAGATTTAGTTCTTTGTGATGGCTGAATAATATTCCATTGTTCTATTGCTTTCTTGACTGAATGCTTTGGTGAGGCAGGCTGCGGTGCTGGGGACACCCACATGACAAGGAACTGATGGCCGCCTCTGGCCAAGAGCCGGTCGGTAACTGAGGCTCTCAATTTAACAGCATTCAAGGAATGGAATCCTGTCAACAACCATATGAGCTTGGAAGTGGATCCTTCTCTAGTTGAGCCTTCAGACGAATCCCCAGAGCCTGGGCTGACACATTGGTTTCAGCCTCCTTGGACACCAGGAAGCAGAGGAATCGGCCAGTCACATTCAGATCTCTGACTCAGAGAAACTATGAGATAATAAGTGTATGTTTTTGTAAGTCATTAAATTTGGGAGTAATTTGTTATGCAGCTGTCAGTCATTCATACAAGTGGACAATACCTAATCCCAGGTAGTGACTCCCAAACACTGAACATCCAGATATCTAGAAGCAGGAAGGGCAGTATTTTGGAGTGAGAGCTGTCCCTGACTCTGCCCCATGGAGACCATTGTTAACTGTTCTTTTGTGGGTCATCTTTACTGGTAGTGGCTAACAACCTTACAATCCCCAATAATCAACTCTTGAGGATTTGTTTTGCCCGATTCACAATTGCTGTGAGTATGTGAATGTGACATAGGCCTATTTCTGGGGCTATTCCTTTTTTCTTCTTTTATGGTCTGACCCCGTTATGTTGTCATTGACCTGCAGCAGGTGCATACTCTCCCAGTTCTCTAGCTTGTCAGAATTGTTCCAACTGCTTCTCTGTAGCTGTCAGCCACATACCCCAACTTAGCCTTATTAAGAAAATACTGTGTGAATTTCTTCTTTAAGCCCATTACCTAAGTTACAATGAAATCATCATGGTTTACTGAGCACTAACCCTTATGAAACTGACTTAATACAAATCACTTATTAGTACTTCTGTGAAAACGATCCTCAAGTCAGGCCCATTAGTTAAACTATGTTTCCCCAGTTTTTTTTGAGAACCAAGGAATGTGCTTATCAAAAGCCTGACTAGACTGAGATCTCATTTTTCTCCTACACGTTCCCTGAGTCAAGAGCAGAAAGGTGTCCGCTGAGCCTTCCACCACTCCTTCATCCTGATGACACCAGACAGGTTTGGCGATGTGAGCCCTGTCAGCAGTGCCCCGGTGTATTCCTGCTAGGAAGCAGCAAGAAAAAAATGGGGCAGAAGCTTCTTAAGGTCTGTCCCTCTCTGCTCAACTGGAAAAAGGACAACTAGTGCCCATGGAGCCTCAAACCAGTGTCCCCCTAATGGGGACACGTCCCTCTAATGGCACTTATCCTTCTGTTCCCTGAGTAGTAATTGACCTGTTTCTGTACCATTTGGATTTTACAATGACACGTTGCTGCCTGACTTACTAGTTACAAGTGATTATTCTTAATGTTATATTCCAGTTGTCTGGTGAGTCAAGAAGCTTATTTCTACCAGCTCAGACCTCTGGCTGGTTCTGATTTGCGTGCTAGGGTATGGCCGTCCGTGTCTGCTCATTGCCTGTTTTGGCAGAATATTTGGCCAGGTTTTTGTGGAAAAGTCAGAAGGAAAGCAAAAGATAGTAACCTGGCACCAGGGTTTCCAGTGCTTTGAAAGGAAAGAAGAGAAGAAAAAAAAATGTCTATCGATACAAAACTAGAAATCTATACAGACTTGATTACGCATGTGTATAGCGTGGGTGGAGGTGCGTGTTTCAGGAATTCTAGAGAGAGTCGCGCCTGAAGAGCTGCTGAGAACATACAGCATCAAGAGCTCCTTGATGCCACAGAGCGGATGCTTCCATGGAAGCAGTCGCCATACGAGTAGTGCAGGCTGCCTCTGAGAAGTGGGATCCAAGGCGGCGGAGGTGCAGCTGTGATGATTAAATTGCAAATCGCCCTCCATTTCCCAACAGAGAACACTCCAGAATAACATTCTAGGCAGCAGAGGACGAATCCGTTAGCTTGACGAGGACTCTGGGCTTGGACACAAGGGTATAGAAAGAAGGGCAAGAGTGGGTGTTCCTTTGCTGTCATCGGCAGCACTGTGCTGGCTTTCTCAAAAAACGAAAAACAAATCTTGGCTTTTTTTTTTTCCCTTTTTTCCCCAAATCTGAGAGTGCGGTCAGACAAAGGAATTGATCGCGATGTAGACTAGCTTTGGCGAGATTGTTACCTCCAAGTTTAGGAATTTTAAAAATACACACCCGCCACGTTATAGAGTTCATTTCATAGTAAATTTTAAAAGCTTCTTTCCGACTTTGCCTGTTGGCCAGCTCCCCAGTGTGAAGGTAGCAAGGAGAAAACACATTGCCCCCAACCTAGTTAATTCCTATTTCTTTCTCCAGTTTCACTTGAGTTTTTTATGATCAGGGTGCCTGGGTGGCTCAGTCAGTTAAGCCTCTGACTCTAGGTTTTGGCTCAGGTCGCGATCTCAGGGTCATGAGATTGAGCCCCATGTCGTCGGGCTCCCTGCTCAGGGGGAGTCTGCTGGAGGTTCTCTGCTCTCTCTTTGCCCCTCTCCCAGCTCATGCTCTCTCTCTCTCTCTCTCTTTCTCAAATAAATAGGTAAATCTTTAAAGAAATAAGGTTTTGGGGGATACCCGAGTGGCTCAGTCATTAAGCGTCTGCCGTCATCTGAGGTCATGAGCTCAGGGTCCTGGGATCGAGCCCCATATTGGGCTCTCTGCTCAGCAGGAAGCCTGCTTCTCCCTCTCCTGCTCCCCTGTGCTTGCATTCCCTCTCTTGCTCTGTCTCTCTCTGTCATAGATAACAAAAAATCTTAAAAAAAGGAAGTAAGGTTTTTGTGACCATCTCATCTTTACCACATTAGATCACATTGCCCCATTATATACTCTCACACCAGCCTGTACTGTTTCATCTTACAATTTATCAAAACTTGTTACTGTGTATTTTTATAATTATTTCCTTATGTCTATCACCAGATTGCTGTTATCTATTGCCCTCCCCCATTTTTTTATTGAGATACAAATGACATATAACACTGTGTAGGTTTAAGGTATACAGCGTGTGGACTGAATATGTTTGTATATTGCAGTATGACTGCCCCCCTCCCTTAGCCTTAGGTAACATCTCCATCATGTCACATAATTACCATTTCTTTTTTTGTGGTGAGAACATTTAAAATCTAGTCTCATAGCAACTTTGAAATACATTATACAGTACTCTTAACTATACTCACAGTGTTTTGCATTAACTCTCCAGAACTTCCTCAATCTTCCAACTGTAAATTTGTACCCTTTGACCAACATCTACCCAATTCTTCCTCCTCGGCCCCTGGCAACCACAGTTCTAGTTTCTGTTTCTACAAGTTCAACTCTTTTGGATTCCACATATAAGTGAGATCAGACAGTGTTTGTCTTTTCTGATTTACCTCACGTTTGCCTGATTTACAGCATAACACCCTCAGGGGCCATCCATGTTGTAGCAAATGGCAGGATTTCCTCCTTTCTCATGACTGAATAATATTCCATGTATATCGACATCTTTTTATCCATTTATCCATTGACAGCTTGTTTCTGCATCTTGGCTATTGTGAATCATGCTGCAGTATGGCAGTACAAATATCTTTTCAGTGTCCTGTTTTTATTTCCTTTGGATAAATACCCAGAAGTGAGATTGCTGGATCACATGGTATTTTTAAGTTTTTTAGAAACCTCCATACTGTTTTCCACAGTGGCTGCACCATTCAAATTCCCACCACTGGTGCACAAGGTTCCCTTTTCTCTACATCCTTGCCAGTACTTGTTACCTTTTGTCTGTTTGATGATAGCCATCCTAACGGGTGTCAGGTGCTATCTCATTGTGGTTTTACATTGGCATTTCCCTAATGATTAATGATGTTGAGCACCTTTTCTTGTGCCTGTTGGCCATCTGGATGTCTTGTTTGGGAAAATCTCTATTCCAATCCTCTGCCCATTTTGGAGTCAGATTGTTTGTTGTTTTCGTATTGAGTTGTATGAGTTCCTTATATATTTTGGATATTAATGCCTTATCAGATACATACTTTGCAAATATTTTCTGCCATTCTGTAGGTTGCCTTCTCTTCTCATTTCTATTTATTTATTTATTTATTTGAAAGAGAGATAGCCCACACGTGTGCACAGGAGCTGGGGCAGGGAAGGGAGGAGGGGCAGAGGGAGAAGCAGACTCCTTGCTGAGCAGGGATCCTTCCATGGGGCTCTATCCCAGAACCCTGGGATCATGACCTGAGCTGAAGACAGATGCTTAACTAAGCCACCCAGGCGCCCCTGTAGGTTACCTCTTAAATTTGTTGATCGCTTTTTTTATTTTTAAAGATTTTATATATTTATCTGACACAGAGAGACATAGCAAGAGAGGGAACACAAGCAGGGAGAGGAGGAGAAGGAGAAGCAGACTCCCCACGGAGCAGGGAGCCCTATGTGGGGCTCGATCCCAGGACCCTAGGATCATGACCTGAGCCGAAGGCAGATGCTTAACAACTGAGCCACCAAGTGCCCCACTTCCTTTGTTTTCCTTTTTTTTTTTTTTTTTTTTGAGATTTATTTTTTTATTTTGGAGAAAGAGAGTTATGTGAGTGGGGTGAGGGACAGAGGGAGGGAGAGAATCTCCAGCAGACTCCCTGCTGAGCATGGAGCCCAACTCTGGGCTCGATCTCACTATCCTGAGATCATATCCCCAGCCAAAGTCAGGAGTTGGATGCTTAAGCCACTGAGCCACCCAGGCATCCCGCTGATTGCTTCTTTTGCAGTGTAGCAGCTTTTTGGTTTAATGTAGTCCCTACTTGTTGACTTTTGCTTTTGCTGCTTGTGTTATTGCCATTGAATTCTATCTAAAATAACTCTCTTTTGTTTGAGGTGGAAATTTTTCTACCTAAAATCTACATTTCCTAGGCGCCTATGCATTTATAGCTGGTCATGTGACATAATTCAAACCGTTAAGATGTTGGTAAAATTATACAGTGAGGCTTCAGGGCATATTCTTTCTTCTTTCTTCCTTTCTTTCTTTCTTTTTAAGATTTTATTTATTTGAGAGAGAGCAAGAGAAGGAGAAAGAGCAGGGTGAGAGGGGAGAAGCAGACTCCCCGCCTGAGCAGGGAGCCCAACGTGGGGCTCGATCCCGGGGGTCCAGGATCATGACCTGAGCCAAAGGCAGACGCTTCACCGACTGAGTCACCCAGGTGCCTCACAGGGAATGCTCTTTAAAATGACAACAGACACAGTCGACTTGGGTGGCTTTTGCCTGTCGTGCTCCCTCTTTTTTTGCTTTAGGCAGAGTCTCAACATTGGAAAAGAAGCCGCCACTTTGCACCCATAAGTCAACCAGCATCCGCTGAAAGGCACAGGGTATGCTGAGGCTGAGTAAGGAGAGAGATGCAGCGCAGATATCCCCTAGTGCTATCCCAGAGCCACCGTAGTCCTTGGGACTTCATTTTAGCATCAGAAAAATAACCGCCTTGGGATTGTCATGGTTTTTTTTTTTTCTGGTTTTATTTGTTTGTTTGTTTAGTGGCACAGAAGGATAAGCAAAGAAGGAATGATATGGGGACTATTTTGCCTAGAGAAGAGAGCTAGATTTTCTTAGACTGAGGAGTGATGTGGGGGAGTTATAACCCTTCCTGGGAACTTGTGATTAAAGAAGTCGGTGGAGAACAAAGCACCCCACTCGAGAAGGGAAGAGCAGTCCCTGAACGAGTTACGTCAAAGGAAGTGGAGGAGAAGTTATGAGGGTCTGTGGTTTATCTAATGTTCCTGTTATTATTATGTGTGGTTGGAGGAGAGAGGCTTTATGAGGTTAAGGTAGTTATTATGTACATTAAGCAAACCAGAGTGCATTAAATGTAGAGTGAATTGATTTTGTACAACTATCCTCTGCCATCTTTTTAGAAAAATAATGAGTAATGCAACTCTGCAAATGTGTTTCTCTGGAAGCTTTTGGGGAAGGGAGGTTTATTTTCTCTAGTGCCTTTCATATATGTCATAGATGACTTAGTGTGCTTTTTGACCTTAGGAACTATACTTCTGGTCATTACGCAAAGGAAGGCTAGCCTATAAAGAGAAATTACACTGAACACTAGTCCTATGAAATCAACCATTTAGGTCAACATTTTCCCCCCATACTTAAATATTGGGAGTACCCTGCCGATCAATGGAAAACTGCTTCTGGGAGCTGAGGTCTGCAGGCCAAAGCATGGTCCATATTAGGGAGGGCAAAACAGGGCTTTCTCTCCACTTCAGTTCCCGGCCCCCTGCCCCCCATTCCTTCCTCCAGACAGATTTTCCCAAATGACCCCAAGCGTGGGCATCAGACTGTCCACACAGGGAAAGACCTGAGCTTCCCATGAAGCAGCCTAAAGGCTCTCATTAGAGGCCAACTCCGGTCTCACCGCTCGAGCACTTGTATCTGACCTAACCTCCTGAGTTTTACACTGTTTCTCTATTTTCTCCCTTCGCTGGGCTATTGTTTGCCTTAGAATAGTGCTTGCCCCATATACCAGTCCTATTTATATACTCCTACTTCTTGCTGATTGACCTAGCTTTGGAATCCTTACTTGTCCTGATCTTAGATGGTTGTGTATGCTTCCTTACTGGCTCGTCGTATGGCTTCTCATCCATTTCCTGCTCTGACTTCCCATATTTGCTCAGTCTGTCACTAACATCCTATATCTTCCTCCCTGGTTCCTGGGCTGGGCCCTTGCAACTCATGGAGCTCTTTTATAGGGTCTCATGCAGACAAGCAGAAAGAGAGGAACCGCTTGGCAGGAAATTCATATGCGCACATAACCCTGTACAGGTCCCATACAATAGGAGCCAGACTTCATGCCTGTGACCATGTTTCTAGAATCCCTTTCTCAGCTAGTCAGGAAATTGTTAATTCCTGGAATCTGATTTTATGAATGGGCCTTTGTTTTAGATGTCCACATTCCAACCACTTAGCTATTAATTCCTTTTTTTGTTTGTTTTCTTTCCAAATTTTTATTTAAATTCTAGTTAGTTAACATATAGTGTAATATTGGTTTCAGGAGTAGAAAACAGTGATTCATCACTTACATATAACCCAGTGCTCATCACAGCAAGTGCCCTCCTTAATGCCCATCCCCCATCTAGTCCCTCCCCCACCTCCCTCCCTCCATCAACTCTCAGTTTGTTCTTTGTAGTTAAGTCTCTTATGGTTTGCTTCTCTCTCTCTCTCTTTTTCCTTTCCCCTGCGTTCATCTGTTTTATTTCTTAAATTCCACATGAGTGATTTTTTTGGAACACTTTTATCTCAAGGGTTCATGCTTACTGATGTACGTCCTGTGGTTTGAAACAATGTATCATGACATGTATCCATCATTGTAATATCATACAGAGTATTTTCATTGCCCTAAAAATCCTTTGTGCTCATTTATTCATTCCTCCCCTGGTAACCCCTGGAAACCACTGATCATCTTACTGTCTCCACAGTTTTGCCTTTTCCAGAATGTCATGTAGTTAAAATCATATAGTACATAGCCTTTTACATTGGCTTCTTTCACTTAGTAACATGCATATAAGGTTCCTCGATGTCTTTTCCTGGCTTGATAGCTCATTCCCTTTGAGGGCTGAGTAATATTCCGTCGTCTGACTCGGCCACAGTTAATTTATGCATTTTTCTACTGAAGGACATCTTGGTTGCTTCCAAGTCTGGCAGTTATGAATAGAGCAGCTATAAATATCTGTGTGCAGGTTTTGTGTGTAAGTTTTCAACTCCTTTGTGTAAATACCAACAAGAATGATTGTTGGATCAGATGGTAAGAGTCTGTTTAGTTTGATAAGAAACTGCCAAACTGCCTTCCCGAGTGGCTCTAGTGTTTCTGCATTCTTACTGCCAGTGAAGGAGAGTTCCTGTTACCCACACTCTGGTCAGGATCTGGTGTTGTCACTCTTCCCAATTTTGGCCGTTCTGATGGGTGTGCAGTCTTCTGTACATTGCTTTGTTGTGTGGACTATCCTGTTGACCATGCTTTTGTTGTTCCCAGGGAACAGAAACTATGAATTACGGGATTCTCTGTTGCCAGTTCAAATTCAAATCTGCCCGTCCTAATCCTTTCTCCAATGTGTAAATGGAAAGAAGTCGGTAAAGCAATACATGTAAAGTGCTTGGGAAAGGGGCTGGAACAGTGTGAGCATTGTACGATTGTTTGATAATATTTTGAAGAACAGTCCGTCTGTATTCATGGGAACCACTGGCAGTATGCGTGCCCTGCACATTTGCTAGCACAGGTAAGTGGCTGAGTTGAACCTTTGTTGGTAGCTAGGCCTGCTCATTCCTTACCAAGAAGACACACATCAAAAATCTTCAATACCAGGGGCACCTGGCTGACTCAGTTGGTAGTGCGTGTGACTCTTGATCTTGGGATTGTAGGTTTAAGCCTCATGTTGGCTATAGAGATTACTTAAAAACAAAATATTTTTTTTCCCTTTTCCCCCACCCACTAAAAATAAAACATCAAAAAAAAGTTGTCAATACCAGAATTTCTGTCAGAAATATATGTGAAGGGTCGCCTGGATGGCTCAGTGGGTTGAGGCCTCTGCCTTCGGCTCAGGTCATGATCTCGGGGTCCTGGGATCGAGCCCCGCATCGGGCTCTCTGCTCAGTGGGGAGCCTGCTTCCTTCTCTCTCTCTGCCTGTCTCTCTGCCTACTTGTGGTCTCTGTGTGTCAAATAAATAAATAAAATCTTCTTAAAAAAATTTTATATATGTGAAGATGAAATACTCATGGGTTCACTCAGCACCCTTCCTTCTCCCTTACCAGGGAAAGCTCCCTCCCGGGTCATTCTGGGCTGTGAAATCAGTGTGGAGCTGGGCCGGGACATGGGGCACCAGGCCTTCTCAGTCATGCATTAGACATCATCAGCATCATTATGTCTCTGAGAGCCCAGATCTAGATGTCTCTTTGGTCATCTCCCTTAGGACTCAGGCTCTCTCTTGTACTGATGCCTTTAATCACAGCATTCTTTATAGCTTCTTCCAGCCCAGGCAAGAGTAGAGCACGAACAATATATTTCTTCCTGTCAGTTCAGTGTTTCAGTAGGTTATTTGGTTCAAACTACTTATAAGAGCAAACCAGCATTGAGAAGAAGCCCCTGGGCTGTTGCCAGTGTGTAGCTGGTCCAGTCACTCCGCTTCCCTCCCTTCCTCCTTTCCCTCCCCACCCACACTCACAGCTTTGATGCCACCAGTGATGTGCCCTGAAGCCACGAGATCAAATCTCTGCTTATCCCTGTTTGAACTGGGAGTCACAAGAAGTTCAGACTCCCCCAAGTCATCCCTCATCTCCCGGACTCTCATCCTTACCTGTGTCACATGTCACCTTGTCAGTGACTGTGTTCCTGCTCACTGGATTTTTAATTTCCTCTCCTTCCCCCGGGTGCTCACCTGCCTTATTTTTCTAAATTAACATTGCTGATAATTTCTTTCATTGTTTATTGTCTGTGTCCTCCCTCCAGAATACAACTGTCATGAAAGCAGTGACCTTGTCTTGTCTGCCGCGTCTTCCTAGTGTGGTAGAAACTGGAAAAACAAGCGGTAATGGGCGCGTGGCCCTTGGGAGAGGTCGCTTCCGCTTCCGTAACCCCTGCAGGAATTCGGCCCCATCTCTCCTTTCCAGCATGAATTCCCTTTAAATTTCTGTTCAGAGTCTCTGAGCTCCACCTGCCTTTCTCATCCAAAGTCACAACTACATTGGCCATACCCTTCAGGCTCCAAACCCAGCCTGTCTTTTCTTGGGCGAGCAGTTGCTGAAGAGACGCTCGCTCCCTTTTTAACTGTAGGCTTTTTGGGACAGGGCAGTGGTGGAAAGGGTAGGGACAGAAGACTGCCTTCTTTAGAAAGTCACGTAACTGCAGTCCAGCCACAAAGTTTGGCCAGCTTCTGAGGATCGTTTTTTCTTCGCATTTCTTTGTGCAAATACAGACAGATCTGAACACGGCTTGGCAGTATTCCTTGCCATTTTCTTTCCCTGCCATTTCTTTCATCAGAAATCTGTATCCTAGCTAAGCTCTGAAAGATTGTCTTTTTTTCAGCCCTCACTGTGAAAGTTGAATTATAGCTCTCATTTATTTATTTTCTGCAATACATTTATCTATATGTGCATTTGTGCGTGTGTGTTTGCATGTGTGAATATGTGCGTATGTGCATATATATGTACACACATACACATAAATACCACCTTATAGATGAGAAATCTAAGGTTCAGAGAGGTGAAATAACTTCTTCAATATCACTCGGAAGGCGGGGGTGCCTAGGTGGCTCAGTCAGTTGAGCATCCAACTCTTGGTTTCAGCTCAGGTCTTCATCTCAGGGTCAAGATCTCAGGATTGTGAGATCAAGCCCTGTGTCAGGCTCCATGCTCAGCAAAACAAGATCTTTTTTGGGGGCGCCTGGGTGGCTCAGTGGGTTAAAGCCTCTGCCTTCGGCTCAGGTCATGATCCCAGGGTTCTGGGATCGAGCCCCGCATCGGGCTCTCTGCTCAGCGGGGAGTCTGCTTCCTCCTCTCTCTGCCTGCCTCTCTGCCTACTTGTGACCTCCGTCTGTCAAGTAAATAAAATCTTTAAAAAAAAAAAACAAAAAAACAAACCAAGATCTTTTTTTTTTTTTTTTAAGTTTCTCTCCCTCTGCCCCTCCCCCCACTTTGCACAGGCACATGTGCCTGCGCACTCTTGCAAACAAACAAATCTTTAAAAGACAAAACAAAAGTGGGCGCCTGGGTGGCTCAGTGGGTTAAGCCGCTGCCTTCGGCTCATGTCATGATCTTAGGGTCCTGGGATCGAGTCCCGCATCGGGCTCTCTGCTCAGCAAGAAGCCTGCTTCCCTCTCTCTCTCTCTCTGCCTGCCTCTCCGTCTACTTGTGATCTCTCTCTGTCAAATAAATAAATAAAATCTTTAAAAAAAAAAAAAAGACAAAACAAAAGATCACTCGGAAGGTAAAATAAACTTTTTCTTTCTTTTTCTTTTTTTTTTAACAAGTTACAGGTTTTTAAAAATTTTTTTAATTTTTATTTCTTTCTTTTAATAAACTTTTTAAAAGAAGAACCCACCCTTCCTCACCTCTCATTCTTTTTTTTTTTTTTTTTAACTCCAGTATAGGTAATATACAATGTCATTTTAGTTTCAGGTGTACAATATAGTGATTCAACAATTCTCTCTATACATTGCTTTCTCATCATGGTAAGTGCACTCTTAATCCCCTTCACCTATTTTCCCCACCCCCCACCCACCTACCCTCTGGTAACCATCCATTGGTTCTATATAGTTAAGATAAAATCACTCTTAAGCGATTGCCAAATCTTGCCAATCTCTGTTACTTTAATATTTTTACTATGAAACATTTCAAACATATAAACAAAAAGAGAAAATAATATCAGGAATACTCTCCTGTATAATCCTATATTGTCTTCAAACTTTTAAAAGGATTAATACATTACAGATAAGGTGATGCCTATTGTATGCTTTTCCCTGATCACACTGCCCCTCTCCCTCCCTGGATGTAACTGCTTTCATGAATTTTAAAAAACATTTCATATGCTTGCTTTTTTACATTATTCCTATATACAAATGGATCTATTAAAAATACTTTTTATATCTGTCATTGTAACAGTTTTTAGATACTATCTTTGCAACAGTTGCTTCTGCTTAGCTCAATGTTATGTTTTTTGGAATTTTTCCATGTTGATATCCATGTTTCTTTCATTCCTTTTCATTGCTCATGGGATTCTATTGCATGAATAGGCCACAATTTGTTTACCTGGCCACCGATTGATATATAATTAGGTTGTTTCCATATTTTGATTTAGAAAATGATAATGTCGCTTTTCAGTCTTCATTGGTTTCTGCCTCTCAGCAACATGTTCCATAGTTAGCCATCTTTATCCTTCTACATTTTTCTCTCTTTGTTCTGCAACATCAAGAGTCTTTGTTTTTCTCCATGTCCTCTGGTGACTCCTCAGTTTTCCTTACCTTCCTGCCCTTTCACTTAACCTGAAATTTGGGGGATTCCCCCAAATGTGGTATTGGACCCTTTACCCTTCTTTCTCCCGCCCATTTTTTTCTTAGATGGTGTCATCTATTTCCATGATTTTAAACACTCACAGTGCTGTTTCCTGCCTACATCTTCCCGCTGAGCTCCAGGTATGAATCATGACGATTGTCTGCTTGACACCTCTTCTTAGATATCTCAGAGGCCAATCAAGTTCAAACTTGAGAAATCTAAAAAAAAAGAAAGAAAAGGAAAAAAAGAAAAAGAAAAAGAAAGAGAGACTCTTTATTCTCCATCTAAACCCATGGTAGAGCATTTCTAATATGGTGCTCAAGGATCCACCTCCTGGTAGTCTCATCTTTGTGTTATCTCCTCTCCAGAGTGTGGGCTGGATCTAGTGAGTACTTCTAAGGAATAGAGTAGAGTAGAGCTAAAGCATGACACGAGATGTCACTTCCAATATTAGGTTATAAAAGACAGCTTGCATTCTTTCTAGCTCTCCTTGCTTTCTCACTCTGATGAAGACATTTGTCAGGTTGTGAGCTGCTCAATGGAGAGGCCTACACGACAAGGTGTCTCTGCCTAACACCAATGGAGAATTGCATTCTATCAACAAGTCCATGAGATGTCCCTGCTACAGTTGAGCCTTGTGATGGCCACAGCCATTGCTGACACATTAGCTGTGCTCTTGTGAGACTCTGAGACAGAGGATCCAGCCAAGATGTGCTGGGATTACTGACCTATAGAAAGGATGAGATAATAAACGTTTGTTGCTTTTAGCTGTTAAGCATTGGAGTAATCTGTTAAATGGTGTTAGATAACTAATACAAATTGTGCTCACCTTCCAACAGTCCCCATTTCAATAAATCATCCACTTGATAACTCAGGTTTTAAACTAGATTCTTTTATGACTCATTTCTCTTCCTCATCCTCTATAGTAATCCCTTTCTTAGTCCTGTAGCTTCTATCTTCAAAATCTAACATAAATATCTCAAGTTCTTTCTCCAAAGATGTACACTAGACCAAGCCATCATCATTTCTTGTTTTGAGGGAGGAAGAACAGGTCTTTGACATTAAGGTCATTTTATCCTCCTGCTCTTTTTTCTTGTTAATTTATATTTTCCTATTTAATAAAGTTTTATTATTGAGCTCCTTCTTTTAGGTAGTAGGGATGGTGATCAAAACCTAACATGGTCCCAAGAGTCATGGAGTTTGCAAGGGAGATAACATCTTATAAGATTAACTGAGAAATGTGAAAATTCTCTGAGGAAGGGATATGTGGTTCTATTTTAGTAAGATCCCAATGTGCTTATGATTTCTCAAGAAATTGATATTGAGGATCATTCTTGGTCAGAGGGGCTTTCAAACTTGTTTGTTCGAGGCAGAATTTTCTAGAATGGTGCTGAAAGTGGTGATTGATAAAGCTATGCATGTGGCATTATGTTCCATCATCTGACTAGTTATTCTCTTTCCTTTCTTTATTACACTCCACATATAAGAATCTCCAGGGATGGGCCTTAAATACCAGAAACTCTGGTTGGGTGTTCTTCCCCACCTTCCCCGTCAAAGAGTCAGGGCAAATTATCAAGGTTTCATTATACCTAAGGAAAAAAGTCATAAAGTTGTTCTTGAAAATGTACAATGAATGAGTATTCCAATGGAAGCATATAATGGTATAGGATATCTCTTTAAATTATTACATCTATTTTTCTTTTTTAAATAGGTTATGCAGCATGACACCGGCAGGCTCTAAGTGACCATGGGATTCTTTTTTTTTTTTTTAAGATTATTTATTTATTTATTTGACAGAGACAGAGATCACAAGTAGGCAGAGAGGCAGGCAGAGAGAGAGGGGGAAGCAGGCTCCCTGCTGAGCAAAGAGCCCGATGCGGGGCTTGATCCCAGGACCCTGAGATCATGACCTGAGCCGAAGGCAGAGGTTTAACCCACTGAGCCACCCAGGCGCCCCCATCTATTTTTCTTTAGAATCATAAAAACTCTTAGAGTTCAAATGGGGACTTTATGGGTCACTGGACTGACTCTCCAGTATAGTGTGGAAATTTCCCCACAGTCTTCATAACCAGCAATCTTCCAGCTGCTGCATAATCATTTCTAGTAATTAGCAACTTGTTGTCACACAAAGCACCTCATTTAATTGTTACAAAGATGAAATTGTTGTGACCTTTTATATTAATTAGAATTTTCTTTCCTTTTTACAAAATTATTTATTTATTTATTTAAGTAGGCTCCGTGCCCAATGTGGAGCTTGAACTCATGACCCTGAGACCAAGAGTCATGCGCTCCACCAACTAAGCCAGCCAGGCACCACAGAATCTTCTTTACTTTGATTTATGTCTGTGGGGCCTGTTTACTTCTAGCAAAACTGAGTGATTCTAACCTAGGGTCCATTGCTGCTCTGTAAATTTATATAAAAAAGCTTCTACCCTTCTTGACTAAGGTTTTTTAGATGGCTTATTACTTCTAGGTCTTCAAAGGTAATTTTGTATGTCCTCACATCACTTCAATGGATTCTTTATAGCAACAAACAGTCTTAGAACTTGAATTGTATGAAACTATAATTTCCTCAATCACATAGATATTTGATGCAGTCATCTGATGTGAGCAAGCAATCTGTGTGAGGAAAGCTAGAATCAGCTTGCAACAATTCCTTCCTGTTACATGGAGGGTGACAGAGTGATCAGCAAAAACTGTTTATGGAAGTCAACACTCATTCCTCAGTCCTTGCTTTCTGAAAACAAATTTGCCTGGGGGCATAAATAAGACGTAAATAAGTATGAAAGATAGTCTTAATTTAAAAAAATCTCAGCCCTTGCTTCCTATAAATTGGACTTTGTGATGCATTTATAAATATCTAATGTAATATTTTGAGCTAAATTGTACCTTCTTTTTCTAGTCAAAAGTAAAGCCAATATCTGGGATATGTTACCTGTGCAGATGAAATTATTGCTGATAAATGGTCAGTGTAGCCTTTTTTTTTAAAAGGTTTTTTATTCATTTGAGAGAAAGAGAGAGCATACAAGTGAGAGCACAGGCTGGGGAGGGAGAAGCAGACTCCCTTCTGAGCAGGAGCTTGCTATGGGGCTCAGTCCCTGGACCCCAGGATCATGACCTGAGCTGAAGGCAGATGCTTAATTGACTGAGCCACCCACGTGCTCCATTGGTCAGGCTCTTAATGCATGAGAATCATTTGCTTATAAACTATAACATCTTTTTCTATTACTGGTGTTTATTTATTTATTTTTTAAAGAGTTTATATATTTATTAGAGAAAGACACAGCAAGAGAGGGAACACAAGCAGGGAGAGAGGGAGAGGGAAAAGCAGACTCCCCACTGAGCAGGGAGCCTGATGCAAGACTCTATCCCAGGACCCTGAGATCATGACCTTAGCTGAAGACAGATGCTTAACAGACTGAGCTACCCAGGCACCCCTGTGTTACTGGTGTTTAAATATTGCCCATGTCTTTGACATTTCTGTAACATGGAAGAAGCAAATTTGTTATATATGTCACTGGTCTTCAGTTGCCAACTGTTGGATTTCATATTTTAACATTAAGGATGCATTAGTTTTCTTCTTCTTTTTTAAAAAGTTTTATTTATTTAAGTAGTCTGTATATCCAATGTGGGGCTCAAACTCACAACCTCAAGATCAAAGGTCACATGTCCTCCCAACTGAGCCAGTTGGGCGCCCAGGATGCATTGGTTTTCATTAGCTGCATTACAAATCACCAGAAACTTAGTAACTTAAAAAACATACAGTTTCTATGAGTCAAGAGTCCATGCATAGCTTAAATGGGTTCTGTGCTCAACGTCTCACAAATTTGAAAGCAAAATGTTGAGTGGGCTGTGTTCCTTCCTAGAGCTCAGGGTCCACTTCCAAGTTCATGTGGTTGTTGACAGAATTCAGTTTCTTTCAGTTGTATGACTGACAACCCCACTTCCTCTTGGCTGTCAGCCAAGTGCTGCTACAGCTTCTGGAGACCCCTGCAGTTCCTTGCCACTTGACTTTCTCACAATATGTCAGCTTACATCTCCAGAGCCAGCAGGAGAATCTCTGTGATCTCTAAAACCTCTTTTATAGGGCTCACCTGTTTAGGTCAGAACCACCCAGGACAATCTCTCTTTTGATTAATTTAATGTCAAATGACCAGGGACTTTAATTATATCTGCAGAATTCCTCTGCCCTTGACAAATAATGTAACCTAACCATGGGAGCAACTGTGCCATCATATTCACAGGTCATGTCCACATCTAAAGGGAGGGGGATGCACAGGGCATGTGCCCTGGAGCAGTGGGCATTTTGGGGACCGCGTCAGAATTCAGCATACTACTTTCCATTTGCCCGTTTCTGATCCTAATACCCCTGAGCTTCACTTATATCATCCATCAACCGAGAATTGCTGTAGATATTAGGACCCCACTCCTAGCAATAGCTCTGTGTTTCTCTTTATGCTATTATGACAAAGATAGAAACTAGTCTGGTTTATAGAATCATAAGACGCTTCCCAGACTTCATGAGGCACACTGGCGTTTTGGAAGGAAAATATTATGTCTTCTTGGTCATCTCAAAGGGACAGGCTTTCCAGAAAAGTTAATATCTACACTGTCACATCCTTCATGGTCCTCTTCCAGGTCAGTGCCACTGCCATTAGCACAGTTCCCCATGATAAGTAGAAGGAACACCCACCATCAGGATGGTGGAGTAAACCTCCAAATGACACCTTCTCGCCCAGTGAGATCCGTTAGTTTTTGGCTTCCATTCTGGTTGTTTGAGGTCTCCTGGTTATGGTCAACATCACGGAAAGTGTCATCCTGAGCTACTTAGTGAGACCTTATTTCTTGGCAATTGGAATCTCTGCAAATCCAACACCATTTGGCAAGACAGACCACAAGAAGGGCATATATTTTCTCTGGCAGAGCTGGGAAGGCCAATGAACCACACACATCTGACCATCGCTTAGTTACACAGGGAATCTGAACCATTCCAAGACAAATGGACATGAATGTTGTTAGAGAAGATACTATCCTTTAGCACTAGTAAGGAGAAAAAAGAAAAGGAAACCAAAAATCAAGTTAGAGCTAGCCATTGACTTATTAGAGATAAGGAGAGACAGAATGTTAGTTGAAACGAAGCAAAAAGGTGAGAAATGCAGGCTCCGTTCTGACAGCAGACATTTTTCTGTTAAGCTGAGTGCCTAGTATTACCCGAAATCTAACTGAACATTTCCTATTCGAAGATTCCCGAACAGATGCCAGGAATATGTCTATGAAAGAGTGTGGGTGAGGGACCCCAGGAATGCTTTCGAATGCCTCCCATAATGCCTGGCAGATAATAAATGCACATGGTGAACGCTGAGCTTTAGGAGCTGAAGAGACACAGTAAGAGGAGTCCACAGTGCCGTCTCCCTAGAGGAGACAACTCTAAGGGCTCGACACCAGCGTTCACAGTAATTCATGAGAGGACTGGAGAGAGAGGAGAAATGAATATGGAAAAGCGGGTTTCCACATGCCTGGTCAATTTTCAGTCACAGGAGTACCCGCGCTTTCCCTCAGGAGGTCAGTCTTCTGGTAGAAACTGTCATGACTAGAGAAGCCTGTATCATCTGTGTCCATATAATACAGGGCCTGCAGAACAAAGAATTCTTTGTTAAAGACTTCTGAAATTATGTCTGCGAGAGATATTTGACAGGTTAAGAGGAAGTGTGGAGGACTAGAGGAGTGTCAAGAACGAAAGCTCAAAAATGTTGCAGGAGATAATGTCCCCGGTGGTGAATTGCTCATGAGGCCGGTCCAAGGTGGAGATCATGGGTGTACATGAGGAACCGGGAGGGTCAAAGCTGAGGAGTCATTTGCTTTCTATCACTCAAGTCCGCAGGCCACAGGCGACATTCAGCAATGTTTCGAGACCTTTCCATTGTCACAGCTGCGGGGAGGACAGGCAGTACTACTGGCATCTGGTGGGTAGAGGTCAGGTGTGCTGCTCAACATCCCACAGTGACAGCCTCCTATAGCAAAGGACCCTCTGGTCCTAAAGGTCAGTTGTGCCAACGTGTGAAACGCTGTTCCAGGGACTTGCATTCTGTTATTGGATAAAGTTGAACTGGCAAGTGCTACCTCCTTGAACGGTGCTAGCTTAGCACCTCATACAATCATGCAGTTGAATGTTTTGCTTTTTACCTTTGTCAAAAGCCTCCACTAAAAATAAACATACAAAATTTAACATGACATTTATGATTTTCTTTCATTTTAAAGATTTATTTACTTATATTAGAGAGGAAGAGAGAGAGACAGCAAGTGTGCACACATGTAGGAGGGGCAGACGGAAAGGGAGAGGGACTCCCCAGCAGACTAGGCACTGAGGAGTAGAGCCAGAGGCGGGGCTCGATCTCACAACCCTCAGATCATGACCTGAGCCAAAACCAAGAGTCCGATGCTGAACTGACTGAGCCACCCAGGCGCCCCATGACATTTATGATTTACTAAAAAAGACACTGTTCATGCTCTACATGAGACATTTAATGTTAATTTTGTTGCTGGTAAAAAAGAATACCCTTTGCCGAGGAATGTTCATCCATTTCCTGTTTAATAAGAGCCGCGTCATAGATCTTCTTGCCCTTTCTTGCTTTAGTAGCCAGGGGGTTCAGGGCCAAACTTGAAGCTCATTTGTGATTTTTGAGCATCTGAACATGATAGCTAGAATAGTTTGTATCTTTCTTTTCTTCAGTTATGATTTTCTTCTTACATTTCCATTGAATTACTATTCATATAATAGTCATATATATGAATAGTATACTCATATTCCCATGTAATATCCATGTATATGATTTTTTCATAATCAGAAAAAAACTTTCTTGCTTTATAGAGTTTCTAATCATTCTTTTTTTTAAAGATTTTATTTATTTATTTGACAGAGAGAGATCACAAGTAGACAGAGAGGCAGGCAGAGAGAGGGAGGGAAGCAGGCTCCCTGCCGAGCAGAGAGCCCGATGCGGGACTCGATCCCAGGACCCTGAGATCATGACCTGAGCCGGAGGCAGCGGCTTAAACCACTGAGCCACCCAGGCGCCCCACTTTTTTTTTTTTTTAAAGAGAAAGTATGTGCCTGAGTGGAGGGGAGGGGGCAGAGGTCAAGAGAGAAGGTTAAGCAGGCCCCACCCCCAGCACAAAACCCAACATGGGGCTTGATCGCACGACCCTGAGATCATGACCTGAGCTGAAGTCAGACACTTAACTGACTGAGCCACCCTGACACCTCTCTAATCTTTCTTAACATAAGCTACCTGGATTATTTATATGTAGGTTATTATTGTGAGTCCCTTCAAAGCAATGTGCATTCATGCCATTTTGTGCATTAAATATATTCTTGGAACGTCAGACATAGCACTTGCATCTGGCAAGTGCTGCTGTGGGAATTAGAAAAAAGCTATGACCCAAGAAACACAAAGCCTCTCCAATCAAAGGAATTCTGAGGCCCAGTTTGGTCTGGCTTCCTTCATCATGGTGCCACAAATCCATTCTGTTTGACATTCTCGACAGCAGTCGTCAGCATCTTGGTGAAGCCAGTGTCAATGTAGAGAGTTTTTTGTTTATTAGTGCTAATGTTTGGCCAACTGGATCTGAGGGAAGAGGAGTGAAAAAAGGGTATTGTGGGGGTGTCTGAGTGGCTCAGTGCGTTAAGCCTCTGTCTTCGGCTCAGGTCATGATCCCAGGGTCCTGGGATGGAGCCACACATGGGCTGTCTGCTCAGCAGGGAGCCTGCTTCCTCCTCTCTCTCTGCCTGCCTCTCTGTCTACTTGTGATCTCTGTCAAATAAATAAATAAAATCTTTAAAAAAAAAAGAAAAAAGAATGGGTATTGTAGAATAAATGTCCATAAACCCAAGTGAAATGGAGAAGGAAGTGAAGACAGGATGGGGAGTGGCGGATAAGGAGAAAACAATAGAATGACCAAGGAAATCAAGGTCCCCTCTAGGTGAGAGAATAGCTCCTTGAAGAAACCAGAGGTGGAGGAAGTGAGGGCTACGGTTACAGGGGGAGCTCTCCGAGTTTGAGATTAGGCGGAAGTGAAGCAAAGGTGAAGGTATTTGTAGGTAAGGAAATCAAGGACTCAAGAGACAAGGTCATTGAATGTAGTATCCAAATTAACATGGACCAGAGAGGTGTAGTCATTATGGATTGTTGAAGGAGAAACGCCTTCATGGAATGTGGAAAGAGACTTACAGGTAACGGTGGGGCACCTGGGTGGCTCAGTCGGTAAAGTGTCAGACTCTTAATCTTAGGGTCATGAGATCGAGCCCATGTTGGGCTCCATGCTGGGTGTGGGGCCTGCTTAATATTCTCTCTCTCTGCCCCTCCTGCACCCCTCCCTCTCTAAAAAATGAATAAATAGGGGTGCCTGGGTGCTGCCTTCGGCTCTGGTCATGATCTCAGTGTCCTGGAATTAAGCTCCGCATTGGGCTCTCTGCTCAGCAGGGAGTCTGCTTTCCCTCTCACTCTCCCTCTGTGCTCTCTCTCTCTCAAATATGATAAAATCTTTAAAAATAAATAAGTTAATAAATAAAGTGTACAACTAAAATAAATAAATAAATAAATAAAGGTAATGGCAAGGAGGATGTGAGGGGAAGGTGGTGCTGGGTGTCATCCACAGATGAAGTATTTTACTTTTTCTAAAACGTTTTATTTATTTAAGAGAGAGAAAGAGTGAGCATGAGTGGGGGAGGGGCATAGGGAAGGAGGAGAATCTCAAGTAGTCTCCTCATTAAGCACAAAGCCTGATGCAGTGCTCGATCGCATGACCCTGAGATCATGACCTGATCTGAAACCAAGAGTCGGATGCTTATCTGACTGAGTCACCCAGGCGCCCTGACTGATGAGCTACTTCAAACCCAGGATATAGGATTGGTGGTCTACAGAAGAAGCCTTGCAGGCTGAGGAGGTCCTAGATCTATTGCTCTACCACACTATGGGATGTGGACATCTTTTTGCTTAATGGACTTGAGAAGAATACATGGGAGAGAAGAAAAAACCCCGTTATTTCACTGTCCTGAGAAATCCCTGTGAACATATCTAAGGAGATGACATGAGAGAGGATGTAAGAATCGGTCAGAGTGGTTTGGGGCATCTGGCTGGCTCCGTGGATACAACATGACCCTTGATCCCAGGGTTGTGAGTTCAAGGCACACATTGGGTGTAGAGATTACTTAAAAATAAAATCTTTAAAAAAAAAATGGATTGGTCAGAGTGGGCAGACACAACTCAGATGAAAAGGTAATGAGGTCTTTTTTTCTTTTTCTGAGATTTTATTTATTTGACAGAGAGAGAGATCACAAGTAGGCAGAGGGGCAGGCAAAGAGAGAGGGGGAAGCGGGCTCCCTGCTGAGCAGAGAGCCCAATGCAGAGCTCGATCCCAGGACCCTGAGACCATGACCTGAGCCGAAGGCAGAGGCTTTAACCCACTGAGCCACCCAGGTGCCCCAGTAATGAGATCTTTGATCTAGGGCTGTGGTTATTGGAATAGAGACAGAGATGGATACAAGCAAGGTCAGCATTCAGACAATCAGTTCGCTTTCCTGCACTTCAACGGTAATTTCTGAACATTCTCTGTGTTCACAAGGCCTGCAAGTTCTTTCAGTATTCCTCTTGCTTATCCTTCATTCTGAGCTCCAGTCCGTCTAGCTCTTGCCTCCTGCTGCTTCTTTCCATTGAGAATTGATTTCGCTGAAAACGTTTTCACCTGGTCCATAATCCATGAAGCTTCAGGGGAAGTGTAAACCTTCACCGGCACTTACTGTAGCCCTTGCTGATAGAGCACCAGCTCCAAGACCGCTGGGCCCTTTGCCTCCATCCTTTCTGGGTGTTTCACTGGGAAGGTCCGCTCAGCCACCATCCCTGAAGTTTAACCACTCGAGGATTGGATTCGATGAACTCATAAACCGGCATGCAGGCATCACTGGAAGGGAATCACGTTTGGGGCTCAGTGATCTGTTTCTTTGCCAGAACCGCTGTGTGTATGCACACCTGTGCGTATGTGCACGCGGCTGGTAAAAAGCAGCCTGTGACTGAGTGTCTCCTGTGACTGTGTGTTTAGGTAGCTCTAGCGTTACTGTAAGAGGTACGCGGCGGCTTCCCACCAAGCTGGCAGCTGTTCTGCACTTTACTTCATGAAGCGAGCATGGAGAGCAGTCAGTCTCTCGAGCCGCTTATGCCTGGTTCTTGGCATCGTTTAAATTCCGTTCTATTCAGTGTTGCTTCATTTGTACAATCAAAATGCTGCCTTTTCAGACATTTGGAGCATTGAAAATTCTTTAATAAATAGATTTTTATTTGGCATCAAGTCTAAGTTGAAGGATTTTTCATGTGGGAAATGAAATAACAATATAATGGTGTTTGGAGAGCATTCCCCCCCTTTGGCTAACATTTGTAAGTGCTTTCTGGCTTCCAAAGCTCTTCGGAGCACGAGATGTTTTATTTCTTAGACAGCCCCACAGAGTCAGTACTGTGAGCCCCCAGTTTAAAGAGGAGTAACTGGATTTCCAGAAAGGAAAAGTGGATTACCAAAGGCTACATTAGAGTGATGGATTTCAGGTAAAAACACTGGCTGTTGTAAACTCTAGGGATCTTTCTATTATAAAGCGCTAACCTTGAACAAGTGGAGTCTGTAGTGTGCTACCAGTTTGTATTGTAATAAAGTATCTTCAGCTTGATCTCAAACTATATTTCAAGGTTAACACTTTATAAATGGGACTAAATCATTGGAGCTTAGGCCAGGGGCTGAAGGTTTATTTATTGATCTAGTCTGGCCTCTTGGGTTTCTTGATATTTGGTGAGATGGTACATTTTTCAGTACATTGGAAGAGCATTCTGTTTCCTCCAGAATGAAGAGCACTGCTCTTGAATTTTAAACAGAAGAAACGACTGTCCAACAGGGCTCATGGGCACAAAGCATAAGCAATGAGCCTCACGTTGGAAGAAAATAGACATCTTCTATAGAGCCCTTCTATCAACATCTACTTAAACCTATGCCTCAAAAATAATAGAAATGTACGATAGCAAGTAAACATATTTTTTATTTTAAAAGATTTTATTTATTCCTTTGACAGACTAGAGGTCACAAGTAGGCAGAGAGGCAGGCAGAGAGAAAGGAGGAAGCGGGCTCCCTGCTGAGCAGAGAGTCGGATGTGGGGCTTGATCCCAGGACCCTGGGATCGTGACCTGAGCCGAAGGCAGAGGCTTTAACCCACGGAGCCACCCAGGCGCCCCTAAACATATTTTTCTATCCTCAAACTACTTCAAATGAGGTTATTTTCAAATGTGTTTATTTTCAAAGATATACTTCGTAATTTCATAATACTTTAATACTCCGGTATATGTAATACAACTCGATTATGAGCTATCAAAGTATTTCCACAGGGACTACTTATCAATTACAAAGGGTGAAAGATCCCTTTACCATAGAGAAATCTGACAAATGCCACCGACACCAAATGATCCAAGTTAACACTCCCGACACCAGGACAAACAAACATTGTGTGGGTCCTGATGTGACGTAGTGTGAAGGACGGGATCTCACGTCTTTCGGCCCCTGCCTAAAATGCTTAACTGCACTCTAGTCATGAGAAGCATCAGACAAACCCACACTGTGGGGCATTTTACAAAAAAATTAGCCTATACTCTTCAAAATGGAAATATCATGAAAGACGAAAGGCGGAAGAACTGTTCCAGATTGAAGGAGTCTGAAGAGGAATGATAAGTAGATGCAGTGAGTTTCATCTGGATCAAAAAACCAAAATTGCTATAAAGGATGTTATTAGGAAAATCTGCAAAATAAAAAGTTGGGCAAGAAAAGATAGGAGTATCTTTACAAATAATTGAGAACGTTTTGACATTTCTTTAGAAATAATATGAATTGATTTGAGTGTTATTTTGAAAGCAATCTAGAGCTAAGAAATGAACAGCTTGCAGAGAAGCCTTTGAGTCTGTTTCATGATTTCAAAATGCAAGAAAATAAGAAATTCTGCCTATTTCAAGGGAAACATTTATTACAGAACCTTGTTTCAGCTCAGGTATTATCTAACTTAGATCAATTGTACTTGCAGAGAATTTTAAGATTTGGGTAGAGTTTCTTTATTTTGATTTGTTTATCCGTTTTAATCTTCTAGTGAGTCACTGGAGAGGAATTTTGTTCTTTATATATGATCCTTTTTAAAAAAACCATTTCTCTGTTTGCTGGTTCGGCCGTACAGTTATGTGCTGAGATTCTAGAAGAGCCACCCAGGCACCATTGACACAGTAGTGTGGGGAATTGGGTGAATTTATAGAATCTTCCGTTTTCAGATTTCACCATTTAATATTCCACCTTCACACCTGGAAGAGCATCTGATTTTGGCTAAGTATCTTAGAAACCATTTATCTGTCCATTTATTATACAAGTACTTGTTACGCAGTTATGAGATCATGGCCCTTTGCTGGGAACTGGGACTATATAGACAAATTAGACCATGTCTTTCTCCTCTTACAGGCAGTGCACTGACTTGTGAAACTACTACTACTACTTCTCCTTCTCCTCCTTCATTTTCTCCTTCTCCTCCTTCTCCTTCTTCTCCTTTTTCTTCTCCTTCTCCTTCTCCTCCTCCTCCTTCTCCTCCTTCTCCTTCTTCAGATTTATTTATTTATTTTACAGAGAGGGAAAGAGAGACAGCATGAGCGGGAGGGGCAGAGAGAGGGAGAGAGAATCTCATGCATACTCTGCTCTGAGCATAGAGCCCTGCTCACGGCTTGATACCATCACCATAATATCACGACCTGAGCCAAAATCAAGAGACGGACGCTTAACCAACTGTGCCATTCCAGCTGCCCAGATCTGTGGAACTTCTAAGTAGTTCTCCAGTGTTCTCAGCTGGATTATAGATAAATATTTAGTTTTTAGCATGAGAGGATGAGGAGACCTACTTCTACACCTGAATTTTCACATGAGGATTATACTTACCAATAATCTTTTTTCCCCTTTTGTACTTACTTATGTAAGATGCCTTTCATCAAAGGTGTACAGTCATGTAACCATCGCAATGAAGATGTAGAACATTTCCATCATGCCAGGAAGTTCCCTCAGGTTCCTTTACACCTGTTTCCTGGTCCCTGATCTGATTTCTGTCCTTATTGTTTTGCATGTTCCGAGGTGTGTTATAAATGGAATCATTCAGAGTGTAACCTTTTGGGGTTGGCTTGTTCAACTTAGCATAGGACTTTTGAAATTTGTCCATAGTTGTGTGTGTATCGGTAGGTTGCTCCTTTTTTTTTTTTTTTTTTTTTTTTTACTGAATAGTATCTCCTTCCATGGATGTACTATTTGTTTATCCATTCATTAATTGATGGTATATTTGCATTTCCAGTTCTTGACTGATTGTAAATAAGCTTATTATGAACCTTTATATGCCAGTCTTTTTTAACATATGATTTCATCTCTCTTGGGTAATTATCTAGGAGTGGGATTTCTGGGATATATATTAGATCTATGTTTAAGTCTTTAATACATGGGAAATTATTTCCCAAAGGGGCCACACCACCTTGCATTCCCACTAACAATGTGTGAGATTTCCAATTATTCCATATCCATATTAGCACTTAGTACTTTCAGTCCTTTTCATTTTAGCCATTCTAGGAGATATGTAGTGGTATAACACTATGATCTTAATTTTCCATCCAAATGTCCTTTTGTCAGCTCCTTTATTTGAGTGGTAATAGTTCTTTATGTATTCTACATACAAACCCTTTAAGAGATATGTGTCTTGAAAGATATTTTCTCCCAGATCTGTGGAGTGTCTAGTCACTAGAAAGAGTATTCTTTCGTAGGGCACTTGGATGGCTCAGTCGGTTAAGTATCTGCCTTCTGCTCAGGCCATCATCCCAGGGTCCTGGGATTGAGCTCTGCATCGGGCTCCTTCCTCAGGGGGCCGTCTGCTTCTCCTTCTCCCTTTGCTCCTTCCCCTGCTCATGCTCTCTTTCTCTCTCAAATAAATAAAATCTTTTTTTTTAATTTCTTTATTTTTGGAGAGAGAGAGAGTGCAAGCAGAAGCAGGGGGAGGGGCAGAAGGAGAAGCCAACTCCCCGCTGAGCAGGGAGCCGGATGTGGGACTGGATCCCAGGATACTGGGATTATGAGCTGAGCTGAAGGCAGACACCTAACCAACTCTGCCACCCAGACACCCTAAATAAAATCTTTTTTTTTTTTTTTTTTAAGAAAAGAGTGTCTTTCATAGAGCAGACATTTGATGAAGTCCAACTTACCAACTTTTGTTATAGTTTGTGCTTTTTTCATCTACATCTAATAAATCATTGCCTAACTTGACCTCACAAAAGTATTCTCCTGTGTTTTCCCCTAGGAGGTTTCATTTCAGCTCTTACATTTGGGTCTGTCATCAAAATGTCTTCTTAAGAATATGTCTAGGGCACCTGGATGGCTCAGTTGGTTAGGCGACTGCCTTTGGGTCAGGTCATGATCCCAGAGTCCTGGGATCGAGTCCTGCATCAGGCTCCTAGCTCCACAGGGAGTCTGTTTCTCCCTCAGACCTTCTTGCCTCTCATGCTCTCTCTCACTGTCTCTCTCTCTCAAATAAATAAATAAAATCTTAAAGAAAAAAGAATATGTCTATTTCAGTGAGTTGGTATCATAATGTGTTGGTATCATTTTGTTCATAATGCTTTCTTGTAATTCACTTAACTCCCTGAGTTTGCTCATTTATTTCTTCTTTTTTGGGACGGGTTGACTAGAAATTTATCAATTTTATTGATTCATTTTCTTTATTGTTTTTCTGTTTCCCATTTGATTGGTTTCTCATAATCTTTATGGTTTCTTTCCTGCTAGCTTTGGAACTAATTTCTCCCTTTTTCTAGTTTCTCAGGGTGGAAACATTATTGGCTTAAAACCATTCTTTCTTTTCTTTTTTAATATAGGTTTTTAGAACTATAAATTATCCCTAAGTATTACATTAACTACATCTAATAAATTTTAATATATGTGATTTTTGTCTTAATTCAGTTCAAAGAGTTAATAATTTCCTTTCTGATTTCTCCTTTACCTATAAGTATAGTATTTTTTAAAGTATTGTTTAATTTCCCAATAATTAGTGCTTTCCTAAATTCTGTTGTTTTCTAACTTAATTCCACCATGGGTGGAGAACATACTTTAAGCAATTGGATATATCTAAATTTACTGAGTTGTGTGTGTGTGTGTGTGTGTGTGTGGTCTGGGATAAGGTCTAGTCTGAGGAATGCGTCATGCGTACTTGAGAACAAGTGTGTATTCTGCGGCTCTTGAGTATTCTGTAAAATTAGGTGTGCATAGTGCTGGTCACTGCTCTTTGTGCTCATTTGTTTTCTCTGATTGTGATTTTGATCCTGGTTATATTAATGCCACAGCTCTGTGTGCATAACTTCACAGTCAGGCAGTGATGGGACAGAGCCTGTGTTCAAACATTTCAAGGTGCCGACGAACTCGGATGTGGGTTGGGAGCACCTTCAAAGTTTAGGTAATTTGGAAGGTGACCCTGGCTTTGGCTTTCCACCAAGCCCTGTTGACTGTCCCTGCCCAGACCCGTAATTTTCCCAGTGGGTCCGAGACGTGCGGGGAGCTTCTCTTGCGCGTCTAAGGTGGTCTCATTTCCAGGACTAGCTCCTTGTTAAATTCCTGCCTGGCTTCCCATTTGCCCTGGGAGCCGACGCCTGCAGGCTGTGGCTTTTCTCCTTGTGTTTCCTGCAGAGTCGGCTCCTTTTCCAGACTACGCTGCTGGGAGTAATTTCCAGCTCTGCTCCCAGTGCTGCCCGTGCTCTCAGGCAGGGAGTGAGGCTGCGGGTTTTCCGGCAGGCTCCACCCCGGACTGCCCCCACTGCTGGCTCCCGGACAGGGGCGGCCCTAGACCCCCACAGTCCTTGCCGGAAGTCTCTGCTTCTCTAGCGTTCGCCTTTGGTCAGCTGCTGCAGCCCTGAAATGGTCCTTCGTGACCATTTTGTACCACTTTATATGTGTCTGGAGGAGAGGGTTTGCCAGAATCTCCACTCGCTCAGAGGTGGATGCTCTGCCAATTATACTGGTTTTAAATGACAAATGTATGACTTTTTTTTTTTTTTTTGGTGGTGAAAGAAATGATGTATGGCTAATGTAGCGAGGTAATGATAAAAGCTATAAATCAGACAAGAAGATAATTGAAATTGATAAAAATGTAAATTAGAAACCAAATTCAATATCAAGTTTAAGAAAAGTGAAAAGCTTCTCAAGGAGCTTTCTGTGGTGATCAGTGGTGAGGCTTGTGAGAAGGGGGAGAGGCATTTAATAAAGATGCAGAAGAATTTAATTATGTTAAAAAATTCACATGAGAAGAGACCTTGGATACCTTCTAACGCAGAAAGTAGTCCCCAAACAGTGGGCCAGGGATTCTTGGGGTCTTTGGGGCCTGTGAAAGTATCTTCCCTAATCTATAGCACAATTGAGAATATACTAACATTTTTAACATGCTTTTCATAAAGCTACATCAATTTGACTTAAAGGACTGCATTTTACACAAAGTAACGTTGTTTTCCTATTTCTCTCCTACGAAATGGTGATAGTAGAAGGATGGACATATCATGCTCTCCTTTGGCAACGTTAATATTTGTCTACCGCATGTTGTTCCCTTGCGTGTTGAAATTTTACTGCAAATCCTGAGGTGTTAAATTCTTTTCTCAATTTCACTCAGTTTTTAAATAGAAATGGAAGAAATGGAGAAAATATCATCTTATGATATTATAATGTGGTTTGTTCTTCATAAAGAAAGGCTTTTACACAACTGACAGAAAAAATGAATGACTGCTTTCCCTTCTGTGTAATTTAGCTATTTGAGTTAATTTTTACCAATTTTCCGAATGATAAAATCTTATTTGGGCTTGGGACAAAATTCACCCACAGTTCTTAAATCTTTCTTTGTTAAATCAATTTAGCAATGATTAGATGACTCTATAATCAACAATCCAGAATCCTCCTCATAGAATTTAATTATGCTGCCATCACAACACTTGTATTTGGAAGGTCCTGAGCTTTGTATGGGGATGCAAGGGATTTACAGATCACATCATTCTTCCTGTATTGTAATGATAAGCGCCCTGATCATCCTTACGCTTGTCAGTTGGTCCTGTCTGCTGGAAATAACGTGAGCCGTGCTCTATGGAGACTACATTCATTTATTTAATAATCTTTACATTAGCCATTCCCGGGTGTCGGCTTCCTGGGTCTAGACAAGAGAGATGCGAAGGCCAACAAGGAGCACTCAAGCGAGGGAGAGAAGCAATTGCAGTGTACTGCTAAATGTTACAGGGGGTGTATACAGAGGAATAAAGTGCATGCAGGTGACAGAAACATTACCATTGGACAGTCCAGAGGAAGGCTCAGGGTGGCGCGGGGTGGGTGGTGGTGGTGACCAATCTGAGCTGGATTTTGAATAATGAGTAGGGTTCTCTGTGCCACACTCCTAGTGTCAGGCCATGATCAAGTCACTTAAATATTTCAGGTCTCAGTTATGCAACAGCTAGCTCTCATGTTCTGTTTTCCCAGATCAGTGCAGACCTGACCATCTCATCAGATCAATAAACAGGAGACTGTGGTCTCATGTACTGTTGAGCTCTCTGACTTTGCTTTGTGGTACAATAAGAGGTTTCCTTGGGCCAGATCGTCTGCTGGGAAACTTGCTATGAAAACAAAAGTATCCTCTTTAAATTAGTGATCAGTGATGCCTCTTAGTTTAGTAATAGTAGCAAACACAGACATTGCTTTCTAAGTTTTAGAAAATATTCTACACCAGGGGTTGGCAGACTTTTGCCTGTGGGCCAAATCTGCCTGGCTGCCTGTTTTCAGACTTCCTAGAGTTAACAGTGTTTTTTACATTTTTAAATGTTGGGAAATAAATAAGATTTAGTGACATTTGGAAACTATACAGAATTCAGATTTCAGTGTTTATTAATAAAGTTTTATTGGGACACAACCATACTCATTTGTTGATGAGTATGAGTCCATGCTGCTTTAGTCCATGCAAAAATGGCAAAGATGAGAAGTTGCAGCAGAAATTGTATGGCCTGTAAAGCCTAAATGTTTAATACCTGGTCCTTTATAGAAGAATTTTGCCACATTGTATTTTAAACACATATTAAGGCCTAGATTGAAGCTATTTGTCTCCAAATATGTTTTGTGTTTACTCCCAGAATTACTACAATTCACCTTTTTATTATTTCTTTCTTAGGTTAAGGTTTCCAGGGATGTTTTTTCTTCATTTCTAGGGGCATTATAAATAGGGAGCGATTTGTAATTATCCTCTCCCTGGCTCAGAGGGTCCTAGATCACATCAACATTGGACATATGAACCCTAAACCCATGTGAGGGCTAGTCTGTGATTTCAAGTTCCAGAAAAAAGCTGCTGCTGCTGCTTTTTTTTTCCCCCTACAGGAGCCCATGTTGAGATAGACACATTACCCTGTTGGCCTTGATGGTATGGGGATCTTTTTTGTAGTCTTATCTTTTCTACTCAGGTCTATAGACCTTCAAGGGTCCTTGGCAAGAAGGAAAATAAACTCAGAATTGAGATTTAAGGAGGAAAAATATCACTAGAAGGGTGATATTATGACTGTATGAGATAATGTCAATGTCCAAATTTTAGGGCCAAAAACGCAAGGAGAAAATAAATTAATGGGTTACAGTGGCACACAAAATGGAGGGGTATTTGCAGAGCCCAATTGTTCTAAGGTTCCTGTGTTCTTGAGAAAAGAGAGGAATGTTGATTAATTTGTGACAAAATATGCTTTAAGTAAAAAAAATCACTATTAGGGATAAAGAAGGTCATGGCACAATAAGAGAAAGCTACATGTCAACCTAGAGATACACACCTTCTAAACTTTTTTTTTTTTTTTTTAAAGCCAGCTCTATGCCGAGGGTGGAGCTTGAACTCACAACCCTGAGATCAAGAGTCACATGCTCTAGCGACTGAGCCAGCCAGGTGCCCCCATTCTAAACTTTCATGACAAAGTCAGAACATAATCTTAAATGTATAAAAAGCAACTATTTACATAATTACAAGGAGAAACTAATAAATCCCTAGTGGGAGGTTTTAACAAACTATTCTCAGTAAGTGGAACATTTACAAAAATGGACCAAGAAATAGGTCTCGACAAATGTCCAAATATTGATATCATACAACCCAGTTCTTCAACTGTGATTCAATGAAGTTAAAAGATCAATGACAAAAATACAACCAAGAAGTACCTGTACACTTGGAAATTTAAGAGCACATTTTCAGTTAACCCATGTACCAAAGAAAAAATTATAATTAAATTAGAAAAAATTTGTAATTAAGCCACGATAAAACAATACTATATTTCATAACTTGAGGGATGTAGCTAAAGTGGACATTGAAAATTAATAATCTTAAATTCTTATGTTAATAAAAAGAAAACTAAAAATTAAAAAGCTAAGCATTTTAGTTAAGATATTAGAATAAACCCCTCAAAATTAGAAAGAACTAATAAAGAGTCGAAATGAAATAGGAAAGAAAGATACAATAGAAAAGTAGTTCAACTTGGGCAAAATTTTATTCTTTGAAGTCTACACACATACAAATATATACACGTGTATGTGTGTGTACATGTATGAATACATTGTATACTCATGCAAGATTGGTCAAGTGCAAGCAAACATGATTTAAAATTAAACAATTTTTATAAGGCAAAAAGCAAAACTTTAAAATTTAAAACTTCTGAATACCTGGTGGCTTAGTCCTTAAGCATCTACCTTCGGCTCAGGTCATGATCCCAGGGCCCTGGGATTGAGTCCCGTGTGGGGCTCCCTGCTCAGTGGGGAGCCTGCTTCTCCCTCTGCCTCCCTGCTGCTCCCCCTGCTTGTGCTTTCTCTTTTTCTGTTAAGTGAATAAATAAAATTTTTTAAGAAAATTAAAAAAATAAAAAGATTTTTTAAAAGTTTAAAACTTCTGTATTTTAAAGAAAATATAGGAACACAATTTGAGAATTTAGTGTAGGGAAAGATTTCTTAAATAAGACACGAAAAGCACAAACCATAAAGGAATAGATAAATACATTAGCTACATTAAATGTGTTAAAAGCTTCTATGCATCATGGGGCTTCTGGCTGGCTCAGTTGGTGGAGTATATGACTCTTGATCTCAGGGTTCAAAGTTCAAGCCCCATGTTGGGTATAGAGATTACTAAAAAAAAAAAAAAAAGACCTTAAAAAAAAAATCTTCCATGCATCAAAATACAGTTTAAAAAAGAGAAAAATTAAGCCACAAATTTGGAAAAGATGTTTATTATAATATGTAAAACTGACAACAAATTATTTAGAATATATTAATTAATATCAATAGAAAAAAACCCACAAATAATGTAAATTCAGTATAACCGAAGAGTAGAAATAGGCAATTCACAAACAAAGAAGGCTAAATGGACAACAGACATCTTTATCTGTATTAATAATCAGATAATTGCAAATTAAAATAAGATACTAGTATATATCATTGGGATTAAGACAAATTAAAAGTTGATAATATTAAGTATTGGTGAGGATTTGGAATGATCAGAACTTTACCATATTGCTGGTGGACATATAAATTGGTACAGTCACCTCGGAGAACAGTGTGGCAATATCTAGTAAAGTCACATCCTATGACCCAGTCATTCTAATACTACTGAATGTGATTCACATTTGTACACAAGTACAAGAAAACTTATACAAGATGTTCATATCTACATTGTTAGAGCCAAATACTGTAAGCAACATCAATATCCATCAAGAGGAGAATGGATAAATAAATTGTGGCATATTACTACAATGGAATTCTACACAGCAGGAAATATGAATGAACTAGAGCTCTATGTATTAACATGAATAAATCTCATGTTGAAGGACAAAAAGCACATGGCATAATAATACATATAGTATAATACCATTTATATGAAGTTTAAAATCATGTAAAACAATACTATTTATGGTTTCAGCATACATGCCCTGTAGTAAAAAGTCTAACAGTGGGCGTGGAAATGGATGAACGACAAATTCAGAATAATGCAAACTCTAAGGGGTGTAAGCAGAAGTGTACACAAAGAACTTTCAATGTATTTGTAATATTTTATTCAGATGGGTACAAAAGTGTTTTTTGTAATACCATACTTTTTTGGTTAGACTGAGTAGCAAAGGAAACCTTACTATAGCAGGTGTATGCTAATTGAGAAGGAAAACTTGGAGAAAACATTATATTGTGGTGGTTGTGGTTACATGTTATAGATAACATGACCATACAACCGTCTATCCATCCATCTAGCCATGAACTGAATAAATGCCCAATATCATACTAATCACTGGGATGGTTAAAGGAATGAAAAAGAAATAAACTGTGTTCCCTTTCCTCCAAGTCAAGCAGAAGGCAACATAAGAAAGTAAATAGTTACATCACCATGTGAGTAGAGGTATATTCCAAATGCTCCAGAAGCACAGAAGAGGGAAGTAATAATTTGATCAGTGGAGGTGTTTTCTGCTGTGTTGAATAGAGCGAATATAAAACAATTCTTTTCATTAAATGTAGCCAGTGATTTTGTTCATTAATCATTTAGACATATTTTATGGTGTACCTCAAAGGTATTGGTCCATTGGTGCTCTGCCATTTTGATGTCTTGTGCTAAATAAGAATATCAAGATTTTTACCAGGCTCCACATTCTTGAGGTTATTTCTACTGTTGGAGGTAGATTCAGATGAGTCCTTTATAAATCACAGTCTCAGATTTATAGAGAAGGGAAGATTGTAAAAGTGTTTCTTGTGGTCATTAAATGCCCTTTGTCTTCTGCCTAGCTTGCTGTATTGATGGTCTAACCAGCACATCAAAGAAATTTATGGGGTTGTATCTTTGATCTCATTCAGTGAGAGAATCAGTAGGGAGTTGGGGAGGAAAGAGCATCTGAGTACTCAGATAACGTCTTTACAGTATTTCCATGAATACAGTCCTTTGTGTTTGTTTGGGTGGGCAAAGGAATATATACTTTGACTTCCATTCAAAATGGGTGTGGTAGAAAAGCCCTGAACTGAAAAGCAAGGAACATGAATTCTATCCTTTCATTAGTTCTGTCGCTTTGGGACATTGGGCAAATCAATCAGCCATTCCAAAGCCATCATAGAGTGTCCTAGGTCTTTTTATCTGCTTTGTCCACAGCCATCCAATAACCATGAAGGCAAGATTTCCCCCAGTATTTGGAGTCCTTTCCAAGTCTCTCACTTTAGACATTCTCTCAATTACCTTATTGTAAATAACAAGTAACAACAAAAAAGCACCTATAATAAATTGGCAATAATTCCCTAATATTAACATTAATAAAACCCTAATATGGCAGTATGTAGGGCCAAGAACCAAGGTATCAGGAAAGGAGAGAAGTCTTTCGAGTAAATGAAAAGATTAGTCTATGAGGGTAGTCAGCGAAAAGGTATTCGAAACTTGGACCACATTTTCTCTTGTTAAATCTATGACACATTGCAATATTCAGGATTCCTATAAAACACTCTGAAGAATTGAACTTACAGGGCAGATTCAGGTGGGAAACAATCGAGGCCCACATATCTCTACTGAAAAAGGTGAGAAGAAAATATTTCGGTAAACAACCGAACCATGGTCAGTTCTTAATTGTAAGCATCTGCAAACTCTCTGGATGATGACATTTGGGAAACAAAGATGAATCGGCACTCAATTGCAATTATGGGCTCTGGGGTGAGAGGCCTGGCTGCACTTGCAGAGCCACAGACAGTGGTTTAAAGGACAAGCTGGTGGAAATGGAAGACAGACAGACATCTCCCTTCCCCTAGGCCAGTACTCTCCCTCTGCAATTCGGACTTGTGATCAGCATTTCAGTTAGCTTTCGATTCATCCTGGTTCCTCATAAGTTTGTTTAGTTTCTTAAAAGCCTGATTGACATGTGCACACACACCCCTACCCTGGCCATTTTCATTATCCTTTTTTCCTCTTCTTATTCTCTTCCATACAATTTATTGATTTATCATGTCTGTTGTTTAAGCATTTCCCTTGTCTCCCTAGAATGTAATCTTTATAAGAACATCAGTCTTCATCTGGTCACCATCTTCATTTTGGTCACCAACTGGTCAAGAGAGAGTTGTTGAATTAAACTTAATTAAATCTGATCAGATGAAAATGGAAAAGTTGTAACTGGAACAGACCTTGCTCCCAAGAAGCAAATGGAGGGGGAAAAAGTACATATCAGGGGAAAAAAAGTTAACCTGAATAAAATATGCTGATATTTTTTAAAACATTATAAAAGTGTGATGTGACAAGTCATAATTTATTAATGTATAGGTGTTTCCAATCTCCCTGCCTGAGTTTCCTCAAAGAAGAGAGGAGTTTGCATTCCTTGCAAAGAGTTTCCTGGAGGCTTGGGGTTTAACCAGAGAATAGTTAGAGGAAGACGAGACCTCTATGCTTGAGGCTTGGGGGCTGGGACAGATGTGGTAAAATAAGCAACATCTGTCTCAACCTGGTTGCTGTTGGTTCATAAAAGACCACAGAGCAGGAAGAAGAGTAGTAGACTAGGACAAAATGGGACAGAAATATCATTCATGTCTCTGGGGGTTCAGACTTGAATCTGGTGTGATGCTTACAAGATGCGCAATTAGACATTTTTAGAAATTAGATGGATTGGAAGTAAGGCATTTTCAACACTGATCATTCTGTTTGTGTGGACTCCCTGGGTTTAGGACTCAGAGGGGGCAGAGGGAACAAAAGAAAAGAGAAATTTCCCAAGTCCCTTCTCCTCATTCCTTCTCCCCAAATGTTATCTTCTCTTAGCAGTTTGTTTGTTTTTTTAATCTTTGTTCTTGCTTTAAAATAAATAAATATATATGTACATACATATTTATTTATTTATTTAGAGAGTGAACATGCATGAGCAAGGGGAGGGGCAGAGGGAGAGAAAATCTCAAGCTGACTCCATGCTGAGCACAGAGCCCTATGCAGGGCTCCATCCCCCCACCCCAAGATCAAGACCTGAGCCAAAATCAAGAGTCAGATGTTTATCTGACTGAGCCACCCAGGTGCCCCTTTGTTGTTTCATTTGTTACAAACCTTGTATTTTAAACTTTTTCTATGCACAAGATGCAGATATGCACATAATATTTTTAAAATAAAGGTGTTATCAGAAAATAAAAGTGTCATCAAACTATATATATTATATTATACATTTTTTCATTCAGTGAAATCTTATGGATATCCAGGACAGTACATTCTGACAAGCTTATTCTTTTTAATGGCCACATAACATTTTATGATATGAATATACCAAAATTTATTCAACAACCCTTGATGAGTATGTGGGGTATTTATATGTTTTATTAGAACAAATAATGTAATGATCATCCTTATATATTTTAGGAATTATGCAACTATGTCTATTCAAATGACTCCTAAAATAGTGAAAAACTTATTTGAGAATACATTGTTTTCTTACTTGTCTTTTTTTTAACCAGTGTGTAAGTTTAATTTCTAGTACTTATTTTGATGTTTATTTTTGAAGTGTATTTGTTTAAGAAATCTCTACACCAAAGTGGGGCTTAGACTCATGACCAAGATCAAGAGCTGTGCACTCTACCAACTGGGCCAGCCAGGTGCCCTTCTAGTACTTATTTTTAGAAAAAAAATTTGACCTGTAAAATTCTTTGAAGCAAAGAATATAGGCACCATACACTAATTGTGTGATAAATTTAATGTGTACGCAATGAAGACCGGCATTTATTTTAATTACCCCAATTTTGGCAGATGTCCCTTCTGCTTTCATTTGTCAATTAGTTACATTACTGGTGATGGTGTTTTTGGACAGAGCATAATTTAGTTTCATCAGCATCACTGAAAATAATCAAAATCAGAATGTACCATTTTAGTTATTTCTCATGTTGCTTCTTTTCTTTGTCATAAGTGGACTATATTTAAATATTTAGATCAGGAATTTAGATGTGGATATGCTGTCCTGTGTTATGTATTAGTGATATATTTTAAGAGGTAGTGAAAGAGAGCGAACTATCTCCTTCTCACCAAGCCTTGTTGGGGTCCAAGGTACCCAAAGAGAATGAACTTCCGGATATAATAATCGAAGTTTACTTTTTCAAGGGCTCAAATCATCTAGCCATTTTCACAGCAGTTATCCTAAATCAGTATTAGTTACTCCTACAGTATTCATTTTCCATTCTGAGTAATCACAAACAATGGCTTAAAACAAGGCACATTTATTTAATCTTCCAGTTTCTGTGGGTCCAGAGTCTAGGTGTGGGTTTGCTTGGGGCCCCCCAAGGCTGTCATTGAGAGGGTAGAGAGCATGGAGGCCACCACTTTAGAATTCTACCTTCTCAAACAGACCATGTTATACTTCACTTGGTGTTTCTGAAAATGCACAAATAATATCATGAATATCCATTTGTGTACCTTGTTGTTACACAGGTGTTAGAATTGTCCTAGAGCACAATTCGATAACAGCTTTTGAGTTATACTTACAATCACTTCTTCTGCCTCTGCCATTTTCTCTTTGCTTCAGGGTTGGTTTCCAGAGGCCTGAGTTTCTACTAGGCTATCTCTTAGACTTCTTGCTCTGGGCTGGTAGGAAAGAATGCCTGCTTCCTTCTATAAACCCTTCACGTTGTTCCCCTCACACCGTTTCAAATAATTCTTAAGCAATGGGGTCAGGGCTAGTAAATTAAAATTACACAGGGAACACAAAGGGTATCATCTATCATTCGAAATTAGAAATTACTTCAAGAAATATTGTCATAAAACAGAAGGATTTTATTTCATACAAGACTCAATCATCAAATAAAATGACTTTAAGTTCATTGGAGGGTAAATAGAAAGGAAACGTTAATAAATAAAAATAGTACACCATGATGTATTACATCATTTTTCAGGCACTGGTTTCATACATAATGTTTATCAAGTATAATATACGGGGTTGCTTAGTATTGGTGGTATAAACACACATTTCCCTTGCAAAAGAACATGTCTTTTGAATACGCATTTCTGGAGAGTGGACCACAGATTCATTTTAAAAAAATGTTTACACCCTTTGATTGAATAGTTCAACCTAGGGAGTTTATCCTAAGAAAATCATCAGTTATCCAACCAAAGAATTTTGTGTTTCTTATTTACCATGAAACAAATTAAAAGGTGAAAAAGCTAAAATGTCTAGGGGCATCTAGATGGCTCAGTCAGTTAAGCAGCTGCCTTCGGCTCAGGTCATGATCTTGGGCTCCTGGGATCGAGCCCTGCATCAAGGTCCCTGCTCAGCGGGGAGCCTGCTTCCCCCTCTTCCTCTCCCTCTGCTGCTCCCCCTGCGTGTGCTCTCCCATTCTCTCTGTCAAATAAATAAATAAATAAATAAATAAATAAATAAATAAAATCCTTTTTTAAAAAACCCTAAAATGTCTAATTATATATAATGGTTGAAGTAAGTTAATATATGTGGTAAGATTTTAAAATCATTAAAAGATGCTTTTTGAGAATATTTCATGACAAAGTAGAATGTTCTTCAGTTCACTCAATCAGTGATTTTTCAACCTGGGACCACTTTGCCTACACTCCCCCTACTACCAGGAGGTCTTTAGCCAGGTCTGGAGACATTTTTGGTGTCATAATAAGAGAGAGGGGTGCTCCGGCATGTAATGGGTAGAGATGATAGATACTGCTAAATATCCCACAGTGCACAGGACAGCCCTCCATAACAATTGTCCAACCCAGTGGTTGATAGTGGCAGTCAATAGTGCTGGGGTTGAGAAACTTTGGATTAAGTGAAAGTACTTAACTCTATTAAATAATATTCTAGTACAGTGAAAAAAGTCTACCGATGTAGTTTCCAGGCCATGCCTATATCTTTAAGGAATGAAACTGTTTCCCCTTATTTATAAGTTTAAACAGAGAATATATTTTACATAACAGTTGGTGCTAAATGGATTATTGGCCTGGAATGAAAGAGTAAATCTTTGAAGACTCTAACTTCTTTTTTCCCACCCCTTTTCACCTACCGTGTGTATTCCCTCCTCCCCCTTCTCTGTTCATCTAAAATCTACTTAAAAATAATGTATTTTGTACGTATGACTATCATACATAGTTTTGGTTTTGTATTTACAAGCAATGAGTCATGATTATATTTGTAATTTAATGTGCTGTGTATCCAAATTGGCTGCTACACATTTTCCTGACTCCTTGCTATTTGGGAATAATAATAATTCACATATTTTTTTTTTAAGATTTATTTATGTATTTGTCAGAGAGAGAGAGAGAGAGCACAGGCAGGCAAAGTGGCAGGCAGAGGCAGAGGGAGAAGCAAGCTCCCTGCTGAGCAAGGAGCCCGATGTGGGACTCGATCCCAGGATGCTGGGATCATCCACCTGAGCCAAAGGCAGCCCCTTAACCCACCGAGCCACCGAGGCGTCCCTAATTGACATATTTTAATGCATAATATTTTCCATGTGCCTCACTTAATCTTGCTGTGTGATGGGGAAGGTCATTATACCCATATTAGAGATGAGGAAAGTAAGAAATAGAAGTAAGAAATCAAGTTCACCAACTAGGAAATAATGTAACTGGGATGGCCAAATGGGGATCCATTGAGAGAAAAGACACAAAGTAGCAAATAAAAACAGAAAAAAAATTAAATTACGCTTAATTTATGATCACCAAAAGTAAGCGTTTTTTTTTTTTAATTGAAAATGAAAACTTCACATTTTTATAGTAACAATAAATGTAATGAATGATAGGGATGTTTGTGCTAAAAAATCTATTTAAAAATAGTTTACTGTGGGTGCCTGGCTGGCTCAGTCAGTAGGACATGAGACTCTTGATTGTGGTCATTTTGAGCCCCATGTTGGTGGTGGCATTTACACTAAAAAATAAAATCTAAAAAAAAAAAAATAGTTTGTTTTTATGCATGTCTCTGTTCCATTGTATTGAGGAGCATTTTTGTTTCCCAAGAAGTTCAAAGTCTAACATGTCTTTATTATAAATCAAGGTGTGTTGAACTGACAGATTAGGGAGATTTTTTTTAAAAGATTTTATTTATTTATTTGAGAGAGAGAGAGAGAGAGAGAAAGTGTGAGTGATGGAAAGGACAGGGGGAGATGTAGAAGCAGACTCTCTGCTGAGCAGGGAGCCCAAGCCAGGCTCTATCTCAGGACCCTGGGATCATGAAGATTAGGGAGATTTTATTAAAACCTATTTTGAGCCAAGTTTAGGACACTAACGTTCTTATACTCAGATGAGATATAGACAATTTGTATCTGAAAGCATCTAGAAGAAACTAATAAATTTCTATTAAGACTTTAATACCCTAAAGGTTTTTTAAAACTTTTTAAAGTTTTTAAGATCGATTAAATTTTTTAGAGAGTTGGAGGAGGGGCAAAGGGAGAGAGAGAGAGACTCTTAAGCAGGCTTATGCCCAGTAGGAGCCCAATACTGGGCTCAGTCTCACCACCCTAACATCATGACCTGAGCCGAAATCAAGAGTTGTACACTCGACAGATTGAGCCATCCAGGCATCCTTTATACCCCTAAAGTTTTTCTAGGTAGAAAAAATAAAGCTTGTTGTAAAAACCCAAAGGGTACAGTCATAGGGATAAAATACAATTCTACTTCCCTGCCCTTACCGTACCCCTTTAACTCCCCATGTCATTATTGCTTATGTACAACCTCTGGATCTATGCACAAACACTCATACACCATTAAAAATTTTTTTTGGCATTGATGGAATCATTCTGGGAAACTTAACTTTATTTTACTTGACATCTGTAGGGGCCAACAGCAGGGTTCCCAAAATATGCCACTTTGGCAAATTTATTATTTTGAATTAACAAATTCATTATATCCATATTATAGATGAGGGAAGTAAGAAATAGCAATAGAAAATAGCAATCAGCCAGCTCAAGAAAATTCTGACCCCCTCCACTTTGTCTCCAGAAAGTGGAAAATAAATCTCCCATGTGTAAGATACTCTCCCTGCACCAGAAGGTAAAGAAACATTCTTATCACCAGAGATAGACAATTCAGAGCTGAGAAGGCTATATAAATAAACCTTGTACTTTTACTAACTTATTATCCCAGCCCAAATTCTTTTTAGAATTCCTTACTAATTGAAGCTCTTAAACACAAGTTTTCTTTGTCCTGCCAGTTCCTCACAGGTTTATCATCTCTTCATCTAAATAGTATAACTAAAAAATTTTTTTAAAAAGCCTAAAATATATATATATATATATATATATATATATAGAGAGAGAGAGAGAGAGAGAGAGAGAGAGAGAGAGAGAGAGAGACTGCCTGCCTTAGTCATTTCTTTGGGTCTCAATTTTATTATTGGGCTTCTGTGCACATGTAATTAAACTTTTTTTCCCCCCATGTTAATCTGTTTCATGTCAGTTTAATTCTTAGACCAGCTATAAGAATTTTGAAGGGTGGAGAAAAATTTTTCCTCCCACACAATGCATTATGGTTATTTCTCTTTGTCAGTACACGTTAATCTGTTTCATCTTGTTGTAGCTTTATGGTATTCCAAAATATGTATGTATAAAATTTAGCTATTAATATAGATTCTTTTGGTGAGAAATAACTCTTTTCAGTATTGAGTGTTCTCTTCCGGGAATATGATCAGCCTTTCCTTTAATTATAAGTGTTTTCAAAACACTTCAGTGTTATTTTATAATTTGGTCCATCTAGGTCTTCCACATTTTTTGTTAAGTTTACTCCTAGTTTTCTAGTATTTGTCTCTTCTTTTTGTTCATGTAGGTGTATGAAAAGGCGAGTGGTGAGTGGATGGATAGATGTGTGGATAGATGTGTTTGTATTATTGTGAAAAGGCCGTGCCTGTTTTTTAAATTATATTTTCCAATTGGTTATAGGTGGTATACAGGGGCACTTTGATTTTATAAACTTTTCTATCTCACCGTATTACTGATTTTTGTTGTTTTACTTTTACTGTTTTTGCTATAGAGGCTAGAATTTTCTAGGTAGAAAATTGTATAAAAAAAAGAATACTGTGTCAGAAGATTATAACAAAAATATGCATGATGGAGTTTTCTGTCATTTCACAATATTTTTGCTTCTTATATCCTTTTGCACTAGATAGGACTCCCAGTCCAATGTCGATTAGTCAAGTTGAAGAAGCCGAGAGTATTGCCTTATTCATGGCTTTATGGGAATGCTTCTTATATTTTACCACTGAGAATGAAGTTTACTGTAATTTTCTGGTGGACATTTTTATTCAAATTAAGATTTCCCGCCATTCCCATATTACTGAGTTTTATAAGAGCAGATATTGAAATTTACCAAATACTTTTTATTATGTATTGAAAAGATAATATGCTTTTCTGCTGTAGCAGAATAATGTAGTGAAATTCACTTATACACTTCCTAATATTGATTGCATGGTTATGCGAAAACCAAACCTACAGAATGAAATTTACTAATATGTAGCTCATGACTTTGTATATAAGTGGGAGGGATCTGTAGTACTCCTTATTTTGTGCAGTTTTCAGAGATATTTGGCCTAGTAAAAAGAGAAAAGCAATTTTCATTTTTGTCTATATGATGGACTACCTTAATAGAAATATATGATCTCTGCATGTTTGTTAGAATTTTTCAATAAAGCCATCTACGCCTTTGTGGAGATTGATTTTGACTAACTTCAAATTATTCTGTGGTTGTTAGGCAGTTCCTATTATCTGTATCTCCTTGACTTAATTTTAAAAATTTACATTTTCATAGAAAACTATTCCATTCATCTAGATTTTCAAATTTATCAGGGCCATATCTATTGAAAAACTAAACGGATTTGCTTTTCTTTTAAAAGATATATCCAAATTGCACCTAGACTGTTAACCATGGTGCTTTTGTTGTTTTTGATAATGATGAGTGTTTATATCGTAGCCCCAGTTTAGGAAGCACAACAAGCTATTGACTCTTATCCTTTTGTAGAGAGTGATTGAAGATCAGGATGAAGGATGAGCTTCGCTTTCCCCCTATTTTCTACCTGTCTGACAGACATATTATTATTCGATCATCTCCTTCTTTCAGGCATTGTTTGAGGAAGATGCTCTGTGTATATAATCTCACTTAATTTTCTAAACAACTCTGTAAAATAGATATTAACACTTACATTGTACACATGCCTAAATGCAGATTTAAGAGGGTATTGTATTTGTTCAACATTCCAGAACAAGTTTATAGCAGAGTTAGGGTTTTAACCAAATTCTGTGGCAGCAGGAGAAAATTAATGAGGCCGTACAGTATGAGAGGAAAAAATCTTTCCCTTTACCTATCTTTGGTTCTCCAGCTGTAAATAAGACTGGCCAAAGACAGATTAGCAGGACAGAGACAAACAGAAGTTTATTGACAAACACATCGAGGTGTACACAAGGGAGCAATTAGCAACGAGTAACCCAAAGGGGTGGTTAGAATTTGGGTTCAACGCAATACCAACAAAGGAAAAGGAGTTTAGGGCTACTGTGCAGGGGAGGAAAGTTAAGGGAAGATGACCTGGAAAAGTATGGTAAACAAGGGTTGTCAAAAAAAGTCTGTTGATGCAGATTTAAGTCAGAGTCTTCTCGATTGATAGGAGTTGTAAAGAGTCCTTTTCCTGGTAAAGGAGAGGGAGACATGTCTATGAATGGAAATTTCTTTTACAAAAGGAAAACCTGGGCTCTGTTTTTAGAGCTCTGGCTGGTTCACAGTGGCTCTTAGCTCAAAATAACCCATATGTCAGAGACGCATATTTTGGGGTGGCATAATCTGGTACCCCTAAGAACCATGTCTTTGGCACAAATTTGAATTGTGATAGACCTTTTCAGGGTGTAGATAAATCATTGTATTCCCAGAATATACCTCCCTGGGTCTATTTCAAGCCTAAGAGGTACCTGGCCAAAAAAAATGTGTCTGACGTTTGAGTTACTGGTCAGATGTCTTTTTCTAGAATTGAGTCAAAGTATGCTATAAGTCTAGCACTGAAAATACTTACATGTGGAGGTTTGGAATTGTTACTCACACAAGAGAGGTACAGGAGAATGAAAAATGAGGAACACTGAGGTTAATCTTATGCAGGAATAAGAAATCCATCATCTACTATATTAGGTGATTTCTCTCCAGTGCTTTAAAAATAATGTAAAGAGGGGCACCTGTCTGGCTCAGTCAGTAGAGCACATGACTCTTGATCTCAGAATCATGAGTTCAAGCCCCACATTGAGCGTAGAGCTTATTTTAAAAAAATGGAGGGGGCATCTGGGTAGCTCAGTCATTAAGCGTCTGCATTAAGCGTCTGCCTTCAGCTCAGGTTATGCTCCCAGGGTCCTGGCATCCCCGCATCGGGCTCCCTGCTCACCGGGAAGCCTGCTTTTCCTCTCCCACTCCCCTGCTTGTGTTCCCTCTCTCACTGTGTCTCTCTGTCAAATAAATAAGTAAAAATCTTAAAAAAAAAAAAAAAAGCAAATAGATCACAGAAATTCCTGACAATATATACTGGGAGAAAATTTTTTCTTGGGCTAGATGTGGTAATTAATTGACCCCTAAAAATAATTGAAAAAATGTTCATTTCAGTGGATTAATGTAACTTTTTAATAAAGATTACTAAAAATTCTCTATCTGGTTTAACAAAAATGAGCTAATTTGTGGAGGAAGTTATATGGTTTGCATCCTTCAAACTAATAATAAGTACATAGAATTCATATGGTTTTTAATTGTCAGTGTGCATAATTAATAACCTGCATTTACTAAATGAAGAGGAGGCAGTTAACATGAAAATAGAGTAATTAGGCTTCTGTAGTTTGTAAAAGGACGTAAAGATTCCTATTTGCAAATACTATTGAATTTTAAATCATTCTCAATTGGCAAATCGAGTGGGTGTTGTGACTTTTAAGAAGCCGGTGAATACTAGAAGGAAATAGATTATTAAACCTTTCAACAGATTGCTGTGGGGGCTCCAGGTATTCTGATTTCTCCCTTTCTGAGTAGTTGTCCCTGGTCAGTCTCAGGTACTGCAGGCATGAAAAGGAGAGTATGTCTTCAACCAATGCCAAACAGTGGTGACAATTTCATATTGCTACCAGGGGAGCTGAGGATTATTCAAGGGCCCATTTCAGCACCTAGGACAGTTCCATTCAAAAGGGGCAAAGGGGCAGCTAGGTTGACCATCGGGAGCACCGAGCCTGGCTGATGGATAGCTAGCTATATTATTCCTTCTTCCTTCTGCATTTCCATACCAACTTTTGAGGCTGCATATTGAATGCGAGTATCTCTTCTCACTTTGTACATGTATTCCTGCAGCAGTATTCCTATGGTGGCTGCTCTCATTTCTGCTTTTGGCTTTGTGGTTCAAGGCTACCTTTGATAATTACTTTAAACAAAATATTCCCTGAATATGAATATTACAGCAGGACTTGGGGACTTAGACACACCTTATGGTTTGCCCTTGGTTCTTATACCTTGAGGGATGGCTTTCTTTGTATCAAAGCAATTGTAATGTTTATATGTTTAGTAATCCAAATTAGTACCTTGGGACTCTGTGGGAAATCATTCTCTTTTTTCAGTCTGTATAAATCTCATTTATGCTATGTTTCTAGTCATTCCCATTGTTAAGGTTCAGAAATCAACCACAATTGTTTAAACATATAAATCTAACTGTATTCCTCCCCTGAGAGCTCTATTATGTCACAGCCATTGGGTTAAACTATGAGATACTTCATGTGTTTCAGACACTTAAATCATTTGGTTGGGGCCCAAGATTAACCTGCTAGATAACAGTATCCAGCAGTGAATTAAGTTGCAGCAAGTTTCCGATTTTCTTTCTCCTGTTATTTTTATTAACTTAAATAAATTAAATTTCTTTCTGGAGAATAACATTCCCCCCAGATCCTTCTTTTGGGATGTCTGCTCACATCATCTTCTGTACCTGAAATGTAGACTAGGCAGCTTCAGGATCTTTATCCACGTGTAGGAGCAAAATGATGAGGCACGGATACCAGATTTGATGGGGTGTTACCTAGGAAACAAATCAAATTCTAAGACTGTGTTTTCTATAATTGTCCATGATTGGAGATGAACCCTTGAAATTTAACTTCCCAGAGATGCGCCTTTTTGTGAGCATGGTGTGCACTGAAACCAATGGAAGGGTCAATTAAGCAAATATATTTGATGAGACAGTCAGCATTTCTTTTCTGCCTTTTGCCTTTTAAACAACTTAAGTTCTGTTTATGCTTTAACAAATATAAGTACTTTGGACTTGCTCATGGGGAAAGAAATTTTTAATTATGGAGGATTTAGGTTTCTGAGTATTTGGGATGCTTAAAGAGTAATAAAAGATATGAGATTCATATATTATAGACCACACTAGTTCTTGAAATAATGCTTTATTATAACTTTATAAAATATCTGGATAGTTTTATTTTTACAGAAACAGAAGAAAGCAGCCATTATTTAGAAGGGGGGGAACACTATCATAAAACTCAAACCCTAGTTCCTATAGTTTATAGCTCCAGATACCATAAAAGCTATACAACAAACTAAAGCACAAACACAGCAGCAGCCCCAAGATTCTAAAGAAGCACTGACCTCCATGAGAAGTTTCTTGCCCCGTGAACTCTTTCACATGAGGAAATGACAAGATGGCCCAATCTCTGCTCCTCCACTGGCTTGCAGACAGTGTCCAGGTCCCAGATATGCCTATGGCCAATCAGGGCTGTCAGCGCTCACCCCTTCTGGCCTCCTTGGTCACTCAGAACCAAACACTAAGTGGAGTACATTTTATGTAAACAATCTGTATATTTTCAAGTCCTGCTACAGATTTGGCAGGCCTAAGTTACTGATCTGGTGACTCAAAATAGTACATCTTTTCCTTCTGGCCTCACACTGAATGACTGCTGTAGGCAGTATAATGGCCTCCCTCCAAAGATGTCCATGTCCTAATCCTGAATGTTATGTCCTGTTGCAGAGTAAGAATTCCTGTCCTCTCAAAGGTTCTGGCTGAACTAAGAATCAAATGGACATGAGACAGGTTAATAGGAGAAAATCAAATTTAGTAGGCATATGTACAGGGAATCCACATTGACATGGAAATTCCAAAGACAGGCAGGCAACATGAGGTCTATATGTCATCCTGAACTAAGAAGAAGTGGGGAGTGGTCTGGGATTTTAGAGGAAAGAAATGACGTTTGCCCTACCATACAAATGGATCACGCAGGTAAAATTTATCACTGCTAATAACCCTTATTCTTGTGAAGACTGCCCTATTTAGATTCTTCTATGTAGTTAAGGGAGTGGCAAATGTTTCTTTTGTGCCCGCGGGGTCTCTAGTGCCTTCAGCTCTATATAATCTATAGTCCAAGATGGCACATTCAGGGGTGGGGGTGGGGACATCTGGCCTGAACCTCTTCATTCACATACCAAAGGGACAAGGCAGATGAGATTAAATTAAGGATTTTGAAATGGGAAGATTATCTTGCATGATGCGGATAGTTCCAGTGTCATCACAAGGGTCCTCACAAGAGGGAGGCAGGAGGATCAGAGTCAGAGAAGGCGAGTAGAGTGACAGAAGCAGGAGTTGGGGATGGAGAGGGAGAAAGAGAGAGAAAGCAAGAGAGATTTGACTATGTGATTCTGCTGGCTTTGAAGATGGAGGAAGTGGCCATAAGCTAAGGGAGGTAGGCAGCCTGTAGAAGCTGGAAGAGGCAAGGAAGCAAAATGTTCCCTGGAACCCCCAAAGGAAACATGGTGCTGCTGACCTTTGATTTTAACCACGTGAGACCTGTTTTGGACTTGTGGCCTCCAAAAATGTAAGAGAATAAATTTGCGTTGCTTTAAGCCACTGAGTGTTACAGCAGCAATAAGAAAATCATATAAAGACAATTTTGTATTTTTCAAAACAGACCACATTTTTTTTCTGATTGTAATAACAAACTTCAACTTTTATTTTATTTTTTTGTCTTTTTAAAGATTTATTTATTTGAGAGAGAGACAGTGAGAGAGAGCATGAGAGGGGAGAAGGTCAAAGGGAGAAGCAGACTCCCCTTGGAGCTGGGACCCCAATGTGGGACTCGATCCTGGGACTCCGGGATCATGACCTGAGCCAAAGGCAGTTGCTCAACCAACTGAGCCACCCAGGAGCCCATATTTTTATTTTTTAAAAGATTTTATTTATTTGAGAGAGAGAGAGAGAGCACAAGCGGAAGGAGTGGCAGGCAGGCTCCTCACTGAGCAAAGAGCCCAATGAAGGACTGGAGCCTGACCCGGGACTCAATCCTGGGACCCTGGGATCATGATCTGAGCTGAAGACAGACGCCCAATGACAGAGCCACCCAGGCATCCCCAAACTTCAATTTTTTTTTTTTAAGATTTGTTTATTTATTTATTTATTTATCATCTTTTAAAATTTATTTTCAACATAACAGTATTCATTGTTTTTGTACCACACCCAGTGCTCCATGCAATCTGTGCCCTCTCTAATACCCACCACCTGGTTCCCCCAACCTCCCACCCCCCCTTGTTTATTTATTTGACAGAGATCACAAGTAGGCAGAGAGGCAGGCAGAGAGAGAGGGGGAAGCAGACTCCTCACTGAGCAGAGAGCCCGATGGAGGGCTCGATCCCAGGACTCTGAGATCATGACCCGAGCGGAAGGCAGAGAGGCCCAAAACATTGAGCCACCCAGGCACCCCTCCAAACTTCAATTTTTAAAAAATGTTTACTCTTCAGAAAATGTAAAGGGAGAAATCTTCTTGTTGAAGATTGATCTGTGTAGGGACCCTTAGATCTTCAACCCGTACTCCTCCTTCCTTACTGTCAAAGTCTGATGAACACATTATGCCATAAACTATGGAACTAGACTGCTTATTTTTCTAACTTCCCCTTAAATATGAGATCTGAGGGGTATCTGGGTGGCTCAGATGGTTGGGCATCTGCCTTGGGCTCAGATCGTGATCTCCAGGTCCTGGGGTTGAGCCCCAAGTTTGGAATCCCAGCTCAACGGGGGTCTGCTTCTCCTTCCTCCTCTACCTCTCCCTCTGCTCATGCTCTCTCTCTCTCTCTCTCTCAAGTGAGTAAATAAAATCTTTAGGGAAAAAAAAGTATGAGATCTAAGAGCTTTGTTTTCTTTCATTTCATTCCTGGCTTTTAGCAAAATTCTTAACACACAGTAGGTAGGTCCACATGGTCAATAATTGCTGAACTCGTTGACTAGTTGACAAAATGCTATTCGAACATAGTCACGTATAAATATCCATTAAGTATGAAATGAAATATTTAACATTCATTGAGTATCCATGGCATGTGAGACTCAATCCTAGGCACTATATAAAAAAGAAGTTCCTGGGTGCCTCGGTGGCTCAGTTGGTTAAGCATCTGCCTTTAGCTCAGGTCACGATCCTAGAGTCCTGGGATCGAGTCCCACATCGGCCTCCCTGCTCGACGGGGAGACTGCTTCTCCCTCTGGCCTTAACCCTCTCATGCTTGCTCTCTCTCATTCTGTCTCTCTCAAATAAATAAAATCCTTTAAAAAAATTTAATAAAAATTAAAAAATTAAAAAGTTCCTGACCCTGAGGTTCTTATATTTGGAGGAGATACACAGACAGCAAAGAAACAAGAAAAAAACCATAAATACACAGTTTCCCCAGCAGTGATGAGTGCTGTGAAGGAAAATAAATGGCCTGTGGAGTAGTAGAGGGCATTGGGTTTTTTTTTTTTTTTTTTTTTTGAGTTAGAACCAGAAATCAAGGAGGAAGTGAGCAGCGCTACTAACCCAACTAAGAGCAAGGGCCTGTGCCAGCAGGTGCTGGGCATATTCAATGAGACAGGAAGAGATGCCTACACACGGAGCCCAGCAGATGAGTGGCAGACTGCTGGCGAAGAGTTTGGAGAGGTAAACTGGGCCGCTCGTGAGGGCCATGGTTAGGACTTTGACTTTCACGCTGAACAGGATGGGACGCTTCCGGAGGTGCGGTGATCTGACAATCTGTAAATATCAGTCGGGCTGCTCTATGGAGATTAGGCCAGAGACAGAGAGAATAGGAATCCAGGCAAGAGGTGATGCTGGTTTAGAGCCCAGCTGCTTTGGCAAAGGTGGTGTCTAGTCACCGTATTTTGGATATATTTCTAAGGAAGTGCTAATAGGATTTGCTCATGATTTGGATGTGAGATATGGGATGTGAATCTGGAGTTCTGAGAAGAAGTCCAGGCTGAAGACCTAAATTTTGAAAGCGTCAGTGGGTAGATGGTGCTTTAATCCAGGAGTCTTACTGAACATACTGAGGGAAGAATGTGCAGCTTGCAGAGGGCTGGGCCCAGAGCACCGCCTTGTTGGGTGGTAGAGGAAGTGAGACTCAGAGGGATTTGCCTGTCAGCAGGGAAGAGAACAGAGCGTGGAGTCCCCAAAGTATTGTGAGGAGCGTGGAAGGAATCTCATCTCACACCCTTGACATGTGGATAAAATAACACAGATGGGAACAGAGCATGGGTTATGGGAATTGACCCCTGGGAAGTCATTGGTGACCTTGAATGAGCAGTTCAGATAGAATAATGGAGGAAAAAAAACCTGATGGCAGTAGGTCCAGGGAGAATAGGTAGACAGGAAGTGGAGAAAGTGAGTGTAGGCAAACGTTTCTAGAAGTTTAGCTATACATGCAAAGTTGGGTGGTAGCTGGAGGAGGATGGGGGACCACTGAAGGACTTTCTACTTTTAATAGTGGGAAGATTACGGGATGTTTGAATGAGGATAGTGATGATCAAATAGAGAGTGGGGAATTGAAGATGCGGGAGAGGCAGGCATCAGGTTGCTTGAGTGATCAAAAAGTGGGGGTGGGATCCAAGGGTCCTGTGAAAATACGTGACCACGTATTTTCTGAGCAATTAATTGATAAGGGCCCTATATTTTAACAAAGGATTTTTTTAATGCCACTTTTTAGTGTGAGAAGCATTTCAAAATAGGTAGCTTTGATGCAAAAAAGAGAAAAATAGAAATTTCTGGAAATTGTCCTGATTACGAGGGGACAGCAGGACATAATGTTTTTTTAAAACCTGGGCTTTCAGAGGAAACTGATATATATATCGACAACTATCTAACCGAGTGGCAGTTGTCTCTGGTTTAACTCATTTTGTTAGAATCTTAAGTCGAGGCCACGAGGCCACGGTTCAAGGCTCCAACCCCATGTCGTCCTGCAGATAAACAATTGGTCAGCTGTGGATTGCAGCACTAAAGCCAGCCAGATGAATGAAGGTTGGGGGAGCTTGAGCACTTCCGGCTGATTCACCTCAGGATCCTCCAAATTACTGGAAAAAACCCAGCTCCAATGATAGTGTGTCAGCATCATTATCTCATATAAAAGATGGCCCTTTGGGCCAAAAAATAGATATATATTGTGGAAGTGATATTGTCAATGTAATGAAACAGCGTTTTCCAAAGATGAGATACAATTGAGCTAAATCATTTAAAGAGTGAGCCGTAGAGCTTCTGGGACATTTGCATTGCGAAGCACGGGGCTGTGCTGGTCATGAAGACCTTTCAGGGGAGTGTGCGCTCTGGGTTTGTTTTGGAGAGTCGATTTTTGGTCTAAGAAAATTACTTTGCAGTATTTTTGAGAGACTGGTTAAATTATCTACACACTGCAGGTGACAATAATAAGGTGGTTGAGTTACCTGCCCAGAGCCCATAAATAGCGCTGATAAGAATGGGTCTCTGAGTAATGATGAGACCTCGTCATGATTTTCTTTTGGGGGCAGGAGACAGCTTGGCTTTCCCCTTTCTTCTCTCTCCTTCCCTCCTTGCCTTTTCCCTCCCTCCTTCTCCACTTCCCCTTCCTTCCCTTCCTGCTTTTCTCCCTCCTCATCTTTCTCTCCCCTCCCCTTTTCTCTCCCTTCCTTCTACCTCTTCCCTCCCTCCTACCCCTTTCCTGCCTCCTCCTACCTCCCTCCCCTTTGTAAATCCCCCAACCATGACGTATACTACACAGATCAGTGGAAATATTCTCACTAAGTTGCACACTGCACAAAGCATCTGGTAGAACAGCTAATACCTTTACAGAACTTAACCCGTTATAAAGCATTTTGGCAGAAATTTTCCTTTAAGACCTTCCACAGTCCTGCAGGATAGATATTCACCCTTATTAGCTTACAGTTTCATTCATTTGGCCTTGGCGAAGTCAAGATGCTCACCCAGGGTTGCACAGACAGCAAGTGGCAATGCTGATAACCAAATCCAGGTTTCCTGGCTCCAAGATCCTTGCCCTAATGCTGCATAATCTCTGCTCCTCCTGGCCTCCTCTCCTCCTCGTTAGTGAAGGCAAACAGGCAGGATCGTGAGGCTGATAGAGCCTGCCAAAGCACCCGTGCCTGCCGCCTTCCCTTTCTCCATAAAATTTTCCCTAGAGTCGTGAAAACTTTTCCGGTGCTCCACCTCCACCCTTACTAGCAAAAGGAAGGGCCCCGGCCCGGCAGGCGTTTGACCCAGCAGTGAGTGATTAGACAGGAATGTGAGTTTCCACGAACACCCTTCTGGCACCGGCAAACCTCAAACCGCCCAGCATTAAAATAGATGGTCTAAGTTTCCCACCACGTCTGACATCATTCTCATTAGTATTTAATCATGCTTCATAACAACATCCTTCTCGACTTATAGCCGGGAAGAGCACATTTCTCTTCCTTTTCCTGATACCGTTGTTGGAAACGAAGCTATTTTTCATTCACCGTGTCTGGGAAATGTACACTCTCTATTAACAGAAGGGTGATTGGGGAATGCGCACTCCTCGTGCAATATACTGCTCCTGAATTCTCTTCCATTTCCATCTCTGTTCCAATATCCATAAAACATTTGTCTGGGGTTGCAGCAATTATTTTGTCACCCATACCCTATGGTGTCACAGTAATTAGGTGGATAGTGGGAGAACACAGCTTTACGGACTATGTAATTAGTCATGCCCATGCTGCGCATTTCCTAGCATCCAACAATGCAGGGCTGACACTAACCAAACCTCCCACCTGACTGCCTTCCCCAAGTGTTATGTAATTCAGAGGGCATTCACAGACAGGGTTGTGGTCAGCTGAAAACATAGGCAACAGAAATAATAGTGGGGTAATTGTCTAATTCAGAGATCATATTTTAAATTGTGAACATAGTTTATACATTTCAAAGATACAGACCACATTGCAGTAAACACACATATGCCCATAGTAAACATATTGTTTCTTTTTTATTGGCTACCAGTAATTTTTTTTTCTTTTTAAAGCAATAGATGAAGGTTTCTAGCCCATTCCCTTCTCCTCCACTGCAGAAACAACAGGCATCCTGAGCTTGTGTGTTATTCCTATCCATATTTTCATGCTTTAATTCTGTGTATAATCCATATACCATATTTTATATGATTTTAGGTTTTCCAGAATGTATGTAAATGGTTTTATAATGGCAACATATTTTTGTTCATTCAACATTGAGTATTTGAGGCTTATCCAGGTTGATATGTGTAGCTCTACTACTTAAAAGCTATTATATTTCAGGGCGTCTGGGTGGCTCAGTGGGTTAAAGCCTCTGCCTTCAGCTCAGGTCATGATCCCAGGGTCCTGGGATCGAGCTGTCTGCTCAGCAGGGAGCCTGCTTCCCCCACCCCCTGCCCGTCCCCCCACCTGCCTCTCTGCCTACTTGTGATCTCTGTCAAATAAATAAATAAAATCTTTAAAAAAAAGAAGCTATTATATTTCATTGTATGAATATACTAAGATTAATTTAGGCAGTCACTTCTTAATGAACATTCACATTGCTTCTAGTTTCTTCCCAATAAAAACAATACCCCAATGAACACTTTTGCACACCCTCTTTGCACACACATGTGAGTGTTTCTCTAGAGCCAAGCTCTGCAATTTTTTTTTTCTGTAAAGGGCCAGATAGTAAATATTTTCAGCTTTGAAATTCTATCTGGCCTCTGTCACAACTACTGAGCTGTGCCCTGGTAGCATGAAGCAGCCACAGACAATATGTAAACAAATGGGCATGGCTGTGTGGCAACGAGTCTGTATTTATGGATACTGACATGTGAATTTCATATCATTTTCATGTGCATTATTTTTTTTTCCTCAGCTACTTTATCATGTTAAGAGATATTTTGAGCTCATGGATGGGCTATACAAAAATGGGCACTGGGCCTGATCTGACCCAAATTATGATTTGCTGTCCCTTGCTCTAAGGGCTGTATCTCGAAGTGGCATTACTGTATCAAATGGCTGGTGTAATTCCTCCAGATTACTCTCCAAAATCAGTGCATTAATTCCTCTTTATATTGCTATCCACATTTTCTTTTTTTTTTAACTTTTCGGAATAGATTTTTTTTTTATAATTTTTAATTTTTTTATTGACATATAATGTATTATTAGCCCCAGGGGTACAGGTCTGTGACTCGCCGGGTTTATATACTTCACAGTCACCAAACCATACTTTCAGGGATCATTTCTATAGTTTGTTGCTATCCACATTTTCTGATAGCCTCATCTACACTTGTTATCAGACTTTTTCTGTATTGCCTATCTGATATATGGGAAATGGTGTTAATAGTTGTTTTCTACAAGCTGGCCTTTCCATCTCTTTATTCAATCAGGATTTCTAGGTAATATTTCATATGTTCATTAATCACTTAGTTTATTTTTTTCTATTGATTTACCTGTTTCCTTTTCAAGTTTTTTGGGGGTTGTTTGCCTTTTTCTAAAGCTAGTCTGTAGGAGTCTCTATACTCTGCATACTAATTCTTTGGCTGAAAGAGACATTATATTGCAAATGTCTCGAGTTTGTGGCATGTCTTTGTTGTACCAGCACAGTTAATACGGAATTCATCAATATTTTATTCATAGGTTGTGTTGTTTTTTTTTTTTTAAAGAAATTTCCGGATTAATTTACTGGCTTTAAAATCATTGCTATCTGTTTGGGGCACCTGGGTGGCTCAGTCAGTTAAGCATCTGCCTTCGGCTCTGGTCATGATCCTGGGGTCTTGGGGTCAAGCCCTACATTGGGCTCCCTGCTCAGTGGGGAGCCAGCTTCTCCCTCTCCCTCTGCCTCCCCCTGCCCTACCACCCCCCTACCGTTGCGCACACTCTCTGTCAAATAAACAAATAAATAAAATCGTTTAAAAAATCATTGCTGTCTGTTTAAAAGACCACCACCAACAACTACTGCAGCCCCCACTCCAAAATTGAAACAGGGTGACGCTTATCTTAGGTGAGCCCATCCTTCTGACTTTTCTTTGTTTCCTGTATCTTCCTCCAGCCTCCTTTTCCAGAACTGCCCCTTCCTCTCCTTCTTCTGTGTCCAGTTCTGTCCTGCTCTCGGGGCCCCACGGACATAAAAATCTCACATACCTGCTCAGAGATTTTTCCAAAGAGATCAATGTCTTCACCCAAAGGGATAATTGACTGATGTAATATTTCAATCTTCAGTCAGCTTTAAAAAAAAAAAAGAGGATTTCTTGACTCCCTGAAATCAAGCCAGTTAGACTGCAGTAGACCTGCCTTGCCACTGCAAGATAAGTGAGATTATTCCTTCAACACGCCATATTATTGATTTGACAAAATTTGAGATAATAAAAATGTAAGTGTTACAAAAATGTATTACATGTTTTGCTAGCTTTTCTCCAGTGACGAGAGATTGAAACTACATTTGCTCTGCATGGGTTTGCACTGTGTTGAGTGACATAATTAAGATAATCTCTCTTATCCTATAATTCTTACAGCAGTGTTCAGAAACATTTTTCCCCAAATGTTTTAAATTATGGTCTTTCTAAAGAGAAGTTCAGTGTTTATGAAGGGAAGAAGGATCTTGCAACCTGGGTGGTTAGAGGATTGTAACCGATGATAAGCGGAGGCAGAAGCTTGCGGGTGGAGGCAGGTAGTTTCCTTGGACAGGTCATGTCAGATATTGAGGAGTGAGTGGATCTGATGCTTATGAATCCACTATAACTTGAATCTACCCTTGAGCCCGGTGACCGAGAGTGTCTACTACCTGGAAACATTCAGTGGCTTTGCCTGGGCATAGAACAGACCAGGTAATGATTGACTTTGCTTGCCCATTCTTTCTTTGTATCTGTCTTTCTTTTGGGGAGATGGGGGAAGGGAGAGGGAGAGAGAGAATCTCAAGCAGGCTCCATGCCCAGTGTGGAGCCCAGCATGGGTCTCAATGCTACAACCCTGAGATCATGACCTAAGCCGAGATCAAGAGTCAGACACTCAACCAACTGAGCCACCCAAGTGCCCCTGCTCTTTCATTTTTTAGATTAGAAATTATTATTTGTATATGCCTGTGTTCATTGAGCATATGAGAAGAGGCCAGAGATCAAAAACATTGTGCCAACTGTACAGTAAATGCCATCCCCGTTTGGGAGGGCATGGGCTATGGTGAAGCATCTCTGGAGGTTTCTGGAAAGATCACAGGAATGGTGATGGTGAGATTTCAGAAGAAATGAAAGGCACCTTTCAGAGAACTCTGGAAGTAATTTTCTTCTTGCCTATAAGGAAACAATAATGAAACGACTCAGGACCACAGAGTGGAGGGAAGAAGGAATGGAAATCTGAAAAAATACAGATCTGAACAGCACTTCTCCTCCTGGGTCAAGGATATTCTAGATGCCGCCAGGCAACCTCAGGGAATGAGTATACCAAGACTCTCCAGTCTGAGTCCTAGAAGGAGAGGACGGCAGCACAGTGAGCTCAGCAGCCTGGCCTGAGGGATCTGATCAAGATACAAATATTCACAGTAAAAACTCTATATGAGGACCAGGGAGGAGAGAGATGCTTCCTTGCAGTGGATGTTACAAGACAGACAGATGAAAATGGACGCGTTTAGCCTTCTTTAGATTTAATGTCTATGTCCGTTTCATAGTGGTGGTGGTGCTGGTGGGGTTGTTGATGGTAATGGTGATGGTAAATGATGACTCCCAGGGGAGGATGAACAAGATATTACTGTTACTCAGAAAATATAGTATTGACAGTGCTGAGAGTTGAATAAAGCATGCCTGTGTCTCAAAAGATAAGACCTGTATTAGTGACTTGGGCATTTCAGAAAAGGGATGGTCAACACAAGTGCAATTACTAGATATGACTTTGAAATCGAGACTTGACAGTTCTTCACCAAAATTATGTTTTTGTCCCATTCAGTCCAACTAGCCAGCCTTGTTAAGAAACCAGGAGACGTAGGGGCACCTGGGTGGCTCAATCAGTTAAACATCTGCCTTTGGCTCAGGTCATGGTCCCACGGTCCTGGGCTTGAGTCCCACATCAGGCTCCCTGCTCAGCGGGGATTCTGCTTCTCCCTCTCCCCCCCTGCTTGTGCTCTCTGTTGCTATTCCTGTCTCTGTCTCTCTCTCTCGAATAAATAAATAAAATCCTTTTTAAAAAGGAAGAAAAAAAGAAAAGAAACCAGGAGAGGAAGACTAGCACCTGCTCTCTGTGAACTCACAATCTAGAAGAGAAAAGAGAGAAAGAAACGCATAGTGGCATTCTGGTGGATAGGTGCTGTGAGAGGACCTTGCTATTGGGCTCTAATGCCCCAAATTTTCCCCTGCCCCTCTGTTCCAAACCACTCCCCACCTTCACCATGCACACGCACAGATAAAGTGGCTTTTTCCTCACAGACCCTGCCAGTGACCAAAACAGCCAAGTTAGGAAGATAGATTGAAAGCTCTGGTGGTCTTCTTTTTAAAAAGTCAGTCTTGGGGTGCCTGGTTGGCTGGATGGATAGAGCATGTGACTCTTGATCTCAGGGTGGTGAGTTCAAGCCCTACATTAGGTGTAGACATTATTTAAATAAATAAATAAACAAACAAAAAAAAAGGTCCATCTTGTTATCAACGTAAGTGATAAAATCTATAATGAAGTAACAGTAACTTGTATAAGAGGGTACTTGCCGTGCCATACACTCTGCTAATCACTGTTCCTGACAGTGTTTTAAAGCAGGTACAGTTGTGCCTCATCACCGTATCCCTTGTTCAGTTGACCCTCTTTGTTCTGGAAAGGCAAGGAAAAAGATGCTTAGTCAATTTAAGCAACTTAATGAACAAAACGCAACGAGTGGTGCTCAGAGCCTTCCATCGATCGAGCTCCGTCTCTGAGAGCTAAGCTCTTGTCTGTCTACACCGAAATGCTCTGGCACCGGTATCTTGGTGAGCACGAGGCCATGACACGGGTGCCCTGGCTCTCCCCACTGCCCAGCCAACCAGCATCGTGGGAAAGTTAGCTTGCCAGGCCAGAGCTAATGATGGCTACAAAGCAGCAGGTCTCTCTCCAGACTTTATTTAAAATAGCAAATTAGCAAAGCAGCTAATAACCACAGTGGTTGCTGATTTGGTTTGCCTGGACTGAACTGAGTTTTCCATGAGTCTTGGCTCAAAGAGTACTGGGAGTGTGAATCTGAAAATGCAAAATAAGACATTCCTTACTGTGCAAATCCTTTTCTTTGCCTACCCGGTTGTTAGTAATGCCTTAACCCCAAATTCTGGCCTCTGCTTCATAATAAATAGCTCAGGAAATTATCCCATGAGTTCTTTCTGAAATTGTTGCTTGCCTTTTCTTCTTTTAAAACAGCCGTATGGAATGATTTTCAATGCTTTCTTCCCTGGACTCTGAGTAGACACTTGGGGTAAACAATGAAGAACATTTGCCCGTTCTAGAGGAGGTTGATGAAAGCATATCAAATGCATGAATAAAGCATTCGGCCCCTCTCACTGACCCTTAACCGCTACAGATTAGCACTAAGTGGTATTTTCCATTGGCAAATGAGTAGTCCTTAGAGGGGATAAGACTGGGGAACCCATCAACTGCAGCTTCAATCCTTTCCTGAGAGAGACAGAAAGGGGGTGACATGGTGGAGAAGTACCCTGACCTGTTGCTGGGATTCATAACAGCGCCTAGAGTCCCTATAGTCTTGAGGCAGAAATCTTCTCTAAAAGACTAAAAATTACCTTCAAATTAAAGTCCATTTGTTAGAAGTAAGGGTGGTTGGTAAGAACTCTCTTAGCGGCTTGAGTCCTGGTGGAAGGCTGCAGGTTAGGGACTTCCCACTTTGATCTGGAAAGCTCAGATTTGCCCTTAGCAGCCCAGAGAGATCAAAGTCCCTGAGGGCAGTGCAGCCGAAGGCCCTCCAATTTTCCTTCCTCTGCAGAGAGAAAGTTTTCCCCCACTTTGTCCACTCATCTGAGACCTTCCCTTAGCACTTAACCCTGACTGTTCATGGTTCTGGGAACTCCTTAAACACATCGCACAGAATGGGTCTATATTCATTTTCTCCCTGCTTCTCTGAATAGACCTTTCTTCCCGCATCTTCTTCTCTTTGGTCTCGGACAGTTGCATCCACCGTCTTTTTCCTCAGTGAGCAGCACCAAGGGCTCCCTTGAATCACTTCTACTGTTCCCTGAACCCCATTTGAATCTTCCTCTTGGAGCCCCACGTGGAGCTCTGGGCGCTGCTGTTAGTTCGTCGCTGCCCAGTCCTTCCGTTTCCTAGAAGAACAGGGAGAAGGCGTGGGGCTTTTCAGTTGGAAATGGAGAATTCATCTCCTTGAAATTTCCCTCCCTACCTGGAGACACTCCTCTGCCAGGGGGTCCCCGTGTCAGGCCACAGCACAGTGCTTCTGCCTACTTACGCGTGATCTGGTCACAGTGGAGAGAAAATGGGCCAGAGTGAAATATGGAGGTTCTCCGTAATTGTGTTTGGTGAAACAGTGGAATTTTCTATATGCAGCTCCCTTTGATCCACGGCTGCTGCTTGGCCTCCAGATGCTGTTTTATAGTGATGCTAAGGCCAAGCAACACCCCCCCCCCAGACCTTCTCTCTCTCAGTCAGGAAGTCGGAGCAATCAAGCAGAGTGGCACGTGGCTCCACACTTTTTTTTTTTTTTAAAGATTTTATTTGTTTATTTGACAGAGAGAGATCACAAGTAGACGGAGAGGCAGGCAGAGAGAGAGAGGGAAGCAGGCTCCCTGCTGAGCAGAGAGCCCGATGCGGGACTCGATCCCAGGACCCCGAGATCATGACCTGAGCTGAAGGCAGCGGCTTAACCCACTGAGCCACCCAGGCGCCCCGGCTCCACACTTTTTCCTCAGCACCACAGACCCAGCTCTTCCGGGGGGAGTTCATCCTGTTGCTGCGTAACCAATTACATGATTTTAGCGGCTTAAAACAACACACTATCTTACAGTTTCTGTGGGCCGTGTTCGAGCACAGCTTAACCAGGTCTTTGTTTGGGGCCTCACAACCGCCAACTGTGGAGTCGGCCCGGACTACCGTCAAGCTACGGCTTGACTGGGGAAGGACCCCCGTCAGAAATCTCCTCAGCTTTTCCCACAGGTCCTCTCCTGAGGTGTTAGGCCTGAGGTGTCTGGCTTTTTATAGGCAGTCAGCTGAAGGCTGCCCTTGGGCCCTGGGTGTCTCCCATACTTCCTAGACACATGGCCTGCTTCACAGGCAGTTCACAACATGGTAGCTTATTTCTTCAAGGCCAGCAGCAGACTTTCTCATTCCGGTCTTCTGGGACTGAATCTTCTATAACGAAATATAATCGTGAGAGTAACATCCCGTCAGCTTATCCAAATGCTGTCAACTAGAAGCAAGTCACAGATCCCAGCCATCCATAAGAGGATGGGACTCTACAGGGTTGTGACTCACTAGAGGTCACATTAGGATATGAAGAACAAGAGGCTGGCCATCTTCTTAGCAGAGTCCCTCAGAATTTCCTCCCTCCCTTCCTATGCCACAAAACACTTTCTAAAGATCCTGCAATGCTTAGAATGGGGAATATCAAGCTTCCAGTGCAGTATATTCCCACAATCTGTAAACTAATTATGAAGGCCCATAGGCATCAACATCAACTGTGTGGGATGAGTTATCAAATGGGTGGTTTCTAGTCCAACTAAATCACTTGGAAATAACCGTGCTGATGTCTAGGACAGGATTTCTCAACTGTGACACTATTGACTTGTGAGGCTGGTTAATTCTTTGTTGTTGGAGACCGTTCTGTGTACTGTAGGATCTTCAACGACATGCCTGGCCCCTCCTCCCCCTTCCTGGGATGTATCAACTAAAAACGTCTCCAGACATCACCAAGTGTCCCGTGTAGGGAGGAGAGCATAATCACCCTCAGCTGAGGTCCCTTAAGCCAGGGTCGTTCCCAGGTTTCCATGAAGGAGACAGTGGGCATCTCCTGATTGCAATAAAATCCATGCAGTGTAATTTCATGGAACCATAATTAGGATGGAATTGGTATGAATACACCTGTGAGTCTACCCAACTGCATTACAACTTATGATATAAGGCAGTGGGAAATTTTGAGCCACGCTTCAGGCAACCTAGTAGGGTCTAAAGGGTTCCATTGCTAGTTTGGACTGTAAGTTCTCTCTGTCCAGGTCACTTTCCCTGTAAAATAAGGTAGATTTTATACACCTCCATAAAATAAGGGTATTGTCATCACAGAAATGATACTTTGGTTTGGAAAGTACTGCCACACCTATCGAAATTCCCCCTGCCCTGGCAATGGGCCTGGTGGTTGGAATATCTGAATTTACCATTTACAATCTCAGGACGTTTCTTTTAATTGAGAAAAGAATGAAATTTCACAAGGTACATAATTAAACAGTAGTAAAAACTCTTGTGAAACATACAGTTTGCTTATTGAATCTCTACACACGATCCATTCTCCAAACATTTGTTTATGTCCCCATTTTTGCACTTTAAGACTCCAATTTTCTAGCCCTTCAAATGATAATAAAATGTACAAAACAGGAAATGAAAGTCCTCAGACACATGTTTGGCAATCCATTAGGAATTGCAATTTGTAGCGATGACCCCATAAATCTGAATTATTGGCACTCGTGAAAGATTATTTCCATTTATTTTGTTTTATTATGCAATTTTTTCATTCAGGCTGAGGTGAGTATTAAGTCCTGCCAGTTCTGTAGTCATAACCTGATGATTTCATTTATTTTGTAAATATCTGCAGTCTTGACCCATCTCTTCAGGTCATTTTGCTATTGGCGGCATTAATTGAAGTATATTCTGCAACCAAGGTCTTAAAATAGAGAAGGGCTGTTAATAACCTGTAATATAAATTGGCTGGAAACACGAATATCTCTTTATATTCCAGAGTTTAAATAAGAAGTAAAACCAAAGATATATTATAGCTTAATGTGCCGTTTGGATCATTTACACATTTGTATGGAAATGAAGTTCTCGCATTTTGAAAATTATTGCTGAACCTAGAACTTTTGGAAACTTGTGGAAATCAGGTACCATATCCTTTCAATCAGTAATGTGCTTTTTTCTCTGAGTGCAGGTAGAAGGAGGATATCCTGCTCAAAGAGAAGAGAATGATAGTATTATTACCAATGCTATGACTTTCTCTGGTCTACTCTTCAAAAGTAAACAAATTCTATTTCTTGCCTCACTTCAGCTTCCCAGGGACAAATTCGCGATTTCAAACTTTAATACTTAGAATGTCCATACATCGCTGTTTGCTCAGATCAGTCCTGGTTTACATCTGTTTTCTGGGTGTCCATATTTTCAAAACTTCCACTTGCTTTCACAAGCATTTTGGTTTGGACCATGACATATATGGTCCTCCTCTTTAACCATGACTTCTTGAGGGAGTCTGGAGAGAAAGCGGTCCATGGTTCCGTGTGGGACGTATTGCTGTAGAGGTCCATCAGGCAGTGCTCTTGTTTCTGGCTTACATCCCTCAGCTAGAGAAGGTTTTTTTCTCCTGGCAGATTTTTTTTTTTAAAGATTTTATTTATATTTATTTGAGAGAGAGACAGTGAGAGAGAGCATGACAGAGGAGAAATTCAGAGGGAGAAGCAGACTCTCCGTGGAGCTGGGAGCCTGATGTGGGACTTGATCCCAGGACTCTGGGATCATGACCTGAGCTGAAGGCAGTTGCTTAACCCACTGAGCCACCCAGGCACCCTCTCCTGGCAGATTTTTAAGAAAGAAAAAAGCTGGGGTGCCTGGGTGGCTCAGTGGGTTAAGCCTCTGCCTTCGGCTCAGATCTTGATCCCCGGGTCCTGGGATTGAGCCCCACATCAGGCTCTCTGCTCGGCAGGGAGCCTGCACCCCCCCACTCTCTCTGCCTGCCTCTCTGCCTACTTGTGATCTCTGTCTGACAAATAAATAAATAAAATCTTAAAAAAGAAAGAAAAAAGCTAAGGGTGCCTGGGTGGCTCAGTGAGTTGAGCCTTTGACTCTTGTTTTCAGCTTGGGTCATAGTCGAAGGGTCATGAGATTGAGCCCTGTGTCGAGCTCCACTCTGAGCATGGAGCCTCCTTAGGATTCTTTTCTCTCCCTCTCCCTCTGCCCCCATTTTCCGTGTGTGTGCGCACACACACACACACACACACACACTCTCTCTCTCTCTCTCTGTCTAAAAATAAAATAAAGTCTATTAAAAAAAAGGGAGAGATGCTAACTCATAGATACTGGTGAGAAGACATTAGCTGGGCACAAAGCACTCAGTAGAACTTCTAAAAGTTGGAAGCAGAAAACAAAAGTAAAATCTACACTGAAAACATCACAAAATATCAGAATCTGTAGAAGGAATAGAAGATCATCGTTGAGAAGAAAAAATAAAAGAAAGCATCTGGCATTCTAGAAATTATTTATGTTGTGATTATTTGGGAATTCTGATTCAAAGAGAATTTATGAGCATGTCCCTTTCAGTAGTGCTTACAGCTGCTTTTCTAGATAACTGTAGAAGGTCAATACAACAGCATCATAGATTTTTTTTTTTGAGCAACTCAGCTGAACAATGCAAAGCTGAATTATTTCTTTATAAAAGCATCAATATTGCATTTTATTATCTTCTGAAAATGTATCAGATGCAACCCCTGTGAATTATTTACCTATTTGTCTGCCTTTCTTCCCATATGAATGTCTGCATATTCAAAGCTACCCACAGGAAACTTGATCATGGCAAATCTTTCCCAACTTTCTCACTTTGGTTCTTTTCATGAGCTAAGTCACCTTTGAGAGAGTGGTGTGTACATGACCAAAAATTAAGTTGTCCTGTTCTACTGTGGCTTGCTGCCCAGCCCCCAGCACAAAACCCTGGTCCTCCCATGGGCTAAGACCGCAGAGAATGAAAAGAAACTTTCCTTTGTCGCTTTATTTTTATTTTGCTTATAGATACAACAACTTATGTGTTATGACTTGGAGGAGGTTAATGGCAACAACATTTTCCTCCCCTCTCGGATAAAAGTGTCTTTCTTTGTTTTGGCTGAGATTTTCCCAGAAGCTACAGTGTGAGAGGACGGCACATATTTTTGCTTACAGTTTAATATGAGCAGAGTAGTCTTTGTCAGGCAGTCTTCAGGTCACGGTTTTATAAGTAGCGAGCTTGTCATTACTCGTGGTTTCTCTTTTGCCAGGCTGCTTTCTCAGCTGTGAATTTGACCATTGTCTTATATACTCTGAGTACGTAACTGGGAGGAAGGAAGCTCGTAGATCTAGTAACGGGATGAAAAGGAACAACAAAGCTGCCCAGCCTTTCCCATGCCTGTTGACGCTGGGGTTGCTGTTTTTAGAATGCCAGTTTCTTCTACTTAATTTTTTCAGTATAATTTTAGATTCTAATGGAGAAGGAGAAATATATGAGCATGGACTCTTGTAGGAGTTGTGCTTTTCATTTTTTACTACATTTGAAATCCCCTAATGTCACCAAAATTGACAGCTCCTACCTTCAAAAATTTCATCAGTATTCTCTGCTGTATATGAAACAAATTTCCTCATTCCTATGAAATTTATGATGCAAGGAAGGAGCCACCATAAATATTCTTCCCTCTCACAGTGACATTATTCAGACACTTGGTGAGTTATGCTTTTGAAATTACCCAGTGTAGCCCGACTCATGATATTTTTAGTTTGTTTCTTCCAGGAATCAAGCACAAGTCATTTTCTTTAGGAGACTAATTAATTTTTAAAGAAAATAAGGTTTTAACCAAATGGAATGATGATATAAGATGCAGTTAATTCCTTATTATTTCTTGTTTCTTTGAGAATATCAAATCATATTTCTATGTGCTTGTGTGTGTGTGTGTGTGTGTGTGTGTGCATTCTAAAGTATCCTTCTTGGGGCACCTGAGTGGTTCAGTCAGTTGAGCAGCCTACTCTTGATTTTGGCTCAGGTCATGATTTCAGGGTCATGGGATGGAGCCCCATGTTGGGGCTCCATGCTCAGTGGGGTGTCTGCTGGAGGATTCTCTCTCTCTTTCTCCCTTTGCCCCTCTCCCTGCTCATCCCATCTCTGTCTCCGTCTCTCAAATAAATAAATAAATAAATAAATAAATAAATAAATAAATCTATCTTTAAAAAAAAGTGAAACACACTTCTTTTTGCAAAAAGCTTATATTTCACAATGAGTAATTAAAGAAATAGCAGATCATTTCATTCTCCAAGAGTGATGAAGAGCAGAGAGCCTGATGTGGGGCTTGATCCCAGGACCTTGATACCATGACCTAAGCTGAAGGCAGAGGCTTAACCCTTTGAGCCACCTCACTCTTCTGTCTTTTTGATACCAGTTATTCTGACAGGTGTGAGGTGGTATCTTCTTGTGGTTTTGATTTGCATTTCCCTGGTGATTAGTGTTGTCAAGTAGCTTTTCATGTACCTTTTAGCCATTGTATGTTTTCTTTGGGAAAATGCCTATTCAGGTCCTTTGCCCAGTTTTTAATTGGATTGTTTGTATTTTTGCTATTGGGTTTGAGTTGTTTTCATATTTTGGATATTAACCCTTTATCAGAAATATGATTGGCCAATATTTCTCCCATTCTTTAGGTTGCCTTTTATTTTGTTGATGGTTTCTTTTATTGTGCAGAAGCTTTTTTTAAAAGATTTTATTTATTTATTTGACAGAGAGAGAGAGAGCTCACAAGTAGGCAGAGAGGCAGGCAGAGAGAGAGAGGGGGCAGCAGGTTCCCCGCTGAGCAGAGAGCCCAACTTGGGGCTCAATCCCAGGACCCTGAGACCATGACCTGAGCTGAAGGCAGAGGCTTAACCCTCTGAGCCCCCCAGGCGCCCCGGTGCAGAAGCTTTTTAGTTTGATGTGGTTCTACTTCTTTAATTTTGCTTTAGTTGCTTGTACTTTGGATGTTATATCTAGGAACTCACTGCCAAGACCAATATCAAAAAGCTTTTTCTCCTATGTTTTCTTCTAGGAATGCTGTGGTTTTAGGTCTTAGGTTTAAGTCTTTAATATCTATTTCAAACTAATTTTTGTGAGTTAAGTGTAAGGTAGGAGACCAATTTCATTCTTCTGCATTCTTCTGCATATCCAGTTTTCCCAGCACCATTTGTGGAAGAGACTACCTTTTCCGTTGAGTATTTTTGGCCTCCTTGTCAAATATTGTTTAACCACATACATAAGGATTTATTTCTGGGCTCTCGATTCTATTCCATTGTACTATGTGTCTGTTTTTAACGCCAGTGCCGTAGTGCTTTGATTACTGTTGCATTGTAATATAATTTGAAATCAGGAAGGGTGATGCCTCCAGATTTGCTTTTCTTTCTTAGGACTTCTTTGGCTATTTGGGGTCTTTTGGGGCTCCATACAAATTTTAGGATTATTCTATTTCTGTAAAAAATGTCATTGAAATTTTGAAAGGGATTGCATTGAATCTGTAGATGGCTTTGGGTAGTATGGACATCTTAACAATATTAATTCTTCTGATCTGTGAACATGGGTTATCTTTCCATCTACTTGTGTCTTTTTCAATTTCTTTCATCAAAGTCTTATAGTTTTCAGTGGGCAGATATTTCATCTCCTTGGCTAAATTTATTCCTAAGTATTTTATTATTTTTGGTGCTATCTTGTTGTGTTTTTTTTAAATTGTGTGTATTTATCAGAGAGAGAGAAAGAGAGAGCACAAACAGAGGGAGGGGCTGAGTGAAAGGGACAGGCAGACTCCCCATTGAGCATGGAGCCCCATGTGGGGCTCTATGTCAGAACCCTGAGTTCATGACCTGAGCTGAAGTCAGACACTTAACCACCTCAGCCACCCAGGCGCCCCACTTTGATGCTATATATTGTGAATGGAATTGATTTTTATTATTTTTTAAGATTTTTAATTTGTTTATGAGGGAGAGAGAGAACATAGGGAGGAGCAGAGGGAGAGGGACAAACAGACTCCATGCTGAGCACCGAGTCCAACGCAGGGCTGGATCCCATTTCCTCGAGATCATGACCTGAGCCAAAACCAAGAGCCAGGTGCTTAATTGACCGAGCCTCCCAGGCTTGATTTTTAGAATTTCTTTTATAGATATTTTGTCATTAGTATATAAAAATGCAACTATTTTCTGTATGTTGATTGTGTATCCTGCAACGTTACTGAATTTGTTGATTAGTTCTAGCAGCAATTTGGTGGAATCTTTAGAAATTTCTATATATAAAGTCATATCATATGCAAACAAAAACAATTTTACTTCTTCCTTTCCTATTTGGATACCTTTTATTTCTTTTTCTTACCTGATAACTCTGGCTAGGACTTCTAGTACTGTGTTGAATAGGAGTGGTGAGAGTGGCTACCTTTGTGTTGTTTCTGGTCTTAGAAGGAAAGTTTTCAGTGTTTCACTGCTGAATATGGTTTTAGCTGTGGGCTTGATATATATGGCCTTTATTATGTGCCTTCTATACCTAGTTTGCTGAGAGTTTTTATCATGAAAGGTATTGAATTTTATTGAATTTATTTTCTGCTTCTATTGAGATGATAATGTGATTTTTATATTTCATTCTAATGTGATATATCACATTTATTGATTTGTATATGTTGAAGCATCCTTGCCTCCCAGGGGGGGAAAAAAATCCCACTTGATCATGGTGTATGATCCATTTAATGTGCTATTGAATTTAATTTGCTAATATTTTGTTGAGAATTTTTACATCTATATTCATCAGGAGTGTTTGTCTATAATTTTCTTTTCTTGTAGTGCCCTTATCTGGCTTTCTTATTAAGGTAAATGTTGGCCTCATAAAATTAGTTTGGGAGTATTCCCTCTTCTTCAGTTTATTTGTTTTTTTGTTTGTTTGTTTAGTTGTTTTTTTTTTTTAAGACTTTGAGAAGGATTGACCTTAATTCTTTAAATGTTTGGTAGAATTCATCAGTGAAACTGTTTTGTCCTAGGCTTTTTTGAATTGGGAGGTTTTTGATTACTGATTCAGTTTACTTCCTCAGTATTGGTTTGGGCAGATTTTCTTTCTCTTCTGTCTACTATGACTTAGTCTTAGTGGGTTGTATGTTTCTAGGAGTTTGTTCATTTCTTCTGGTTTATCCAGTTTGTTGCCATATCATTGTTCATGGTAGCTGCTTATGACTCTGTATTTCTGTGGTATCAGTTTTATCAGTTGTAGTGTCTCCTTTTTCACTTCTGATCTTATTTGAGTTCTTTTTTCTGAGTTGGTCTAGCTAAAGTTTTGACAATTTTATTTATCTCTTCAAACACTTAGCTCTTAATTTCATTGATCTACTGTGTTTCTGGTCTCTATTTCATTTATTTCTGCTCTGACCTTTGTTATTTCATTTCTTCTGTTACCTTTGGATTTAGTTTGTTTTTCTAGTTCCTTGAGGTATAAAGTTAGGCTGTTTATTTGAGATTCCTTCCCTTCCTTCCTTTTTTAATTTCTTTTTTTAAAATTTTTATTTATTTAGTTGACAGAGAGAAAAAGAGCACATCAGGGGGAGGGCAGGCAGTAGGAGAGGGAGGAGCAGGCTCCTCATTGAGCAGGGAGCCCAACGTGGGGCTTGATCCTAGGACCCTGGGATCATGACCTGAGCCAAAGACAGACACTTAACCAACTGAGCCACCCAGATGCCCCCCTTCCTTCGTTCCTTCCTTCTTTCCTTCCTTCCTTCTTTCCTTCCTTTCTCCCGTCCTGCCCTTCCCTCCCTCCCTTTCTTCCTTCCTTCTTTCCTTGCTTCCTCCCCACCCTTCCCTCCCTTCCTTCCTTCCTTTCTCTCATAATTAGGTTTGCTTTATTTTTTTTATTCTATCCTATCACTACTCCCTCATTCCTCAATAGAGATGTATTTCTTTTTTTTTTTAGATATATTTCTTAATGTAGACCTTTACCACTATAAACTTCTCTTTTAGAATATCACTTCTCAGCCTTTTGGCTAAGATCAAGTGTAGAATACCTTTGGCAGCATCTCATAGGTTTTAATATGTTGTGCTTCCATTTTTATTTGTTTCAAGATATTTCTTGATTTCCCTTTGGATATCTTCTTTGACCCATTGGTTGTTCAGGAGCATGGTATTTAACCTCCAGATATTTATGAAACTTCCAGCTTTTTTTCTGTTCCTGTGTATTTATTTTCTGATGCTACATGACAAGCTACCACAAACTTAGTAGCTTAAAACAACACACATTTAGTGTCTTAGAGTTTCTGTGGCTTGGGAGCCCAGGTGTGGGCTGAGCTGGGTCCTCTGCTCATTGTCTCACAGGCTGTCATCAGGGGTCACTTTAGGGCGTGTCCAGTGAAAGCACCAAGGGGCTGAGGAAGGAGGTAGGGAGGAGGCGGGGGCCGGGAGGTGAGGGGAAAATCAAAGAGAAGAGAGAAGTTCTGAATAGGGCAGCAACAGGCTTTCTAAGACCATGTCCCCTTTCATAACTGGATTCAGTTCCATCCTGCTCTGCAGCCTATATTTGATGTACCAGTTGATGCACTCAGTGCTCTCTTCTTAGAATTCCTTCCTCATTGTTGGTAACCACCCAGGGTCAGCATCGAGATTCAGGAAGTCTCCCAGACTGGGTTATGTAATACTGTGGCCTTTTCTGTAGCTTCACCTCCTTCTGGCATCAGTATGCATTAAGTAGAGAAGAGATACAAAAGCCTTGTTCAAGGCGAAACAAAAAATATATTCACATCATTAATTTAAAACATGTTTTCCTTGAATACAAAATATGGATTTTTTTTTCTTTTGCCTTCAAAATGACAAGGCAAAAACATGCTACTTGTAAGATTTCTCTCTTCCTCCCCCCCCATAGCATGAAAAACCCCACAATACCATGTACCATATCATTATTACCCAAGTACTAGATTATGAGTCTGCTGTTTAGCTACAGAAATTAGCACATATATGTAGCATGCAAGAAACAACTGGCCCCAGACAAAATTTAATAAATGTACCCTCTCCTATTAAATTCCTGTCAAGTTTTCTTAGAAAAGTGTGGGGATGGAGAGCTCTTGGTACCTTTGCAGCAGGCAGAATATTTTCTGTGTGTACTCCAGGGATGATCAGTTGCCCCAGGAGGGTGTAAACTGTGGACCTTTCCTGTGGAGTTTTGGTAATTCCAGGCAAACAGGAGACCAGAGTGGAACTGGAGGTGGGGTTCTAGGACCTCACTTCTATCTCAGCTGTGAATTGACTGTTTGGTCTCGGACCAACAACGTGGACTCTTAGAGTCCGTTTTCTGGCCTGTAAAATGAAGTTCTTTCCAGTTTTCAGTGCTGAGTTCTGGGTAAAGAATGACATGTTCCTGTGTATTTAGCAAAAGATAGGGGGTGGTGAACTGGTGCTGGTTAATGAAAGGGCTTTTGTGACCACGTGAGCGGAACATGATAGGTTGTTCTCTCCAGGGAATGGTGACCTTGTTACCTACATACTATGTGCAAAACAGAAAGCAGTACCTAGAAGTAAAGATGAATATTGCTGATTTACTCCTTGCTGAATGAACTGAAATAATTTAACTTTATATTGAATAGTCTACATACAGAAGAAGGTACATATTTTAATTGTACAGTGCAATAAATTTTCGCAAATTGAACATGCCCATATAACCAACACTCAGATTAAAACAAAAACAAAAACAGAACATTAGCTCTTATCTCTGAGGAGACCCATCATACCCCCTCTGCAAGAATAACCATTTTCTTAACTTTCTTTTTTTAAAGATTTTATTTATTATTAATTTGACGGAGAGAGCGAGAGCACAAGCAGGGAGAGCAGCAGGCAGAGGGAGAGGGAGAAGCAGACTCCCTGCTGAGCAGGGAGCCTGACACAGGGCTTGATCTCAGGACCCCGGGATCATGACCTGAGCTGAAGGCTGATGCTTAACCAACTGAGCCACCCAGGCACCCCCATTTTTTTAACTTCTTCTTTTTTAAAAAGATTTTTATTCATTCGTTTGACAGAGATAGCAAAAGCAATAACACAAGCAGGGGAGTGGAAGAGGGAGAAGCAGACTTCCTGTGGAGAAGGGAGCCCGATGTGGGCTTAACTGACTGAGCCCCCTGGGCACTCCCATGTTCTTAACTTCTAACAGCATAGGTTTTTTCAGTAAGTTTTGTACTGTATACAAATTGGGTCATACACTATATACCCTTTTCTGTCTAGCTTCTTTTACTCAGTATCATGTTTGTAAAATTCATCCATATTGATGGGAATATTGTATATTGTTCCTGTTCTTTGCTGTATCATATTCCATTAGAAGACTATAGGTATTTCTTTACTCACTCTACTACTAATCAGCATTTAGGTGGCTTTTACAAAGCCACCTATTTTTGGCTATTACGAATGGTATTACTATGAATGTTTGGTATTTTACTTTTAGTGAACATACATATACATTTCTGTGGAGAACAAACCAAGGAGTGGAACTGCTCCTTCATGGGATATGCTTACATGGAGATTTTGTCGATACTGCTGAACAGTTTTCCCAAGTAGTTGTATCATTCTGTGCTCCCATCGGTTGTGTATGAGAATTCCAGTTACTGTAGTCTGTGTTCTCCATCTTTGTCATTTTAGACATTGTGGTAGGTGTCTAATGATAGCAACACAAGGCTTTAATTTGCAATTACCCGATAACTAATATAGTTGAGTATCTTTTCATTATGTGTGTTGGACATTTGGATAAATTCTTTTGTGGAGTATCTGTTCAAGTGTTTCACCCATGTAACTATGATATTATTTGCTTTTTCATTGATTTGTAGGACTAGTAACATCTATATTTATACATTTGAGTCCTTTATTGAGTATGGATGTATGTCAACCAATGTAACTTTTAACTAATTTACGTGTTCAGTGCCTGCTAAGAGCTCCCCCTCTAAGCATAGTACAACAGGAGATTCACATGAGAAACTTAAGTTAGGTCCTTGCCATGAGTCATCTAAAATTTGATTGGGAGGGGCGCCTGGGTAGCTCAGTTGGGTCAGCATCTGACTCTTGATTTCGGCTCAGGTCATGATCATTGGGTCGTGGGATCCAGCCCCACATTGGGCTCTGTGCTCAGCGTGGAGTCTGCTTGTCCCTCTCCCCCTGCTCTTCCTCCTCCTCCTCTCTCTTTCTCTCTCTGTCTTAAAATAAATAAATAAAATCTTCTTTAAAAATTGGAAAAAAATTTGGTTGGAGCCAAGGAAGCCGCATGAGCTGCCATTGAATAAGAGCTCTAGTGAGTGTGGGATGCAGTGTCTTGTTGAGAGCTGAAGTCCTCTGAGTACTTCTGGAATTTGAAGAAATAGTTCAGAGAGCATGACAAGGGCCACAGGAAGAAAAGTACCCATGCTGAGACTCGGAGAATAGATAGGAATTAGAGAAGTAGATACAACTCAAGCAAAGGAGACAGGCGAAAATCGAATTTGATCCTCTGTGGTGAGGCTCCAGGTCTAGTCAGGGTCGGGGATTTGTGGTGAGGATATATGGTTGACCTTTGAATAATGTGGGGTTTGGGGGCACCAGCCTTCCACAGCCATAAATCCACCGTATCACTTTTGACCCTCCAAAAACTTCACTACTAATAGTCTACTGTTGACTGGAAGCCTTCCTGAAAGCATAAACAGTTGATTAGCCCGTGTTTTGTATGATATGTGCATTATATACTGTGTTATTACTTTCAAGTAAGCTAGAGAAAAGAAAATGTGATTCATAAGAAGGAGAAAATACATTTACAGTACTGGATTGCATTTATTAAGAAAAAAATCCATGTGTAAGTGGACCTACACGGTTCAAACCTGTGTTGTCCAAGGGTCAACTCTATACACATCGAGGCCTACGTAAACATACATTATTACCTGAAAGCCTTTCCTTTGTAAGAGTTTTCCAATGAGACAGTAAATAACGAAAGCACAGCCTTTCTTAATATGAAACAGTCAGAAAGTACATAAAGCCCATATCCGTTTCACTATCAATTTGTATTTCTCCTCTCAGGTTTTCCATCAGGTACTTTAAACTCCTATTTTTCAAAGGCTTTTGATCCTTTTTTCTTTGAAATGAGCACATCAAAAATTAGAGACGATTAAAGGAGAGAGACCAATAAGGTTGATTAGATGTGAGAGATTTTATTCTTTTCTGGGCAGATTTTATAGTTATAGAAATCAGTCCCCTAATAAGTAATATCACCATGTTTTCTTTGTTTCCCTTGAAAAAGGGCCACCAATGCAGACATGTATTGAGTGCCCAGGACTGCTTGTGACTTTAGCACCATCATCATCAGCCCTACTGACAGATTAGGAAGCTAAAGCACCGGGAGGTTAGGGACATTGCAGCAAAATATATTGGTGATAAGCAGCTGACCTAGGATTAAAAAAGAAGCAGCCTACCTCCAGATCCTATCTGTGCTATAAACCAAGGATCGACACCTTTGGCTTAAAATGGCCTGATCATAAATATTTAAGGCTTGCTGGGTCATGCTAACTCAATCTCAGCTCTTCAGTTCTACCTCTGTCATCTGAAAGCAGCCATAGACCATACTGTAAACAGAGAGCCTATCTATGTTTGACTAAAACTTTATTTACAAAAACAAGTGATGAAATGGATTTGACCTGTGTGCCCTGATTTGCCGGCCTCTGCTGTAAAGCGTACAGGTGTATTGCCCCTCGTGTATGCAAAAGATTTAAGTCAGGTGTGTTTTTTACTGCCTTCTATTTCTTGTTTCCTGGTCAGACATCACTGGTTCCCAACCTGGAGTGATGGAACCTCTCAGGGGACATTTGGCAATGTCTAGAGACATTTTTATTTATCACAATGCGGGTGGGGGGGTTGCTACTGTATCTGGCGTGAATAGGCCATGGATAACATTAAACATTTTATAGTATGCAAGGTAGGAACCCTTCTGCAAAGAGTCATACGGTCCTGGATGTCAGCTGTGCCACTTTTGAGTAACCCTCGACCAGTTGAACCAGATTCCTCGTTCAGCCTATAAAATGTCCCCTCTTCTCTATTTCCCTCTGTGTGATGGCACTCTTCTCTCTCACTGCCTCTGAGGCAGATCAGCCCTTCCAAATGACAGTTATGATGACGACGGTGGTGGAGATGGCTGACATCTGTTGAGTGCCCATTATAGACTGGATAATTGTACATAATAATATCCCAGTCTTAAAATATCCTGTTTCATTCTAAAACGGATTCATAAAGCAGGTATTAGATTTTGTTTCTTTGTATGAAGAAGTGCAAGTGCCTGTATCCAAAGTCTGCATCTTCCCATTCTACCCTGCTGCCTTTCCTATTATTATAATGAATTATATCATTGGTCACAAAGCCTTTGAAGTTTGGTCAACCTCCTTGAACACCAGGTACGCCTAGAAAAGAATGCCAGATTTGTGTATTCAAGTTTTATTTGTAAAGTTGCATCTCTAGCCAGCATTGGCTCAAAAATAGCTTTTTTGAGAGTCTGGGATCTAAAATTTGATGTTTGCCTCTTTTTTCCACATCAAGAAATAAGGTCAATGGTCAACCCCATGCCTTCCCTGTTGATAATAGCTTTTGCCTTCTATTAGTACATGCAGGCATTTTTCCTTTCGGTCACTTTACCTCCTGCTTAATTTACCTCGGGATGGAGCTCCCACAGTCCCGAAAGAGAGAACAGAGTTGACAAAAGGAAAATTCACAGGAAGAGCAGAGCAAATGTGGACTCTGGAGGAGGCCATGAACATGAGATTAGAGCCATAGCCCAAAGGCCAACCAGGAAAAGCAGTGGGGCTTGAGGTTCATGAGCTGAGCCTCACTCTCACCTTGCTGTGCTGCCTTAGTTGCACACATTTATCCAGCAGACATCCATTGAGCCCCATGCTGCATGCCTGGCGGTCTTAGAGGTGCAGCGACGCAGCAGTGATCGGGGCTGGACGAAAGCGCCAGCTATGGGAGCCTAGAAAGTAAAAGTCCCCTTTATCGGATAATGAAAGGTAAGAAGCATTATGGAGGGAAATAAATCAGCAAGGAGGACGGGGCACGCCGGAAGGGAGACTGCATCCCATCAATGTGGTGGTTAGAATTGGTCTGTCTGTGAAGGTGACTTTCGGCCGATTTGAAGGAGGTGAAGAAGCAAGCCTCTGGGGTAGCTAGGGGGAGATGTTCCAGGAGGAGGAAACCACAAGGGTTTACACCTCAAGGCAGGAGGTATGTGGTAGATGGCGGAGGATTAAGGAGCCTGGCGTGGCGGGACTGCAGTGAGCCTCGGACCAAGGTCAGGGGGTTGGTGGGCACAAGACCAGACAGTACAGCGTCTGTAGGCCACGGGGGGATGGTAGCTTTCTAGGCAAGGTGGGGAATCATCTGCAGGCTTCTGAGCAGGGGAGAGATAAGAGCTTCCCTGTTTGAAAATGGATGTCTCTGGACGTCAACTTGAGAAGAGAATGTCCATTCTGTAGGAAGAGGGATCCAGTCATGGAAATGTATTTGTCCTTGGAGACTCTCCCCCTCCCTTTTCTTCCCCTAAACTAAAGCACAATTACCTAAGAGTCTGCTTGGGAATTAGAGCCATGGTCTTTACCTAAATCTCAAGGAGGCCAGAAGAGGCGTCAGTGACCATCTCATCCTGTTCCCTTGCTATCCTGATAAGCAAATCAAGGACAGTTTATTGTTTATTATTATTGCCCATTTATTGGGAGCCCGCACTGCCCAGCTTTGCACTAGCTACAGACACACCATGACAAAAAAGTCTTGCCATCAAGGGATGTCCTGTTTGCCAGCTGAGCAAATCAACAGTTTCCAAAAGGCATATGGAGTACGATGGGGGTGTGCGTGGTACTACCAAGGTCCAGAGGAGAGACACCAACCCTGCCTGCAAATCAGGGAAGACCTCACAGATGAGGTGACTGAGAATTAGGGTCCCGCTTAAATACTGGACTGGGCCTCAGCCCAACCAGCTCTTCTGCCTTATCTGTCTAGTTCCTGCCCTTCTACAACCTACTGCCTTCTAGAAGGCGGAAGACTGCATTCATGCCAAAGAACTCCTAAATGCAGGGCGTTCCTGCTCCCGTGACTTAGAAAGAAAGCAGCACGAGGGCCGCTTTGGTCCTGTTGCTCCTGCCACAGAGTCGTAGCTTGACGGAGACAGGCAAGAGATTCCAAGGATGGCGATTTTTTGGCTCTCTGAATCTTCTCATTGGCAGTGGCCTTCATCTCTTGCATTTAGTCTTGATTTTTCAGGGTGTTAGGAATAGTTCTGAGAATAATGAGTGCACCCGTGTTTATCCATACGCCCTCCTGAAGACCAGGAAGTGGACAACTTAATAAATGCAACAATAAATGCAGATCAACTGCCCTGTGGACTTCTGGACTTTTTTGGTTCCATCTAAAGGCCTCAAGCAGTTTATGGGCAGGAACTCATTTACTCTGCGCCCTCAGGGGTGGGTCAAGCTTGTGGCCTGGGGGGCAGACGGAAGTCTGCTCCCAACCCTTGCCCTCTAGAGAGTGTGTCTGGGTGACTTAAGAGTCCTGTGCCTCAGTTTTCGCATGTGGCGCGCCCGCCTTCTAGGTTTGTTGCATAGGTTCACTGAAGGGATATACAGAAGAATGATTCTGGCGCCTGGCTGCCTGCGTTCAAGTCCCCTGTTCACCACTTTGTTGCTGTGAAACATTCCCTATGCTTTGGTCTCAATGAATGTTACCCATAGTTGCAATTATTGGCAAAGGACAGACAGGTTTAAAAGGACACTCCCTGGGCCGCCTCGCTGGCTCAGTCGGGGGAGCATGCGACTCTTGATCTCGGGGTTGTGAGTTTGAGCCCCACGCTCATTGTGGAGATTACTTAAAAATTTAAAAAACAAACCAAAAAAACAAAGAATCCCATAAACCTTTAAAAAGCTGCTCCTTGGGACGCCTGGGTGGCTCAGTCAGTTAAGCTTCTGCCTTCAGCTCTGGTCATGATCCCAGGGTCCTGGGATTGAGCCCCGCATCGGGCTCTCTGCTCAGTGGAAAGCCTGCTTCAGATTTTTCTCCCTCTCCCCCACCCTGCCCTCTGCTTGTGCTTTCTCACGCTCTCTCTCTAAAACAAATAAGTTAAAGCTTTGAAAAAGGCATTACAAAATACAAGGCTGCTCCTTGTCTGTCAGGTTTTCCTCAAACCCAGAGTCACAGAAGTAGAAGCGGTCTCCAACGTCATCCAATCCAGGCGTTGGCAAACTACAACCTGTCGGCCAACTCTGGCCTACCGCCAATCCACAAGCTAGTGATTGCTGGGGAAAAAAAAAAATCAAAAGAATATTTCATGACACGTGAAGATTATATTAAATTCCACTTTTGGGGTCAATAAGTGCAGTTTTATTGGAACACAGTCATGTTCATTAATGTCTGAATTTCCTGTAGCTCTTTCTGGATATAGTGGTGGTCAGGTCGTTGCAACAGAGACTGCGTATGCTGACGAGCCTAATAGGTTTACTCTTTGCCCTTTACAGAAATGTTTCCGACCCCTGATCTAGTCTACCACACTGGTCACCAGCTTGAATACTTTCTATGTCGGCCATTTTACTACTTTATAAAGCCCCTTCCTTTGTGGTCCGAGGAAGTTCTCACAAATACCCACACAGAAAGCCTGCCCCCTTGGAATATTTCCTTGTTGGTCCTAATTCTTTTCTTCAAAACAACAAATATAAGGGTAATTCTTTAGTCACATAACAATACTTCGGCCATCCCCCATCAGTCCTCTCTTGTCTAAATTATCCATCCCTCCATCTCCCAACTGTGCCTTACTCTTTCCTGACCGCTCACCATCGAGATCACCTTCCTCCGCAGGAGCACCTAGGCTAGGTGCACCCTTGTCTCTCGCATGAGCTCTGCCCTCTTCCCTTGAAAGACCCACCATGCTGGTAATGACTGACTCAAGACCCGCCTTCACAAGGACAAGGACTCTGTTTCCTTGTGTTGTCCTAGGTTCCCAGTGCCCAGCATGGTGTCCAACACCGACACCTGAACTATTTTTTGAAGGCTGTTGGATCGCTACTCTGCCATGCAACTCTCGAAATATCACATTCAGAAATAGGTGTAATGTTCCAAATGTCATTGGAATTTTGTACTTCTGTTACTGCTGCCCATGACCATATTAGTCTTATAAGTAAGTGATGTAGGCAATATATATGGAGATTGTTGACATGTATACCCCACCGACTTCTTTTAAATGAGTGATTGTGAAGCTGGGTCTCCTTCCTTCTGTTCATGTGAAATGGATTTATTGAACTTTAATATTGAATTTTTATTTTATTTTGTTGATTTCAGCACATTGTTCCAGCTTACTGAGATACTTTTTAACCTTAGCTCTATTAGCTAATGTATTTTCTGTTCCTCCTGTTTTTGAATAACTAACAAATTGAAAGAGGACCCTGTCTTCAGTGATGTTGATAACAAACAGAGTCCTGTGGCAAGCCACTGGAATCTTTCTTCCAGCTTGATCAAAATCCATTAATCAAAGCACTTTGTTTAGTATACATTTGACAGGAACTGTTAGAATCAATGCCTAAGCCGAAATGATGGGAGTTGGGGACAGAATGGAAAGGGGAACACTGGGACGTGAGGACTTCAAATGCTCCTGAATCACCCAGAAAGTAGTTACCACCTACTCTACCAAAATGAAGGATGGCGTACTAATTGATACACTTCCGTATGTATAAGTCAGTTGATCTGTGATTCCATTATAATGTCACTGCAGCAATGGAATCAGAACCTGTAAAACTCGATATCTTATCTGTCTCATTAATTTTAAGGATGCAGAGAATGTTAGAATTGAAGGTGACAGAGAGACATGGACAAATCTCTTCTTGTTGAACCCTGTAGTTAGGTCTGATGAATGGAACGACAGTGGAAGCTCACAGACTGAGTTGATAGTCTGGGAAGTAAACCTCAATTTTCATTCAGGAGAGGTTTCATCCAGACCTGTGCAACAGATACTTTTGACAGCTTTAATGAAATATAAATTATATATCATAAAATTCACCCATTTAAAGTATACAATTTAGTAATTTTTCGTTTATATACAGAATTGTGAAACCACCACTGTGATCTAATTTTAGAACATTTTCATCACCTGAAAAAGAATCTTAATACATATTAGCAGTTACTCCCCATCCCTACACGTCACGTATATACCCAGCTCTAGCTAATCTAGTTTCTTTCTCTAGAGATTTGCCTATTCTGGACATTTCATATAAATGGAATCATGAAGTAGGTGGCCTTCATGTCTAGCTTTCTTCAGTCAATGTTAGGTTTTCGGTGTTCTTCCATGGTTATCCTGGGTCAGGACTTCATTTCTTTTTATTGCTGAAGAATATTCCATAATATGAATAGACCATATTTTGTTTATCCATTCACCAGTTAGTAAACATTTGGGTTGTGTTCGCTTTTTGGCTATGATGAATAATGCTGTTATTTGGGTATAAGTCTTTGTGTGAACATATGTCTTCGTTCTTAGGTAGATACCGAAGAGTAGAATTGCTTGGTCTTATGAGAAATTATGTTTTAACTTTTTAAGAAACTGCCAACCTATTTTCAAAGTAACTGTACCATTTTACCATCCCACCAGCAATATGTGAGAGGTCAAATTTTTCTCCATCTTGGCCAATGCTTGTTCTTGTCTAGACCTAGGTGCTATTTTAAATGACACCAGAATGACATTTATCTGAGGGCCAGTTACCTTTTTTTTTAAAGATTTATTTATTTATTTATTTGACAGAGAGAGAGAGAGAGATCACAAGTAGGCAGAGAGGCAGGCAGAGAGAGAGGGGGAAGCAGGCTCCCTGCTGAGCAAAGAGCCCGATGCTGGGCTCGATCCCAGAACCCTGAGATCATGACCTGAGCCGAAGGCAGAGGCTTAACCCACTGAGCCACCCAGGTGCCCCGGCCAGTTACTTTTTATTACATATTTCAGATAACTAATTTCAGCTAGGGAAGGCTGGAGGTGACATGAGTTTTGAGGGATCCTTATTATGAATTCCAAGATCATTTAAAATGTGTAAAGAAAAACCCACAAAACAGAATGAAAAAGATAAAAGAAACAGGGAAAAACTGTTGATCTACAGAGTTTTATTGACATAAAACCTATTACAGTGAAGCCCAAGTGATAATTGATACTATAAAAAATATCCAGAAAGCGTGTTAGTGCATATGTCAGATTTGCAATGACTTCCAAGCTACAAAATCATGGCTCCGCTTCAGTTAAAAGCTGGGGCCATGAGTGGGCTCATAGTCCTTAAATAAGGCAGAAGAGAAGTGCTCTACCTAGAGCTTACGGGGACTTCTCCATTTTTTTGGATTGAGCATTAAGGTAAAGCCAATATCAGATGAGTTTGATTCTGACCCTGACAACTTTGCCGCCCAAGGGAACACTGGGCACTGTCTGGAGACATTTTTTATTGTCATGATTGGGGGCGGGATATTACTGACATCTAGTGGGTAGAGGCCAGGGCTGCTGCTCCGTGGCCCGCGATGCACAGGGCGACTCCCACGATGGAGCTCCTCCAGCTTCAGAACGTCAGTCAGTAGGGTTGAAGGGGAGAGTCTGCTTTAACCAGTGCTCCCGAAGGGCCAATAATTAGAATCACTTCTTAACTGTTTTTTCCCCCTGATTTGGCTTCCTAAGTGCAGATGCCAAGTAATTTCCTGACCCAACCCTGGGGGTTGGGGGAGGGTGTTTGAATCTTGAGCTGGTGGAGGTGAAGACTGGACTGTGTGAATTTGTGGTAGAGATTTCCAGTTAATTCAGTTAATTTAAGTTAAAGAAGTGTTTCTTTCTCCATTCCTTTCCTTTGCAACCCAGTTGAAAAACACCGATGCTAAGTATTTTGTAAATGTCTGTGGCCCATCTTTAAAGGAAATTAATGTTTCACGTAAATAATTGGAAGAATGGCTATTTTCTTCTTCCTGTTTCTTACTCTGTGAAGAACCAGTCATTCAGCGCCTTTCTCTGGGACAATGCATTGGATGTTCGGGACAAATCTCTCAGTTACTGGAACCCAAATAAGAAAACATTTATTTGTATTTTCCAGGAAATTCAGGTTAAAATTATTTTTTGACATCCATGTAATAATTGTTCACTGGATCTTGGCAAGAGCACTTCTCACTCATACTGGAAAACCCTTTCGAGGCTATAAATTTCCCAGTGAGCTTGGGCCCTCGTGGAATCTTGAAATGTTCTACTTGAATTATTTGGGCGCCATTTGTGTTATGTGGCGATTGTGTACTTAGGTGGGTGTGATTTCTCCTCTGAACCATAAATCCTGCACTTTAATGACTACAAAAGGTATAAGGCCAATTAACACAACTCAGCATGGAGGAAAGAACATGAGCTCTGGGACTTATGGTCCTCAAATCCCAGGCCTGCCACTTCTGAGCCAAGTGACTTGGAGCAGCAGTCGCTTACAACAGTTGCTCGAGCACTTTGAACCATAGTTTCTTCATTGGTAATTTGGGAATTGTATCTAGCTCAGAGGTCAACAGAGACTGCCCACAAGCCACATGGGGACTGCTTACGTTGGTGTATGTAAATCTCATCTCACACAGGCTCTCAGAGAAATATTAGAACCTATTCCCTTCTAGACCCAAGAAACGATCTTTAACAATGACCGTAATCCTAAAGCTAGGATTTATTCAACACCTGTGAGTATGTACCTGCAGGTAAGGAGATCGTTCATTCTTACGACAGCCTAGGTGAGCATAATCCTTGTTTTGTACATGAAGAAGTGGAGTTTCAGAGAGATGAAGTAACTTCTTCTGGGTCACACAGCTAATTAGGAGAATCGGTGATGAAAATGTAAATATCACAGCTGTTTTGGCTTTTCTTTGTCTCCTGTTTAAACAGCCCATTTATATCAGGTGAGACCTTTTGCAGGACAATTTTTGAAGCAGCTGATTGTTTAGGCAAATGACTAAACCTCCGAGGCCAGAGTGTACATTTATTTTGAATGTTTGCCATCAGATGTTTTCTAAAAGCTTTTATATTTGTATTAATTTGTTGCTGTGTTCCTTGTTCTCCATACCTTATCATCCCTTGTTTCTCCCCTTTTCCTTGATCTTGTGTTTTCTTCTTCCTTCTGGAAGCTCTCCCCTTTCTTTCTTAATTGAGAGTCCTTTTGAAAGGGAGGGTAGGGTGTATCTCCTGCATCTGCGAAGCCATAAAGCAGGCGGCTGAAAGGAACAGCTGAGTATTACCCTACAGCTCTTCTGAGGCTAAGAGTCACCAGTGCTGTCGGTTCCAAGGCATTCTTCATAGTCATGAAACACTGCCACCCCCAAAGACAGGCAATTGGCTTTGTGGCTTATTATTTTAGGACATAGCTCACAACTCTAAGGAATATCTTTAAGGATGGAAAACCAACCTCAGGGTTACTTTTTATGCTGGGTTGTGGCCAAGAAGGACATCCAGCATGGCGGGGCCGGGGCAGGGGAGGGCTGTGGTCTGCCTCTTCATATGGCCATTGGCATCTGGATGTATGTTTCCATGTACAGTCGTCCGGCATCTGGACGTGTACACGCACAGATGGTCATCCGGCATCTGGAGGCATGTTTCCACCAATGGTTAACTAACACCTGGGGGTGCGTTTCTGTAGCTGGTCGTCTGGGAGGGCGCCTCCACAGAGAGGGAGCCCTGTCAAGCTTTTTAGCACACTTTCATAATGGCAAAGTATTTTTCTCTAGTGAGCTTCAGTGACTGTCCCTTGACTTTTCTGCGTGTTGGTCCTCGGTGGACTCTCCGGAGCTTCCCAGACTGAAAATTCGTCCCTCCCCTACGTGGTTGTGGTTCTTCTCTAGAGTGTTTGATGAATCTTTTCTCATTCTCCAGAGCCTGTGGTTTCTCCCTGATCAAAATCACACCATCCTTCCGATGTTTCTCGTAAGACAAAATTCTGACCTTTTGTTTTCTGGGGGAAGCTTATATTGATCCTTTCTAGTACATCAATGGCTTTCTGTTCCAAAGGTAGCTTTGTGTGTGATGTCAAAGATGACGAATATTCATCCTAAAAAACTTGGACAATGTAGAACTCCAAATGAAAGGAAGGAAGAAAAGGGAAGAGAGGAGATGGTTTATATATGTAAAAGCTGTAAAGCATACTGGAGACAGAATGAGCTCATTTGAAATGAAAGCCATCACTGTGTTTCATTCAAGCTGTCCCATGATGTGTGTGTGCACATATGTGTGTGTCTTTGTACGAATAATAAAAAGGAATTTCAATAGGTCTTAATACCTCCTTTTCATTTTATTCTCTGTTCCTCCTCAAGGTGGTAAACTATATATTTAGATGTTGGCTTTTTCTGTTTGATGCCTGTAAATGTGAGCTTTTTAGAAAATTTAGTAGCACAGTTTCTCTGCTGTGTTATAACACATTTCAGATTCCTGGCTATTCTGTGTGCTCAAAAGAAGTAGGAAATACAGTGTGTGTGTTTTAATGCTCTCAAGCCAGAGTTCTTAACCAAGGGTTTATAGCTGCCTTAGAATCAATGGGTATTTTGGGAGTCAGTGGTTTATGAAGCCCTGGAGTTTTTACCCAAATTTTTTGTGTGACTGTTTTTTTCCCTTGAAATGGGGCCCTTGCCAGATTTTCATAGGGTGCATGATGGTTGCTTAGTGAAACCTTCCTGAAAGGCTTAGCTGGTCTTCTCAGAGTGATGCTGTCCTCACAGTGGAACAGTGGCTGGGATGAGGGTGTAAGTTGAGAATGCATTAAATTTTCAGGGTGAGGGCCTTTTTGTTTATATGACTTGTCTCCTGGCGTATCAGGTAGCAATATGTACATGAGAATGTGCTTCCAGCATCCAGCAAAGTCTTTCCTCCCAATGATTTCCAAGATTCTCAGGACGTATCTTGAGGTAGGTATCTTGAAAGCGTTGTGACAACCCCCGCCACCTACCCTACCACATGGGACCTCTCAGGGTGTCCTCTTCTTTCTGTCTTTCCCTTTTCTCTCTCACAGGAATCTCTGAGTTTGCCCAGGGGACCAGACTTGCAGACAAACATTTGTTCTTCTCCCACTCTCACCCCTTCCTGTTCAGAGGGGGATCTCTGTTTTGCTCGAGACAGGACCTCTACCACGATAACAGCATATAACCCCCTCACTCGTCAGCAGGCTTTCCTCTACCAAAGTCTTGGCTGGGGTTGGCGATCCCACATGCCTTTCAGGGCCTAGCAGAGAGGTGAAGGTGAGTGGCAGCTGGCTGTGATGGGATAGGAAGGAGTCACGGCACTGGGGTGGGGAGGGCATGCCCACTCCCAGGAATTTAAATTCTGTTTTTTTGCAAGCACTGTGCCATCCAAAAACATAGCTATGGGAAGACATCATGAGTGCGCCAGGAGTTGGTGACTTCTGTCTTAAGGAAAACCAAGGCTTGACATATTTTTCAAGACAAAAATGCACAACATAAAATCCGAAATTGCAGAAGACTAAGGTGTATAAGGGTCATGCAACAGGGATACCTTTTGGTTCAAGAGCTGAGCTGCTTTGCTTGGTTAAGGGCACAGGTTTGGAGCTTGGATTTCCTGGGTCTATTCCTGTCAAATTCAATAAATGACATTGGACAAGTCACACTGGCTCCTCATCTATGATATGGCAATAATAATAAACCTACGCTTCAGGGCTGTCATGACAAGTAAATTAGTTAATATATGTAAGGCACTTAGGAGAGTGCTTGGTACATAGTAAACACTCAGTAAAGGGGCACCTGGGTGGTTCAGCGGATTGAGCGTCTGTCTTCGGCTCAGGTCATGATCTCAGGGTTCTGGAATCGAGACCTGCATCTGGGCTTCCTGCTCAGTGGGGAGTCTGCTTCTCCCTCTCCCTCTGGTGCTCCCCCTGCTTGTGCTTTCTCTCTCACACTCTCTTTCTGAAATAAATAAATAAAATTGATTAAAAAATTAATAGTAAAGACAAGCCAACCTTCCTTCTCTCTCTCTTTTACTCTTTCTTTTTAAAAAAAGATTTTATTTATAAATATATATAACATATATAGTTATGTTATAAATATAAATTAAAATTTATAACTTAGCTATTAAAAAATGTTGAGGGGCTCCTGGTAGCTTCATTGGTTAAGTGTCCAACTCTTGATTTTGGCACAGGTCATGATCTCAGGATCATGAGATCACATTCTGTGCTCAGTGGGGATTCTGCTTCTCTCCCTCTATCCCTCCCCCCACTTTCTTTACCACCCCCCCCAGAGATAACCAGAGTTTACATTTTGGTGACTAGTCAATGAATATTCTTCTAGTAGAAAGATGTTCTCAATCCCTTCCCTCTGTAGGTCTCTGGGAGCTTGGTTTATTTGTGATTGGCTTAACCTTAAGGTTTAATTATGATAGTTAGTGGGCGGAGCTACTATCTGGGTCAAGTACCTATGGCACTAAAGGCCAGGGGAGAGGTGGAGAACTAAAAGATGATAGATTTACTCTCTTCAGAGCTGTCTTCTCTCTTCATTGAATAGCAGACTTTCTTAGGTGATTGTCACGCTAGTTGCTTCCGAATTATTTAACATCTGTGGGGTCTGGACTTGTGTCACTATGTGGCCTATCTGCCAAAACCTTTTAATCCATATCCCGTAAGTTTTATACAGGCATACAATAAATTCTTTGTGATTTTAAAAGTTAAGATGGGGGCACACCATGTACTTATTTTTGTTTTTATCATACTTACATTTCTGAGAATTAGTTACTGAGCACTTGCTGTATACTAGACACCATGCTGAATACACGTGTCATTTCATTGGATCCTTCCCCAAACTTTATGATATAGACATACTGTTCTCATTTCACAGACCAGTAGACTAAGGCTTCTAGAGGTTGAATTACTTGTCCAGGTCAACACCGAGAGTAAGTCCAGGTCAGCACCAGGATTTGAACTTGAGTCTATGGACCCGTCTTTATTCTGCATACTTGCTGTAGCTTTGTCTGGTGCTAAGTATCCCCTTCATTTTTGTTTCAGATGGCGGTCTTCTTTAGAGCAGGGGAGGTTAAAATTCCAACTGTGGCTTACCTTTGTCACTTGACAAGCAGAGATGCACTTAAGACAGAGTTCAGTTATTTGCATAGTTATTAGTATGCTGGTGAAGTCCCCTCCTTACACTTGTGATTCCTTCCATCACATTTGTCATTCGGTTTTGCACACGAGAAAAGCTGTCTCTCTCTTCTGGGAGGATGTTGACTTTTTGTCTCTGCTTTTGTCGACTGAGACATCCCAGCCCTGCTTTCCTTGGTACTTTCTTCTTCCAGTTATGGTGTTGGCACAAACCGTACCTGCAGCATCATGTTACTCTCCCGTGCTAAAAATAACTGAGATCCTGGGTGAGACTTCATATATAATTCATGGTTTTGATTTATTAATCTCTCCATTAAGTCAGAAAATGACATTTTTGCTGGCTGCATTCCAATCTGCATTATCTTAGGCATTTAGAATTTGCATTAACTTGAATACGCTCCGTGTGTGTATGTATATGCATGTGTGTGTGTGTGTGTGTGTGTGTGTGTGGTTTTAGTAACACCAGAATCATCGCTTGTATAACTCCTTTAATCTTTCACTTAACCCCTGACTTCAGATTCATAACATGAATGTAATATCAGAAAGAAGCGAGCGTCCAGATGAATGTTGATGATGATAAAAATGCAGAACCAGGATGAAAAAGGATAGCTTTGCCTTTTTGTATCGCCTTAAAGATAAATTTATATTCAGGAAGCGAGGAAGGGCGACACTTTGAAGCCCGTTTATTCATTCAGTATGTGGGTATTGAGCTCCTCCTGAGTGGTAGGACCTGTGGTAGGCTGATCGAGATATGAAGGTACTGTAGATAATAGATCAACTTGTATGCTACCCCCAAGTCTTTAAAGTAAATTCAAATCCTTTCCTGCTCCTACTGATGCATTAGAGTTGGTTCCATTCACCTGAGATGTGAAGACACCTCGAAAAAAGTGAACACATTTAAATTGCTTTATGAGACATTTCTCTGAGAGCTAGACCCTGTGGGTCACTCCATCTCTGTGGGCTCCACCACCTTCCATGAAACCTTCACCACCACCACCACCACCACTTTCTGGGCATGACCAGGATCTTCAAAGCAGGAAGGGAGGTGGCAGTGATAACAGATCAATAAAGGAAGGTGGGGTCCCGATACTATCCCATCTGATTCCACCAAGCATCACTTCTTCAGATTTCTGACCTGCAGCATCATGGTCACCCCAGTGTCCCAAGCGCCCTTGAAACAGTGACCATGTCCCACCTTGGATCAAAAACAAGGCCACTTAGGGCTTCCTGGGGGACTCGGTTAAGTGTCCAACTCTTGATTTCAGCTTAGGTCATGATCTCAGGGTGGTGAGATCGAACCCCCAGTTAGGCTCCGCACTGGGTATAGACCTTCTTAAGATTCTCTCCCTCTCCCTCTGCCCCTCCCCTTGCCCATGTGTGCTCTGTCTCTAAAAAAAAAAAAAAAAGAAAGAAAGAAAGAAAGAGAAATCAATGCCACTTAGATACTGCGTTTTACTTTGGTTTTATCTGTTATTTATGTAATAATTGTCCTTTTTATGGCTGAACTACCAAATTCATTTATTAATGTAGAATAGGCCAATATCTTAGGAGCTGTATCCATAATGGGGATGATGGGTGGTGGTGGATCAAGGGCATTAATGAAACCACCCATGCAATCAAAATCTGGCATGTCGTTTTCATATTATAATAATGTTTTTAAAAATTGATAATCAGGGGGCGCCTGGGTGGCTCAGTGGGTTAAGCCGCTGCCTTTGGCTCAGGTCATGATCTCAGGGTCCTGGGATCGAGCCCCGCATCGGGCTCTCTGCTCGGCAGGGAGCCCGCTTCCTCCTCTCTCTCTGCCTGCCTCTCTGCCTGCTTGTGATCTCTCTCTGTCAAATAAATAAATAAAATCTTTTAAAAAAAAATTGATAATCAGGGCACCTGGCTGACTCAATCAGTAGACCATGCAACTCTTGATTTTGGAGTCATGATGAGTTCAAGCCCCATGATAGGAGTAGAGGTTACTTTAAAAAAATTTATATATATATATATGTATGTATATATAGTCAGTAGCCAAGGAAGTACATTAATTTTGAATTTTTTTTAAAGATTTTATTTATTTATTTGACAGACGGAGATCACAAGTAGGCAGAGAGGCAGGCAGAGAGAGAGGAGGAAGCGGGCTCCCTGCTGAGCAGAGAGCCCGATGCAGAGCTCGATCCCAGGACCCTGAGATCATGACCTGAGCCGAAGGCAGAGGCTTTAACCCACTGAGCCACCCAGGCGCCCTGAATTTTTTATCAAATATTGAATACATCCTTTTGAAATAGTATGTTTGTTTCCAGTGGTAGCTGTGATTCCTATTTACTCAATATCCTTTCCTTTCCCCTCTTCTGGTAACAGCACCCTTCCTTCTTGTGGGGACCCATGTCTATGTGGTTTCTATGGGGCTGACCCTTCCCCATTCCCCTTGTTCCGAACACAAGGGTAAGAGGAACAAGACCTGGCAAATTAAAATACCTCATTTCCCTAACTAAATAATTGGTTCGAGGAAAAAGAGTGACCTCTTCTAAGCCAGTCAGATTCCTGCCTGGGCTTTTCTAGAGTATAGTGGGGGAAAGCTCTTGATATTCTTCTGGGGTTGCCAGGTTTTAGAAGGGCCACCACACAGTATAGCTCAAGGAATCTCCATTAATTAAGGACAAGGCAAGCCTTGAACTACCTGTGTTTATCTTTTCTATGACATGGAGAGGAACTACCTGAAAATGAGACTGGCATAGAGGAAAGCATTGTTTAGAGATTATTGTAATGGACAGGTTCACAACATCAGCTGAACCACTGGATTCAAATGGGTTGGAAGTTGGTTAGAGTTCTTGAACTTCCTGGTTACACAAGTGAATGAATTTGCTATTGCTACTATAACAAGTCATCATTCACTTAATGACTTCAGACAGCACATACTCATTATCTTGTAGGTTGGAAGTCAGAAGGCTCAAATGGGTCTGCAGGGCTCGAGGAGAATCCATTTCCTCGTCATTTACACCTCCTAGGGGCTGCCCACAGTCCTTGGCTCCTCGTCGCTCTGACCTCTGCTTCTAACATAACATCTTTCTCTTTCTCTGTCTCTGACTTTCTTGCTCACCTCCCTCCTTTCCTTTATAAGACGCCTAGTGATTAGTGGACCTGCCCAGATAATCCAAGAGAATCATCTTATCTCACAAACCCTTAACCTAATCATATCAGCAAATGTCTCTTTTGCATATAAGGAAGCATATTTTCAGGTTCTGGGGATTAGGACATGGACACCTTTGGGGACTTAGCACAATAAATAAATTCATTCCTTTTTAGTTCAAGCTGGTCTGAGTTGGAACACTGTCATTGGCAATCAAGAGTCTTAAAAAAAATCCTGTATTAAAGAAAATGAGGGGCGCCCGGATGGCTCAGTCGGTTAAGCGCCTGACTTGATTTCAGCTCAGGTTATGATCTTAGGGTTGTAAGATCGAGCCCTGTGTCAGGCTCCTGCTGGACATGGAGACTGCTTAAAATTCTCTCTCCCTCTCCCTCTGCTCCTCCTTTCTCTCTATTTCTCTCTCTATCTCCCCCACCCAAAAAGAAAAAAAAAAAAGAAAAGGAAATGAGATATTGGGGCAATTTAAGGCCATTTATATAGATATTTGGAGTTATGAAGCATTTTTTTTTCCTGGAAAGATGAAAGAATTGCACAGAGAACATTAAATTATAACTTTAAATGGCTCCAGTATTTTCCTGTCCTTTAATCTCTTTATATCTTTTTTAACCAGATTTTTCAGTTCTTTTATGCTACCAACTGGGAATTTTTTTCACATGCTCTTGTTCTCACTCAAGTTCACCTTTCAAATATCTTGCTTCCTATAGCTTGTTATATGCTACAGAGCCTTTCTGAAATATGTTTTCCTCTTGTTCTCCATTTTCCTCTTTCCTTTTCACCTGTCACTTCTCTCATTTTTCAGAATATTCATCTTCTTCTTTCTTAAATTTAAACTGTTTTCCCTTATTTACTGTTTCTGTGAATATTTATTTTTATTTTTATTTTTTTCTGTATGTCCTTGAGGGTGGGAAATAGGCTCAAACCTTTTTTTCCCTTTTTTTTAAAGAAAATTGTGTGCTTCGGTTGTTCTAAAGAATGTTTTATGATAATTCTCTTGGCTGGTATCAAATAAACATGAATTCCCATTTCACAATAAATGAATAAATAAATCTTTTTCTTCCAAAATTGTTCTTATTCTTTGCTGTTTCTATGTAAATAATATAGCCCTGTATTACTTTCCTGAAAAGCTTATAAAATCATATTTTTAGTCTTTACTCATGCATATTGCAATTGCATCTATTTTTAATTGAAATATTATTTTACCAGGCCATTTTGACTTTTTGCTCATAAGAATATGTAAGGGAAGAAGAATTTTTCCTTGAGCCTTTTGGGGTTCCTGACTGGGTCTGGAAAGTCAACTGACAAAGACAGATTATGAGGAGAAAATCATACAAATTGATTTAATCTAAATTTTACATGACATGGGAGACTTTATAAAGAAGTGAAGCTTCAAAGAAAGTTAGATCTGTGTATTTTAATGCTGGTTTGAAAGAGTGGGTAGTTGTGGAAGAATAGGCTAGGTTAAGGAATACGAGGGAAGTGTAGTAAATTGGGGGAAACAGCGAGGCTTGTTTGTTGGGATTCTTCTTGGTGCCCCTTTGTCTTTGCACATCGGGATGCTCCTTTCCTCCAGATATAGGGAGGGCCCCTCTTACCCAACAGTCTCAGGGCCTGTTGTAGGGGAGAAGGGCATGGAGGGGAGGAGGTCAGACTGATCTTCTGCTTCTGCTGTGTACTTAAACTCTCTCAGCTTAAAACCTGTAGTATGCCCAGGTGCCATATTTTGAGGGACATGTCCTGAACACCATCAAATACATTGCACAAGCTCCTTATTTACACAGTGCAATTTAACTATGGCAGTTTAATCCAACAAATGGAGTTTCTTTTCTCGTTGTACTAACATGGAAGAAATAACTATTGTATATTTTATTTTTATTCCCCATTTAGCCATCTTTAAAATAAACATATAAATAACTATGTCGTAGACAACAAAAATACAAAACAAGTTTTTTTTTTTAAGATTTTATTAATTTATTTATTTGCGAGACAGACACAGAGATAGCAAGAGAGAGCATGAGTGGGGAGGAGAGGGAGATGCGGGCTCCCTGCTCATGGGGCTCAATCCCAGGACCCTGGGCTCATGCCCTGAGCCAAAAGCAGATACTTAACTGACTGAGCCACCCAGGTGCCCCCAAAACAAGTTTTAAATGTGATCTTATTTATCTGTATGATTCTATGACTGCTTTCCAGTTCTTGTTCTGGTACATTCATGGTTTTATTTTTCTTCCTTTTTCCTTAATCCATGTAAATGTTTTTGTGTATCTCCTTGATGCGCAATGCAGTATATTGTTATACATATTACATGTAATCATATCCCAGCTTTGCTCACTTGTTCAGTATCTTTTCTGCTGTTTTTTTCCCCTGCTGCTTTGTTTGTTTATACAATGAACAATACAGCTATAACCAGTCTTAAATACGTTTTTAAGTAATTCCTTGGCATATATTCCTAAAGGTAGTGGACCAGGCCAAGCAATATGGTCATAACTAATTATCTCTAGTAGACTCTTTTTTTTTTAAGATTTTATTTATTTAAGATTTTATTTTTTAAGATTTTATTTATTTGACAGAGAGATCACAAGCAGGCAGAGAGGCAGGCAGAGAGAGAGGAGGAAGCAGGCTCCCTGCTGAGCAGAGAGCCCGATGCGGGGCTCGATCCCAGGACCCTGAGATCATGACCTGAGCCGAAGGCAGCGGTTTAACCCACTGAGCCACCCAGGCGCCCCTCTAGTAGACTTTTAATGCTGTCAGAATAAATACCCCAGAGAGTAAATGAGATTTTGATGGAATCAAGCCTACACAAAGAAGCAAGGAGATGAGGTTGTTCTTTGTCATATGAACAATATTAGAAGTGTTTGTTCTTTCTTTTTAAATGAGACTAGGATCTGAGGGATTTGAGGGAAAAGAAATAACATGTATCTCCTTGAGAGGATGTTTCTGGTCTTTGTGATTAATTTCTCTTTCTCTCTCTCTCTCTTTTTTAAGTAGGCTCCACACCCATGTGGAGCCCATTATGGGGCTCGAACTCACAACCTTGAGATCAAGACCTGAGCTGATATCAAGAGTCGGATGCTTAACCAACTGAACCACCCAAGTGCCCCCCCTCCTTTTTTAAAGATTTTATTTTTAAGTAATCTGTATACCCAACATGGGGCTCAAACTTACAACTCCAAGATCAAGGGTCACATGCTCTACTGAGTCAGCCAGGCGTCCCCACGGTTTCTTTTTTTAAGTGTCTCTTTTCTCCAGTGTTGTATGCCCCACCCCACCCCGCCATGTATTGCATCATTGATACTCTTCCTGCTCCTCTTCAGCCTCTGCTGGCTCCTTTCCTCACTTCATCCCCTAACTCCGAGGATCCCGCAATGCTGGCCTCTACATTCTCTTCCTCATTTACTTCAGACTATGCCTTTATGTCACACATATTGAGATAATTCTATAGGATCTGAGAGTGACTCACAACCCCTTCCTCAGCCTTATTATCATTCCCACAATGTCTCCTTCTTCCCACTGCTACTACCATTCCCTTTTTTCAAGACCTTATCATTTATCACCTGAGTGATTTAAATTCATTTCTGGATGGTTTCCTTGCTTCCTGGTGGTTTCAATCTTCCCTCTTCCCTTGCAAGCTATGCTTGTCTACACTAGTCACTTAACATTTTTGAGTCTTGATTTATGTACATAGAGTCATGGATGAATAGCTCATTGCCCCTGGCATATCATATATACCGTTGTTTCCCTACTCTTCTAGTCTTTCCCTCTTATAACTCATCCCCCATCAGTATTCCTGTTGTGACAAACAAGTCGGATCATGTCGCTCTCAAACTTTACTAACTTCAGTGATTTTCCTGGATCTAGAGGATGAGGTCTAAACTCTGTGAGAACATATCAAGCCCTTCATGGCCTGTTCACATTTCCTACCTCATCTTCTGCCCTCAGCTCTCAGACTCACTATCCCCAGCCCCAGCACTCTTCTCACCATTTCCCAAACAGGCCAAGCCCCTCACTTCCAACCTCTGTCTTTGCACAGGATGATCTCTCATTTTTTATAGGTAAACTCTACCCCCAACATAGGGCTCAAACTCATGACACTGAGATCAAGAGTTTCATGCTCTACTGACTGAGCCAGCCAGGTGTACCCATGATGATCTCTTTTTTGCTGAACTTGCAAAATTCCCTGATTTTTTTTTTCTTAAGACCCATTTTGAAGCATCTCTGTTTAAAGCCTTCCCAGATACATGAACTCTTCCCAAGCTCCTGGGACTTTAAATCTTGAGCAAGCGAAGCAATAATTTCAGAACAAAAGCAGTGAGTGAGTAGTGGGTGGTCGAGACCATCTTGTTCTGGTGCCTTCTGCTCAGCCCCCAGACAGCTTTTTCAACTGAGGTGCTTCATCTAAGCCACAGAAACAGAAAATGATTTGAGTGACAATTTTCTCAATCCTGCCAGAGATGGCACATAACCAGTACCATTTTACTCTTTTTCTTTCTTTCTTTTTTTTTTTTAAGATTTCATTTTTAAGTAATCTCTTCACCCAACTTGGGATACAAACTTACAATCCTGAAATCAAGAGTCACATGCTCTACTGACTGAGACAGCCAGGTGTCCCAACCAGTACCATTTTAGATGCATAGGAGAGGAGTGATGTCATTATATGTAGCGTCTGCTATAGGGTGGTGGGGCTTAATTTTCTCAAGGAACTCAGTTTGGAAACATTGCAATGGCGCATTTTGGATCGATCATCTTTTTAAGCCTGGCCCTCCCAGCTTTCACTGATGGCGTGAGCACCTGGTATTAGCATGAATTCCCTTTATGCCTAAGTTAACTAGATTCAGTTTGGGTTGCTAACAGATATGACCCTCTTCTGATACAGCAGCATCAGAGAATATATGTTTGTGGCTATATGTGTTTATTGAATAATTAGATAAACTTTGGAATTCCTTCATTTTCATTTTTCCCTATGCCAAATCAGTCACCACACACATCAATCTTTTTTTTTTTTAAAGATTTTATTTATTTATTTGACAGAGAGATCACAAGTAGACGGAGAGGCAGGCAGAGAGAGAGAGAGAGAGGGAAGCAGGCTTCTTGCTGAGCAGAGAGCCCGATGTGGGACTCGATCCCAGGACCCTGAGATCATGACCTGAGCCGAAGGCAGCGGCTTAACCCACTGAGCCACCCAGGCGCCCTACATCAATCTTTATTTACATTGTCATTCAGAGTCTACTTTTTCTTTTTGTTTCTACTACCACCATCCTTGTCTAGGTGTTTCTTGTGTTGGCCCACATTTCTGCGGTCGTCTCCTGATGCCACCATTTACCTCTTTCACTCCCTCCCCTTCAATGATGCTGAACCCATGTCAATTTTTCCCCAAAATAAAAGGATATAATATCATTTCTCTTCCAAATGTCATACCAACTGGCTTTCACATTATGTTGAAACTCATAGGTCTGGCACTCAAGGTGTCCTATGATTCAGCCCCATATTATTAATATCCTTCACTCCACTCTGAGCTGTTTCTCTTCTGTGAATTCTCTTTTACTTATGCTATACATACCATTCCTTCTTTTCTGCAACCTATATTATTGGCTTTTAAAAAATCTATCACAGAGGTTAAAGCCTCTGCCTTCAGCTCGGGTCATGGTCCCAGGGTCCTGGGATCGAGCCCTACATCGGGCTCTCTGCTCCGCAGGGAGACTGCTTCCTCCTCTCTCTGCCTGCCTCTCTGCCTACTTGTGATCTCTGTCTGTCAAATAAATAAATAAAATCTTAAAAAAAAAATCCTTACTGCCTTCTAAAATACCTTAGTACCACATCAAAATCTACCTCCTTCCAAAAGCCTACTTAACTCTCTTCAATTTAAATATTGTTGGGGCACCCGGGTGCTCAGTGAGTTAAGCATCTGACTCTTGATTTCTGCTCAGGCCATGATCTCATGGTCTTGATACTGAACCCCACATGGGGCTCTGTGCTGGGCATGGAGCCTACTTAAATTTCTCTCTCCCCCTCTTCCTCTGCCCCCTTCCCCTCACCCCCATCCTGCTCATGCTCTCTCTCTCTTTCTCTTTCTCTAAAAAAATAAATAAATAAAATAAATAAATACTAATTTTATTTCTTATACTCTATTATTGCCTTATCTACATACTGGTAAGTGAAATTATCCACTGGAACTTTCTTCATCAAGAACCATTAATTAACCTGTTAAGTATGTACTTAAGTGGACAGTAAAGAAGAGACTTTTTGTAAAGTATTTAGAAGTACTCTTACCCCAGTTTCTTTTCTTTTTTATACCAAATTGCTAAATATAGTAGTTCACCCTTATCAGTGTTTTTGCTTTCTGCCGTTTCACTTACCCACAGTGAACCATGGTCTGGAAGCAGATGATCCTCCTTCTGATGAATTCAAAGAAGGTCAGCAGTAGCCCAGTGCTTTGTCACATGCCTGTGTCATTCCTCTCACTTCACCTCATCACACAGACATCTTATCTCGTATCATCACAGAAAAAAGGGTTGAGTATAGGGCAGTAAGATATTTTGAAAGAGAGAGATCATCTTCACATAACTTTTTTTTACAGTATATTGTTATAATTGTTCCATTTAATTATTATTGTTGTTAATCTCTTATTGTGCCTAATTGATAAACTCTATCAAAGGTACGAATGGATAGGGAAAAAAAACATGGTGTTTTATAGGGTTCGGTACTATCTGTGGTTTTAGGTACTTACTGGGAGTCTTGGAATGTATCCCCATATATAAGTGGGGATTACTATATTTTTTTTTAAAGATTTTATTTATTTATTTATTTGAGAGAGAGAGAGAGAGCAGGGGGAGGAGCAGGAGAGGGAGAATCAGACTCTGAACTGAGTGTGGAGACCAACCTGGGGCTTAATTCTGTGACCCTGAGATCACGACCTGAACTGGAACCAAAAGTTGGACGCTTAACTTACTGAGCCACTCAGGTGCCCTGGGATTACTATACATTTTTTTAAATAAATAAATAAATAAATAAGTAAAAGTCCACAACAGATCACTGCTGACTATTAAGAAACCAAGTAACAGGCAAACCATTTTCAAGTCATTGCTGGGTCCTTGGCATTGTCAATGGAAGCCGGAAGGCCTTCTGTGTGTGTCTAGGAGACTCAATGAGAACATCTTCTGCCACTGAAGAGTGGAAGTTGAGCCAGGGTTGCGTTGGATGTCCTGGACTGTTTCGGACTTGGAGCATCATGCTTCTCATACCTAAGTTGTCTGGTGGTGAAGATGGTCTTAGCTTGGAATCATTTGATTGCAAGGGTTAGAAATCTGCTCAAACTAGTTCATGGAAAGGAGTTGTAGTATATTTACACTATGCAGTCATTCAGACATGGGAATCAAAAGGTGGCAATCTTCCTGAGAGTGGGAGAAGGTAAGGTGCTGGGACTGACTTTTTTTGTCCCTCTTGAACTCTGTTAGCAATCACAGGATCTCTTCCATTGTTGCTTCTCTTGGTCTCTGCTCTCCAACAATGTCGATCATTTGTTAAAGGCTCAAAAGGGCCCAAGTTACATGACCTTACAGCTCCATCACCATTGGCTGACTTCATTTTTGTGACTCTGAGTTCAAATTTTCAAGTGAAAGAATCTGGCTAATCTTTGGTTTGCCAGTGGTGGTTGACCTTAGGTCAAGTGGTCATCATTGGTCCATAGCACTATTTAGGATCGGGGCCACATATTATAAAAATGAACACTTGGTCTTGTCCTTTCAAGGGGGATTTGAATGGAATCACACATAGGTTCTGAAGCTTCCACTACAAAAATTTCAGTGTGGTATATGTTTTTGAGATTTCCCATTGAGTAATATTAAAGAATAATTTCTTTAACACCCTATGGCTATTTCTTTGCTTTCTTCCAATTTTAGTAGCTAGTTCACTATGATGTAGGAGAGGAATTGTCAATTTAATCTTAAAATTAACATGTGACTGATGAGTGATGTCATCAGTATGAAATGAAAAAATTAAGAATTAATTCTTATAATCACATATGCTATATGTTACATGGTTAAAAATCTAACTTATTAGAGGCTGGGTACAATTTGGGCCTGCAAATTTAAAAGAACAGATGGAAGAATTGGAGGGGGGTCTATGGAAAGCTAAGGGAAAGATGAAAGAAAATAAAATGTGATTTTCAAATTAAGGAAGATGATAGGCTTATTTAGCCTGGAGAAGAGAAGACAGAGTAATGATGTGAGAATTTCCCCAAACATATGAAGGTGAAGCAGGAATATATTGAGCTCCTCTCTTGCCTTGATCTAATATACAACAGAATATAGATTTTAATGACAGCATAAACTCAACCTTTCAGACTGCAATGCTACGTGTAGAGAAATTCACAGACTCCCTTTATCTATAAGACGTATAAATATATATGTTGGAGCAGAATGTGGTATCATAGTCACAGGAGTATAAATCAGACAACTTTGTTGAGATTGCCTCAAGCTCCATGTGGCTGAGGTCACTTCTATGATACTTTAGTAGAAACGTAAGAAAGAAGTAAAGAATTTTTGTAATCACATTTTTCTTAATCCGTTATTCTAAGCATGATCAAATGAGTTGTGCTCTCTGAGGGGCAGTCATAGGCGCCAGCAGTCGTCACCGATCGCTGGGTTTTCTTTGGTAGAGTGGGAGTTATAAACTAAAGGGGAAAGCTACATTTTCCTCCATAATAAAGTGGGATTGTAAGTGACTCTGTGAGAAGAGAGACAGGAGAGATGGAGTGACCAGAAATGGGGAAAAGATGGTGGACATTTCCATACTTTCTTGAAAGTAGTGTGTGGTATAGATCATCTTTCTGTACTCCTCTACCATAAACTCATTGTAAAATGTTTGTCTCTGGTTATTGAATCGTGGAGTTGAGTCTGTGTTAAGAAGCATAGAAAATGCTGAGTATAGCCTCAAGGTGGGATTGGACGAGAGCTGAGGTCTCTTGTGGAAAGTGTACTATAGTCACTTTATCTGTATTTAATAACTTAATAGTGGACTATGTTGATACTCCAGTGTAGTATCTGGGCCAAGTAAGAAGTTTGATTGGGTGGAAGAAAACCCAAGATTGGGATTCCAGAGCATTGTATTATATGACCTTGGGTGAAACCAGTAAACTCTTCATGCCTAATTTCTTCTTCAAATTAAAATAACGCATGTAGCACATCCTCCTCAGGATACACTAAGGCATGATCACTCCGAATAAAACCCAGGCCATTAGTATCCCAAGTCCTGCCCAACAGGGAGAACCATTCAGAAATGAGCAAGCACTGGGCACTGTTACACGCTCTACCGTTTCTACTTGAAGTGTGGTCTGGGATCCTGGGATCCCTAAAACTCATTCAAGGGAGGGTGCCACAAGGGCAAAATTACTTTTATAATAATATGAAGACTTTTTTTTTTCTTTTCAATCGTATTCTCTCATGAATGCCTGGTGGAGTTTTCTGGAGGCTGAAGAATGATGGTGAATGATATCTCAACAGATTGAATGCAGACGCAGATACGAGAATCCAGCTGGCCTCTTTAAGCTAGATCTTAAAGAAATTTTCAAAAGTATAAAGCAGTGCCAGTCTACTTATTAATTTTTTATTTTTGAATGTATAGTTATTTTTCATTAGAAGTTTTAACTTATGTTAACATGTAGGGGTTTATTCTTAGTTCCAAATAACTCATAAACATTTAAACATTTTCAGTTTAATTTCTAACCTGGTAAATATCAATAGATAAGCCTTATGCAAAAAAAATTTTTTTGAGGTCTTCTATTACTTTTAAGAGTGTGATAGGGATCTTGAAGTGAAATTGTTGGCGAACCACTGGTCTGCTCCTTCACCCTGCAAAGTGACCTTGCACGGCGTGATCTGTACACATTCTAACTTTCTCTCCTCCTCCCATGGTCCTCTGATGGCCGGTGGGACCCCCAGGAGAACCCCTCAGAGAGTGCATATGTTCGGGATCCCTCTCCAACAGACACAAAATGAAGCAAACTCTGTGCTTGGTTCCCTAGGCAACCCCATCCTATCCAGACCTCACAACATACCCTTTCCTGAGCTATAGGGGTTCTGCAAGGTTACTCTCTTCTGGGAGACAGAAATCGATGGCATTTTAGAGTAAAGGAAGGATCTTGGGGAAGATCTGGACTTGGTGACAGGCCTGGTCCTGGAACATTGGCGGTCTTCATCTGCACGTCTTTGAGCATATGTGTCATCAGAATGTTTGAGTATCAGCCTCGGAATAGCTGTTCTGGACCCTTGTGCCATTTGAGACATGGGTCTAGGCAACTTACATGTATTAAATCTTACAACACACTTAGCAGTTAAGTATAATTATTATCCCAATTTTATGTACGAAGAAGTGGAGGCAAACATTTAAGTAAGTTTGCCCAAAGTCTCACAGCTAGAAAAGAGCAGGAGTTGGATTCAGACATAGGTATTCTGGCTCCTGGTTTATGGCATTGAGCACTGTATTTTATTACCCTCCCTACAGATTTGATGGCCATATAGGACCCCCTTAGCAATGAACTAGGAAGGGTAGGCTAACTGCTCTAACACCCAAACTAAAGTTTACAGAAGACTGATATAAGAGTTGTTCCTTCGTGTTCCAGTGCAAAATGGGTTGGTGAGGGCTCCATTTGGTCACTTAGAGACCCAGGAACTTTCTATCTTGCGGCTCCATTTATCTGCAGGCCCTTGGAGTTTTCTATCTTCAGGCAGTTGATGGGAAAATAAAGGACGGGAAACTTCCCATAGGAGAATTTTATAGGCCAAGCCAGCACCTCCACTAATATTTCATGGCCTTGAATCACTCAGAGGGCTACACCCAGTGGTGAGGGATGCTGGGAAATAGAGTCTAGCTGCACACAAGGAAAAGGAAAGAATTAAGCCCATCATTACATGAGCATTCTGAAGAATTTTATGCTAAGTAGTAATGTGGAAACTCCAGGAATATTGCCAGGTCTGAGATCACAGGTCAACAGATGCTTTAGGAGGCCTACCAATAATTCTGTGCCCCCAACATGAAAGATTTTTTCTTTAAGGCCTCCAGTGCCTAGGTCCTAAAATATAAATATATACAGGCCTGGAGTTAGTCATCAAAAAACTTTAGTATGATAGCTAATGCTAAGCTGCCCATATAACATCTTAGTGAAAGTTAGAAAAATACCTTATTTTCCTAAGACACCTCAGTCCTATGTTCCAGAAAATTGTTGGAGCAAACATGCAAATCTATAATTAATATAATATGAATGGTGCCCTGTACCACTGCACTGTGCACAGCCTGCACAACTGTGTAAGAATCGCCTGCCTTTACACTTTAGTCCTTACAAGTCAGCCCAGCTGTGTATGTATATGCATATAGTCTTTATGTATATAGTGTTATATCTACAAATGAAACTTAAAGCACAGTAACAAATTGAATGTTTTACTCTGAACAAAATTCAATACAAGTATTTTGAAAATCCTTTTAAGAATTGTATAGGAACAGGGGCGCCTGGGTGGCTCAGTGGGTTAAGCCGCTGCCTTCGGCTCAGGTCATGATCTCAGGGTCCTGGGATCGAGTCCCGCATCGGGCTCTCTGCTCAACAGGGAGCCTGCTTCTCTCTCTCTCTGCCTGCCTCTCTGCCTGCTTGTGATCTCTCTCTGTCAAATAAATAAATAAAATCTTTAAAAAAAAAAAAAAGAATTGTATAGGAACGTCTACTTAATGCATGATGGGGCTGTGTTTTAATATTCTTGATATACTGTGAGGTGACGGTGGCAGCCTAGAGGGTGAAAGTCCTAGAAGCGGCGTCTGTTTAGCTCCCGGTTAGAGCCACATTGTCTTACCCAATGCTTTCTGTGTAGTAATTGCTCGCTAAATATTACTGAACAAAAGAACGAGTGAATCCACGAATCAATGAATGTTCTCTACTGTCAAAACCCACTGCTTTGGGTTTGGGATTTCTGCATTGCATAGTTTGTTTCCCAACCTGCACATCACCTGAAAACCTTTCTGCCCTCTTTGCCGTTGAGACATAGTGACCTACTCGAACAGTCCCACAGCCTCGCCGGCTTCTTTAATCATCATGTAAATGATATTGTCAGTGATCTTCAGACCATACTTGGGGCCCCAGGGTTTTATCAAAGCTATGTCAGCTCTTCCAATGAGTCCATGCTGAGGGTCCAAAACTCTCCTCCACTGTGGTAATACCCTCTGATATGGCCAAAGCTTTTGTTTGTGAGCCAGTGTAGGTCATACCAATTTCCCAGAAGATTCTCCTGGAGCCTAGTCATCCTGAGATATCAGACATCTGGAGTTAGAAGGATATCCGTTAGGTTGTACAACACTGGAAGGAAATCATATCTGGAAGGCTTTCCATGGCTGTGTTCAGAAAGAAAGTAATCTCATTATTGGCTAATCTCAAATACACAGGAAGTCCGGAGGACAGTGCCTATTAATTTTCTCATTGAGGAATCTTTCCAGCTTGGTAGTCACCCTCTGATAGGCACTTGGGACCTTTTCCCTCCCTGGTATCCCTTCTCTTAATTCTTCTATCCCTCATTCCTTTCTGGAGCCTTCCTGGCAAACACATTGGGATCAGGTGGGTAGAAGCTGTCTCTCCTAGCTCTCTTCTGGAAGGGAACCAACATGTCCCTCCAGAGGTGAAATCCTTTACAGGAATAGATTTACATCTTTGTAGAACAATCAAAACGTAAACTCTCCACTTGCTACCATTGATAGCCCCTCATAACAAGAATACAAATATTACTTTTTTTTTAAAGATTGTATTCATTCATTTGAGACAGAGAGAGAGGGAGAGGAGTGAGCAGGGAGTAGGGACAATGGGAGAGGGAGGAGCAGACTCCTGACTGAGCAAGGAGCCCAATACGAGGCTCGAACCCAGGACTCTGAGATCATGACCTGAGCTGAACGCTTAACCAACTGAGCCACCCAGGCACCCCTAGAATACAAATGTTATTAAGCTTTAGAAAACAGATACAAAGTTTTCTCAGAGTGAGAAGGGCAAGGATTGACTAGGGGGAGGGACACAGAAAACTGCCACGCCACAACTAAACAGCCCGGGAGAATCCAGCTTAGTGGCCCGTCTTCATTCCCCACCCTCCTGTTCTCTCAGCTCTCCCCTCTTACCGAGTATTTTCCTCAGCTCTCTCAGCAGATCCCGGCCCCGAATCCAAGGGCATTCCCAGGACCAAGCGTGCACGGGAGAATTTACATCGTTCCTTATACCAGTTCCCTAACAGTTGTGATGACATTTCACTAGATTACTTCTAGGCGATGACAGACAAGGCCTCAGTAATGATACCTTGCAAGTGTAACACGTCTGTAATTAGACTATCCTGTAACTAGGGAGCTGACAACTCAGACCCTGCTTGTCGCTAGCCAGTGACACAGCAGGACATAGGTGGAACCGTAGAGAAGGACATCTGTCTGACGAAGGATGAGGAGGATCCCAAGGAAAGCCACAAGGAATAACATAATAACAACTGTAACAAAAAGCCATAGAGACGAGCTGATCACATTTCTTGATCAGAGACAAAGCTCTTGCCTCGGGTCACGGACCTCCCTCCAATCTCCTGCTCTGAAGGTTAGGGTGTGAGGCAGAGTTTCGCCTCTCCCCAAACCAGCCATACAGTTAAGGATGGAGCTGAAATTCTGGCCGTGATCTTGGGCGGTGTGAGCAGGAGGTTCCACATCGCAGGCAAACCGGACCATTTGGTCCATCGGGCGGCTCTCTCTGCCATTTCCATAAACCCACCTCTGTGGCAGTTTTTTGAAGTCTCATTTGGTTCATCTGTTCCACACCATCTCCTATACCCAATAGGCAAGTCAGGCCACCAGCCCAATTCCAACCCATCTCTCCCACTGTGGATGTCCTAGCTCCGGTTTAGCTGGTCACGCACTCTCTTCTCTGGTCTCCCCACCAGAGTCCCCGCACCCCCCTTCCTGGTTTCTGCTCTGAGTTCTCTTCTCTCCACCATACACCTAGAGCTGTGTGGGAAGAACCCGGTTTCCTGTTGTGACTGCCCCACAGTCTCTCTTCTGGCATTGCGGACGGAGCCCCACTGCCTTACTGAAATAGAGTCCTTGGCATGACGTCTAAGACCCGGCTTCGGAATTCTCATGTCCCTTGTGTCTTTCGTTTCTCTCTAACTCAGTGCTTGTACCCCCGTTGAAATACTTGCTCAGTATATTCTGCATATTTCTGTTTTCATCGTGGTGATATTCTTTCTTTGGACGCATCTTGCCTCTGACCTTCTCCTGAGTTCCGAGCCATCCTTTAAGGCCCAGCTCAGAAGGCATCTCTTCTTTACGACGCTTCTCTGTTTCACCCCCTGATAGATTTCCCTCCTCTCAATACTGTTCGCCCCTCACCTCCGTCTAAAGCCCCACCCATAGGGGTGCCCCAGGCCCCAGAGCCACTGTGCTGTCTGAGGTTGTTCCCCTACAGCTGAGAGCTTAGGTGGACACAAATGTGGACCCACCTGTTTGAGAGCTGCTGCTTCTAGTTTGCTTACCGTGCTATCTCTGGCAAATGGCTTTGCCACCTAGAACCTCAGTATCATCATCTACTGACGGGAGGTAAGGATCTCTGCCTCATAGGATTGTTGTAGATGCCACGATATGGATGGAAACCTTTTCTAGACTGGAAAGCATTTTACCAATGTGGGATATCATCATGATTTATCTTCCAGTTATTCATATAGTTGCCTTATTATATCTTTCATACTATAGTTATTTGAGAAACTTTTAAAAAAATATTTTATTTGGGGCACCTGGGTGGCTCGGTGGGTTAAGCCTCTGCCTTCAGCTCAGGTCATGATCTCAGGGTTCTGGGATCGAGCCCCGCATCGGGCTCTCTGCTCAGCGGGAAGCCTGCTTCTCCCTCTCTCTCTCTTCCTGCCTTTCTACCTACTTGTGATCTCTCTCTCTCTCTGTCAAATAAATAAAATATTAAAAAAAATATTTTATTTATTGGGTGCGTGGGTGGCTCAGCCTGTTAAGCATCTGCCTTCGGCTTGAGTGGTGATCCCGAGGTCCTGGGATCCAGTCTGCCATCAGGCTCCCTGCTTAGCGGGAAGTCGGTTTCTCTCTCTGCCCTTCCCTCCTCCACCTCCCCCCCACACCCCCACCCCGCTTGTGCTCACTCTCTCTCTTGCAAAAATAAATAAATAAAATCTTAAAAACTATATTTTATTTATTTATTTGTCAAAGAGAGAGAGAGGGAAGGAGAGCACAAGCAGGGGGAGCTGCAGGCAGAGGGAGACTGGAAGCTTGATGACCTCATTTGGAAACAGGAAGGAGTGTGGGGATGGGGATGGGGAGAGTACCAGGTTAGAGGTGGACTGCAAGATGGACTCCATTTCCATGTGAAAAGAGAGCCTGCCTGTTGAGTGGGCAACTTGTCTACTAACAGCCTTGGGAGACAGGAATCAACCCTTGTTCATCTGAATTCCTCTCTACAGTGCCTCGTATATGGTAGGTGGCATATGGTAGGTGTTCAATAAATATTAATTGAACAAATTAATAAATAATCAATACATGAATGAGAATTCAAAAACCTGAAATAACTGGTCTCGACCCAGCCATTTTTGTGCATACATCTTCCTTAAAGTTCACCCTCCTAATAGCCTTCAGGATTAGAGCAATTTATCCTTCAAGTAGAAGTGCTGTTATTCAAAGTGATTTGATTAGTTTTTGTCTAGTCAGGGGCTAAGATGTGGGAACATTATGTTAGAAAGACAGCATGAAAGTGAGTCTGGATCTGAGAGGTTTAAAATGAGTCTGAAATATTAAAATATGTCTCAGACAATATGAACCTTTATGGTTTTCTTTTTATACATTGTTGCATAGGAATTCAAAATATTGTTACAGGGTATATCACAGTAAGAATTTATATTCTGAAAATTATGCACCAGCAGAATCTTTTAAATGACCTCCCCCTTTGCCTTTCAATACCTCATCAGACAAGAGGAGATTCAGTGGGAAAGCAGTAATTATAATCCTTCCCACATTGACAGACGTTTCATGTATGCCTGAGCAAAATGGTGACAGAGGGTGGGGATAAAGACATAAAGGAAATTAGGTGACCTAATATGGCCTAGTAAAAGGTACATGTAGCAAATGTGGTTCTTACCCTTGAATAGAGTTAAGCTAAAAGGAGGATAGACTAATAATTTTCTATTTTATTGATATACAATTGACTAGTAAAAGTCTCTGATCTTGAATTTGTTCCTGTAAAACCTAGCCTTCTTTTTTTTAATTTATTAAAAAAAATTTTATCTTAAAAAAAATTGAGATATAATTGACAGAGGACATTGTGTTAGTTTTTTTTTTTGTAATGATTTGATATGTCTATATATTGTGAAATAATCACCACAAAAAGTTTAGTTAACGTGGATCACCATATATAGTTGCAATTTCTTGTGTAATAAAATCTTTTAGGATCTATTCTTCTAGTAACTTTCCAGTATAAATTACAGTATTGTTAACTAGAACTATAATAGTGTACATTATGTTCCTAGAACTTAGTTATCTTATAACTGAAAGTCTGTGCCTTCTGGTGCCCTTTACCCACTTCACCCACCCCCAACACCAGCCCGAACTGCCAATCTGTTCTCTATGCCTTAGGTATCTATGCCTTAGTTTAGCTTTGGGTTTTTGGGGGTGGTTGTCTCTTTTTTTAGATTCATGTATTTATTTGGGAGAGAGAGAGACAGAGCACACGTGAGTGGGAGGGGCAGAGGGAGAGAGAGTCTCAAACAGACTCCACACTGAGCATGGAGCCTGTTGTGTGGCTCAGTCTCACAACCCCGAGATCATGACCTGAGCCGAAACCAAGAGCTGGGAACTCTGCTTAACCGACTGCGCTACCCAGGTGCCACTGGGTGTTTGTTTTTTTTTTTTTGTTTTTTTAAGATTCCACATATAAGCGAGATCATAGAGTACTTGTGTTTCTCTGTTTGAATTATTTCACTTACCATAATGCCTTCAAGGTCCATCCACGTTCTGGCAAATGGCAGGATTTCCTTCTTTTTTATGACTGAATAATATTCCATTCCATATATGTGTACACCACATTTTCTTTACCCATTCACCCATCAATGGACACTAAGGTTGTTTCCACATCTTGGCTACTGTAAATAATTCTGCAATGAATACACCGCTGCCCTATCTCTTCTTGATTACACAATTAGGAGAATACATGATATTTCAAAATATCTCCCATCTCTTGGCTTTTAGGAAGACTCTCTTGTCTATCTATATTGCATGAGGGGGGGAAGAAAATGGGAAATACAAACTTATTCTAACTCACGAATCCTACAAATGAGGGAGTTAACATTAAGAAAAGTTAAGTGATATCTCAAGGGTCACTTCTATTTACAGACTTGGGAATGGAACCAAGAAGTCCTAATGCCTTGGTTGTCTTTTCTAATGCCCCATATAGCACCTTTAATTTTTGAGTCTCATGTAAGACAATAAGATATGGGAGGAAAAAAAAGAATTATATTGATAGAACTTGAGCAATTTGTATTTATTTATATTACAGATTTGATTTATTTACTTGAGAGAGAGCACGAGCAGGGGGAGGGGGAGAGACAGGCTCCCTACTGAGCTTGGAGCCTCACATAGGCCTTAATCCCAGGACTCCTGGGATCATGACCTGAGCTGAAGTCAGACGCGTAACCTACTGAGCCACCCAGGCACTGTGAATTGAGCAATTTTTATTCCACAAATCTTTCTTTTTTTTTTTTAACTACCTACTGATGCTAGACTTATCCTCAGGAACCAATGCTTCTTATACTAGTCCTCATAGTTTGTAGAAATTATTGTCATCACTGAGCTTTTCTGATCTCACCTTTTGTCATCACTAAAATGGAATAATAGTAACTTTCTTGTGTAACTTGTAGGGCTATTTCAAGGACTGATGGAATGAAAGCATTTAGAAAAATGAAAGCCTACAAATGTACAGCATGATTCATCTCCTTATTTAATACTAATAAGCAAAATAATCTTTTTTAAAAGTCTTCTTAATTAAATAATACCCAACATGGGGCTTGAACTTAAACCCAGAGATCAAGAATCACAGGCTCTGCCAACTGAGCCAGCCAGGTGTTCCAAGCATAGTAAAGTTTAAAACCAGCTTGTCCTGGCTTCCAACCTCTAGTCCTACCCCACCCCTATAGGATACTGAGATATGTAAGCAAGGTATAAAGTAAAAAATGGAAAGAAACAAAGAAAGAAAAGAAAGAAAATTAGAATAATCCTTCTTTTACTACTTTTATTAGTTTTTTTAACCTCATTTCTCAAGAATCCCATCATCTTTATGTTTTTGCCTTTTATTTATTTTTTATTATTCTTAAAGTATAGTTGACATATATTAGTTTCAGTTATACAGCACAGTGATTCGACAATTCTGTACATTGCTCAGTGCTCAGTACAGTAAGTGTAATCACCGTCTGTCACCATACAATGTTATTACAATATTATTCACCATATTCCCTATTGGTATTTTCATCTCTGTGACTTATTTATTTTATAATGGAAGTTTGTATCTCTTCATATCTTCACCCATTTCATTCATTTCCCCACCTCCACCACAAGTATCCCACTGTCTTTAGATGGCCAGTCCATCTCTGAGAATATTGCTCTGTTATTCACACCCAGTGTGAAAATGTTGGTGGCCCACTGACATATCACACCTGCTCTTTAGTTTCAGGCATGTACATACGACATCCTGTGGACATCACTCATTCAAATTCAACATGTCCCAAAGTGAACTCATCATCTTTCCCTTCAAAACTGTTTCTCAGATACCCCTTATCTCGGGGGCATCTCCAATGGCAGATACATCCATTAGATACATCCATTAGACACCTGGAGAGTTCCTTGACCCTCCACAACTTCCTACTCCCATATGTTATCAAATATGTATTCCTGAGTTTTTTCCCCTAACACAATTCTCCATCCTTTCACCTTTGACCATAGACTCCTTGTATATTCCCCTAATTGGCCTTCTTATGTCCATTTCTCTCCTCATAGCCTTAAGAAGGATCCAATTAGAATAACCATCTGATCAGATCATCTGCTTCATGCCAGTTAGTGACTCCCATCAGTGGCACCATGGTTCTCAAACTGAGTTCATATGGAGCTATGGGAATGCCTTAGTTGGAAAGAAGGAAGAAAATGAAGGGGATGCTATTTGGGCTGGGTTCTACGTTCCCACTTCAGACAAGGAAATCCCACTCCATATTTGCTTTCTGCAGAGAGGTTCTTGGAAGTAATTGCGTTGGGATAAAACATTTTGCTATAAAGTTGGAAACCCACTGACCATAAGGTCTAGTCTCTGACCCTACCCTTGCCTGCTTCTCAAGCTTTATATCTCTCCTCTCCCTTTTCCTCACTGTAAAATCAAGCCACACTACCTGCATTTACAACACCATGTCATGCCTGTTTTATAATGGTGTGCCCTCCACCATGTAAGCCCTCTGTACCTACTCAAATTACTACCTTTAGGGAAACTAAATTTCATATAACTTTTTTTATTTTTATTTTTTTAAAGATTTATTTATTTCAGACAGAGAGGGAGAGAGGGACAGAGCACGAACACAAGCAAGGGGGAGGGGCAGAGAGAGAAGCAGGCTCCTGGCAGAGCAGGGAGCCCGATGCAGGGCTTGATCCCTGGACTGCGGGATCATGATCTGAGTTGAAGGCAGATGCCCAACCGACTGAGCCACCCAGGTGCGCCTTCATATAAGTTTTTTTAAAAAGATACATGATTTTTAATTTTTTTGAGAGACAGAGAGCACACATGCAAGGGGAGGGGAGGGTGCAGAGCAGAGGGAGAGGGAAAGAAGTAGATTCCCTGCTCAGTACAGAGTCCAACACAGAGCTCAATCTCATGACCCTGAGATCATAACCTGAGGCAAAACCAAGAGTCAGACGCTTAACCGACTGAGCCATCCATGCAACCCTCATGTACCTTTTAAGGCACAGTATTACCATTTTTGAGAAGCATTCCCTCTTTACCCCCCGTTGCACTTTCTCTGCCTGACAATCTGCTCTCCATTACGGGCTAGGTCAGACATAAGAGATGTTAGATGGTATATTGCAAAGCACACTGGGTTCTTCTGATCTTCACTCTGCTACTAACTATATGTGTGGCTCTAAATAATTTCACCTATGTGAAATATAGTTGATTCAATCAGTCATTCATTCATTCCTTCATCCAACAATGTTTGTCGATCCCCTTCCTCACCTTTATGGACCTTATATTCTGATAGGGGAAATAAGAAATTAAAAACACATTAAAATTATCCTAGGGTATGAAGCACTATGGAGAAAAATAAAGCAAAGAGGAGTAAGGAGTCTAGAGGGTAGGGTATTTCTATTTGAAATGGAATGTTATAGAAGAAAGACCTTTTCTGATATCTGGGAGAAGAACTTTCCTGGCAGAGAGAACAAGTGCAAAGGCCTCATGGCCAACTAGTGGAGCAACCAAGTGGCTGATATGAGCAAGGGAGAGGGGGGCAATTTATGAAGTCAGAAAGGACCAAGGAGCCATATCACCTATGGCCTTGTGAGTGAGAAGGGTAAATTGCTAGAAGTTTTTTTTTTTTTTTTTTTTTTTTTTTTTTTTTTTTTTTTTTTTTACAGAGAGATCACAAGCAGGCAGAGAGGCAGGCAGAGAGAGAGGAGGAAGCAGGCTCTCCGAGAGAACAGAGAGCCCGATGTGGGGCTCGATCCCAGGACTCCGAGATCATGACCTGAGCCGAAGGCAGCGGCTTAACTGATTGCTAGAAGTTTTAAACAGAGAAAAGGCATGATCTGCTTGCAGTTTTAAGAGAAGCCTGTTCAGGGGCACCTGGGTGGCTCAGTGGGTTAAAGCCTCTGCCTTCAGCTCAGGTCATGATCCCGGGGTCCTGGGATTGAGCCCCGCATCGGGCTCTCTGCTCGGCGGTGAGCCTGCTTACCCCTCCCTTCTCTCTCTCTGCCTGCCTCTCTGCCTGCTTGTGATCTCTGTCTGTCAAATAAATAAATAAAATCTTAAAAAAAAATGTTAAAAAAAAAAGAGAGAGAAGCCTGTTCATTATTGAGTGTGGGGGCTCTGGGGGGAAAAGGAGACCAGCTGATAGGCCATTGTGATTATCCAGGAGAGTGATGATGGCTTGGACTTGGGTGGTTGTGATGGAATTGGTCAGATGTGTAAATAGTGTGCATTTTTAAAAAAGATTTATTTATTCATTTGAGAGAGAGACAGAGTGCATGTGAACAGGGAAGAGGGACAGAGGGAGAGGGAGAGAGTCTCAAGCAGTCTCCCCGCCGAGCACAGAGCACAATGCTAGGCCTCAATCTCATGATCCTGAGATCATGACCTGAGCCAAAATCAAGGGTTGGACACTCAACTGACTGAGCCATCCAGATGTCCCAATGTGTGGATCTTTCTTGAAGGTAGAATTGAAAGATATGGGTTTTATGTGAAGTTTAAGAGGGGCAAAAAGGCAAAGGTAGTACCAGGAATTTAGAACTAAGCAACTAGAAAAAATAGAGTTGACATTCACTGACATGGGAATGACTGTAAGGAGGAGTATCCTCTATAGGAATCAGTTTTCAGATATGTTCAGTTCAAGGTGCCTCATAGACACTGGATAGAGATGTTAAGTATGTGGTCTGGAGCTGAGGGATCCAGGCCAGAGATACAAATGTGGGAGTTGTCAACATATAGATAGCATAAGACATCATAAAACTCAATGCAATTACTTAGGAAGTAAGTATAGACATTCAAAGAGAAGAAGGTCTAGGGCTGAATCCTGGGACATTCCAATGTTTAGAGTTTGGCAAGATGCGGCACCGTGACAGAAGAGTAAGCAGCAAGGAAGAAAGAAAACCAGGAGAGTGTGATATCCCCAAAGCCAAGCGAAGAAAAAGTTTCCAGAAAGAGGGAATGGTCAACTGAATCCAGCACAAGCACTGAGCTCCTGGTCTTTGGATTGAGCTCCGCCGATGTCCCTGGTTACCTTAAGAAGAATCGTTTCCATGGACTGGTGATCGTAAGGGTGGTGAGCAAATGCAGGTGGAGTAGATTCAGAATGCACTGAGAGATAGCAAAGAGAGACAGGTTTTTGGAGGACTTTTGCCATAAGGATGAGCAGAAGAATGAGACTTAGCTGAAAGGGGCTGGAGGTAGGTGTTAAGAGATCTGTTTGAAGGACGGGATAAATTACAGTGTGTCTGTGTGCCCATGGGAATGATCCAGTCGATCAGCAAGAAACTCCGATGTACGTGCTGGAGGGAGGACCTTGGGAAGGCAAGGAAGGCGAGGATACACACCCGGTGGGTCGGCCTCCATAGCATGGCAGTTTATTGAGAGGAACAGGAGGGAAGGCAGAGTACGTGAGCACAGAGGCAGAGAAATTCTTCCGGTTTTTACATAGTCAATACCTGGTGAAGTGAAGCCGTATTTTTAAAATAGTCTTCATCACGGAGTCATTCTTGATTCCTCTCTGTCCTCACCTCCCACATCCAATCCATCAACATATTCTGAGCCTGGCTACTTTTCACCGTATCCTCGTCATGTTCTTTTCTGAGGCACTGCCATCTCTTGCCTGGATTATTGCAATAGGCTTCTAAGTTGTCTTTCTGTCTCCATGCTCACTTCCCTGAAGAATGGTCATTCAAGGAGCCCCTGGGTGGCTCAGTCGGTTAACCGTCTGCCTTTGGCTCAGGTCATGATCCCAGGGTCCCAGGATCAAGTCCTACATTGGGTTTCCTATTCAGTGGGGAGCCTGCTTCTCCCGTTATCTGCCACTCTCCCTGCTTGTGCTTTCTCTCTCTGACAAATAAATAAATAAAATCTTAAAAAAAAAAAAAAAGAAATGGTTGTGCAAAATATAAATCCGATTTTGCCACTTCATGCTGAAGACCCTCTTACGGATCCCTATTCCACAACAGAAGGTAGATGGTTATGGCATTCTCTGCCCCATGTGATCACGGCCCTGTCTACCCCTGCAAATTCACCCACTCTCACTCCACTTGACAGAATACCCTTCAGGCACACTGACTGCCTTCAACAATAGTTATTCCCGACTCAGGGACTCTGTTATTGTTTTGTCCTTGCTGATCCTTCTGTGTGGAATGCTTTTCCGTGTAAATGTTGAGTGGCGGTCTCCTTCCTGTTCCTCATATCTCATTTTAAATGTCACCCACATAGAGGGACACCTGGCTCACTCAGTTGGTAGAGCATGCAACTCTTGATCTCGGGGTCGTGAGTTCAAGTCCCATGTTGGGTATAGAGATTACTTGAAAATAAAATCTTTGTAAAAAATGTCACCTACATAGAGAGGTCTGCCTTGACCGTTGGACCATAAATAAGCACCTAGTTATGACATCAAGAGTCTGATGCTTAAATGACTGAGCCACCAAGGTGCCTCTCATAAGAGAAATTTCTTAAACACTCGTTGACTTGACAGATACCTTCCTTTTGTTCAGTCACTTCTGTTTTCAAAGCTGCAATCAGATGGTCAGGATGCTGCAGTCCATCTGAGAAATGCATGAGGCTCTAGCTCCTGCAACTGGCAGCAGCCGAAGTCCAAGCTGCCATCCTGTATAGAACATCTGGCCCAGTAGCAAATTCCTGACACCAGCCTGAGATAAGGCCTTACTGGTGAGGAAGAAATTCCTCCCTCTTTACCCTGAGCCCACAGAGCATAAATGTTACTACTGCTTAGGGCTTTGGTGACTGACCAGGCAACAATAAGGTTGATTTTTAGGCAGAACACCAGACCTCTGATCAACCAAAGCAAATGTTTTCATGTTCGAAGTAGTGTTCTTAGCAGCTGAAACTTTTCCTAACGGTACAGATGGTCCCTGACTTACGATAGCTTGACTTGGGATTTTTCAACTTTACAATGGTGCAGAAATGATACACATTTAATACAAACTGTACTTTGAATTTTGATCTTTTCCTGGGCTAGCGGTATGTGGTAGAGTCCTCTCTTGCAATGCTGGGCGGGGACAGTGAGCCACAGCTCCCAGTCAGCCACGCAATCATGAGGTCAATAAGTGATACTCTGACAGCCATTCTGTCCCCAGACAACCAGTCTCTTTGTCACTCTCAGTACAGTCTTTAATAAATTACATGAGCTACTCCACATTTTATTATAAAATAGGCCTTACATGAGATGATTTTGCCCAGCTGTCAGCTAATGTAAATATTCTGAGCACGTTTAAGGGAGACCAAGTTAGGATGCTTGGTAGGTAGCTCAAGACAGCTGTGAAAATAGTCAATATCCACGTGTCTCAATTCACAGTACAGCTCTTCACTGGTGTTCAACCTCAAGGGCTCATTCTATGTCAGGTAGGAGTGGATTGCCATTTCTATTTCATAGGTGGGGAAACTGAGTCTCAGAGAAGTTCAATGACTTGCTCTGGATGTCATGCCCTTGACTCTCTTATTCATGAATACATTCAACAGTGTTTGAAACTATGTTTGGTTTTCGGAAATGACCAAATGTCAGTTGGATCCAAGTGAAGCAAATTAAACAGATTCTCAAGGCTAGATAATACAGTTTCCAATGAGTAAATCTCTACAAGTTCTGGAAGGGGCCCTAGAGGTTCTCCAGGCTGAAAATAAAACTTAAGAAGATCACATATGTACTCAAATGCCATTCGTTGTTTTTTGTTTGTTTAGGCAGATCCGTTCCATGCTAGATAAGAAATGTATCCCAACCTCTGCCGCACACACCAGGCACAGAGAGGGAGCAGAGCTGGGAGACCAGCCACTCAAATCTTTGCCTCCCTGCCCAGACTTAAAGGTATAAACTGGGCTGTGTTAGCATGTTTCAAGGGAGTAGACTCTGCCAGTTGTATGTTAATGAAAAACAAAGGAGAGGAGGAATCTCTCTGCCTTAAAAAGAGACCATTAGAAAACATAAGAGGTAATGAACGGTCAGAGGTGTCTGAAGAGCAGGAGGAGCCAGTTGCCTCTCCTGGTAGCTGTTAGGCTGTGGAGAGTCGGCAACGCACCATTCATAACTGTGGTGCACAAATTGGCACAGACCGAAGCCCAAGCAGCAAGCTGTTCCAGGTAGACCAGATGTCTTAAAGGGAGGCTGTCTTTCTACAAGTAAACACCATGCCTGTTTCCTGTCATTTTCACTGTTGAATAACTAGGTCTTTGATAACTGCAATAATTTTTGATTGATAGCATTATCTTTTTTTTTTTTAAAGATTATTTATTTATTTATTTGAGAGAGAGAGCAAGTGAGAGCAAGCACAAGCAAGGGGAAGGAACAGAGGGAGAGGGAGAAGCAGACTCCCCATTGAGCAGGGAGCCCAGTGCGGGGCCTGATCCCAGGACCCTGAGATCATGACTTGAGCTGAAGGCAGAGGCTTCACCAGGTGAGTCACCCAGGCGCCCCAATAGCGTTATCTTTTTAAGAAGGATAGCCAAACTGTTCTCAGAAGGAAGTACTTTTTGAAAACACGTTCTCCGAAGGCATTGCTTTATGTCCCTTTCCCCATCAAGAGCTGGTCTTGTGCTGCCAGATGTGGACACAGAGATGAGGGACTGTGCTGGAGGCCCTCTGTGGGAAAGGTAGAACATGTGAAGGGGTGAAATAGCCGCGAACGGGAGAGGGCCTTCCTTGTGCTCATGGGCAATGGGAAGGAGGAGGAAGGATGTCGGGGATGGAGGAATGCCGGGGAGACAGACAGATGCCAGTGAGGAGGCCAGAGACGGAACAGTACCCACTGGGGACGCTTGACCAGCATTGGTTTGACTGTGAATCTCACCAGCATAAAATGCATTCATTCAACGCAGACGTAGTGAGGTCCTTCTACTTCCAAGGAGCTATTCGAGGCATCTGGGATCCATCCATGAAAATAAGCAAGCAAGCAAACAAAGCCAAGACACCCCAGCCCTTGTGGAGCCTTTATTTCAGCAAGAGCATCGGACAGGAAGTAAGGAGCAGTAGACATAAAAATAAATTCTATAAAGCATTAGTGGGTAATAAGTACTATGGAAACAAGAACCCCCCCCCCACAAAAAACACTAATGGGCCCTGGAATCCCGGACAGGGGGGCCTTGCAATTTTAAATAGGCTTTTCAGAGGTGGCCGGGTGGAGGTGGTATTTGTGCAAACGCTCGATGTGGTGAAGGAGCTGTTCATGCCAGCATCTGAGGGCAGAACATTCCAGGCTGAGGCAACAACTATTGCAAAGAGCCAAAGCTGGGAGGCTACCTGCGGAGTTTGAAGACTAGCAAGGAGGCTGGTGTTGCCGGGGCTCAGTTATTGTTGAAGGGAGTAGTCATGGGCGAGAGTGAGGCGGGGAGGAAGAGATAGGTCAGAGAGCTCAAGGGCTAGGCATCGAGGGCCTTCTTGGTCACGGTCACGGAGGAGCACCAACTTCCGCTCAAAGGGGAACGGAGAGCTTTCGTGGAGTTGCAGTTGGAGTAACCTTGCCCGACACACATTTAAAATGCATCTCTCCATCGCGTACGTGGAGTAGAGATGGTGGCATAAAAAGAAAAGATTTCTCTTTTTTCAATGCATTGCCTTACTTATATGACAGGGTTGCTATGAGACTCAAATGCAAAAATGCTTTAAAAAAGGTACAGGACAGTACAGACCGAAACTAGCTATTTTGCACAGACAGTGGGGGGTTCACAAGCCCAGGTCCCTCTTGCCTCCTCCGATGATTCGGGGTGACCCCATCCGTGAGATGAAACTAGCCTGTCTGCAAGGAGCTGAAGGAAAATTGATCCTATTTATTTTTTAAATCATGTAATTTTATGCCCGGGTTTCACATCATTTAGATTTTTTTCCTGATTGCTAGCGATTTTATGTTTCCTTTTGGAAAGAAATGCCTTTAAAACAACAAAGTGCAGGTATTAGGCTCCCATACTGGAGACTTGAAAAACAGCAACAGACCCGGCGAGGAGCAGAAGTCTGGGAACTTTAAACCTATTTCCTTTTCCCTAATCCCCTCCGAGAGCTAGAAGCGCACTGGCCAGATCCTCCAACATTTCGGGGGTGGTATCTGTTCTTCGCAGTGGCCCTGCCATCAGGTGAACGTTTCTGGGTGGGAGAGCACACACTTTGGGCAGCCATCTGACCTTCAGAGAGTCTGGGGAGAGATTTTAAAGGATTAGGGAGAAGAGGCCTGGAGACTCCAAGAGAAAGAAGAAGAAAAAGAGGCCCGGAGAAGCCTGAGGCTCCGGGGAGGGAGAACTGAGTTAATGAAGAGGGCTGATTACCCGAGATAATTATGTAAAAGAGAAGGGTAGGAGTTCTACATGGCTGCAACTTGGAGTTTACTCTGCCTAAGGTGAGTGTTTATGTTTCTGTGGTTTTGTTTTTATGAGTAAGGTTTTTTTGGCTTTGTTTTTTGTTGTTGGTTTGTTTTTTTTTTCCCTTCTGTACTGGCTGCTCCATTGGAGAAAGCATCTCAGCTCTGCCTTCCAGAACCCCATTCTCATCCCTTCTCTTCCTTTAGATTCTGAAGCCCATTCATAATCCTCTCCCCGCTACTGGCGTCTGGGACCCCCATCTCCGAACCCCTGTAGTGACAAGCAGCCGGGCGTACCCCCGCCCCTCCGACTGCCTCCCGTTCTTATTTTCTTATTTCTCCAACGCTCCCCGGTGCTGCTGTCCAAAGACACACCTTCCCAGGCAGCCCAGCTGTCGCGTCTAGCTCCAGTGGTTGGGGGGAAGCGGTGGGACCTCTGTGCTCTCCAAACCGAGCCCCCCGTGCTGGGCATCTCCCTCCCCTTCCCCTTGACAAACCACCCAGCCGGGATCATCCCTGCTCCTTCCCAATCGCTAGTTTGGTTTATGGAACATACCAAGGCTTTGGGCAACCTGCAGTTGCACGGCTCTCCTTCGGTTTGGGAAGGGAGGGGGTAGCGTTCACCGTCCCCGGTGTGCCCGAGACTGTTAGATCAATCTTTCAGATCTGGAGGCACACGCAGCTGGTGACAGGAGAGCCCCCCCTCCCCGCGGGTGGGGGTGGGGAAAGGAGAAGGGACTCAGCTTGGGGAAGGAGGCAGGGAGGCAGCTGCAGTGCCGCGAGGGGTGCGTGCGCCTGTGCCAGGCTCGCCCGCCGCCTCCCGGCTCAGTCTGCGCTCCTCCGCACGCGGGGCAGCCGGGCCGGCGGGCTGGGGAGCCGGAGCAGCGCCCCTCGCCCGGGCCTCGCCTCCCCGGGGCGCCCGGCAGTCCCCCAGACCAGGGCGCACCACCCGGGGCCACGCTCCCACCCCCGCCCCTCGCACCCTCCCTGGCCCCCCCTTCTCCATTGAGTTTTCCAACACGGGCGCCCGTCAATGGTCCTGCTCGGGGATGCACACGCAGCTCACGGCCGGAGGGGGGTAGCAGCCACCGCCTCCAGGTGCGGGCTCTCCAGGTCCGCCGCCGCCACCCGCTGTCGCCGCCACTCGAGCCCCGGGGCGCGCTGAGGTCCCGGCCGGCCATGGGGCTGCCGTTGCTGGCGTGAGAAGGGGCGCCGCAGCCTCCGAGCTCGGGGTGCCCGGCTGCCTGCATGGATGTCTTCAGCTTTGTGAAGATTGCAAAGCTCTCGAGGTAGGGGCTGCGCCGGTTCCTTTGCACCCGGGGCCGCTGCAGCCGGCAACTTGGTGCTTTATTTTTCGGGAGGCTTGGGGAGAAGCAAAAGCTGGAGAGAGCGGCGGGGCTTAAGAAAGGACTGAAACGAGGTGGCCAGGGGCTACTGCTGGCCAGGGGCTGCTGCGTTCAACTTATCTCCCACTGGCTGGTGGGGCTTGTGTATCCGCGGCTGGAGACCACACACACACACCCTCAGGCACACACCAATATTCATGACAGTTTGTTTTCCCTTAGGAAAAGCCCCAGTGGTGCTTGGGGTCACATGTATAATTCAGGGCCAGGAGAAGGTGGTTGTAATTGCTACTGCTAGGGAAAGCCAGAAGTGCTTAGAGTTTGGTCCCTGCTTCCCAAGCAGCAGTGACCAGAAGTGGCCCCTGGCCTCCACCCCCTAAATTAGACCTCCACACCCCGAAAACTCAGCTTGTACGCTGACCTGGGAAGTTGTCCCGTGTTCCTAGCAGTGACCTAGATGCCGAAGGCGGGGAGCCGGAAGAGAGAGACCTTTCGCCTGTCTTTGGGTAACTGTGTAGTCCCCAAGCCTTGAAAGATTTAGAAATTGGCTGCCAAGTGGCCATGTTGTCGAAACAGAAAAAGAGTCATCCATTCAGGCGGATTCCTCCGGCAGGGCTGTTCGAGGAAGCATATTTCCACTCTGTGGCTGCCTAGGTATTACCTGGTCAGAGCATTCGCCTTAGGTTTTCTGCCCTGCTTATGCTTCCAAAATCTTCGGGGCTCGGGACGCAGGTCTGTGTTTCTGCCAGCGCGGCATTAACCGGCAGGCGCCTGGTGGGAGAAATCTCAGAAGCCCCCACGCTCTACGTCCTTCACCCACGTCTGTGGAAGGATGAGCCTCCTGCCCCTTGAGCTTGGCTCTCCCCGTACCAGTTACCACCACCGCCTCAGGAGTTTTCCAGGATGTTTAGACTTCTTGCAATTGCAAGAGAATAATCCCAGGGTTGCCTTTCTTCCTCAGGGTCAGGGTGGGCTGTTGGCTCGCAGCAGGACGGTCTCAGAGAGCCACAATCAGAAATGCCCGTGGGCTTCGACCGGCTCCCTTCCATCCGGGCCATTTCAGATCAGTTGGGTCTGCGTGTTGCCTTTCAGCTATGCCTTTCACCGGCATCCACAGGTCTTCCTCTGCTCCTCTGGCCCATGTCCACCTTCCCTCTCTGTTCACGTGAGTCAGTCTTCACGTCATGGCAGAGTTTCTGGGGAGAGGACCCCACCGTGACTTAGTCTGGGTAGACGTGAGCTATACGGCTGATGGGCATATATGTCTTGGAGCAGCCCACGAAGAGGTGTTGCCCCGCACGTCAGAAGACGGATACGTCAAACGGTGCAGGATTGTAGTGTGGCAGATGGTTTGGTTTCACGTCAATATCATAGAGGGCCGTGGCTTCACACCTCCGTTCTGTTAACTTCGTGCATGCTTCTGCCTCTGGCGGGTTTATAAACAGCTGTCGAATCACAAACCGTGGCCGGTAAACGGCTGTGAGCAACAGTTTAGTGATTGCCTGGTGCCGTCTGTGTGATGGACAGAGATTGCCCAAGGGAGAGACAAGTTCACCGGCATCGTTGAGAGTAACCAAGATATGGATTTTGGTGGCCTCAAATGCTAAAAGTGATCAGTGTTAAAAAGAAAACACAAATAATCTAGAGCCTGGATTTAGTCCTCAAACTTTGGAGTCTGGGAGAGGACAGTACTGTATGTCAGTGAAAAGATGGTTTATATTCATTTTACTAAATTCCGGGATGCCTTCGTGATATTCACAAATCTGAGTTTTTGCAAAAACCAAGCCAGGCTGTGGGGGATTAGTATCTTATTTTAAAGAGAGGTTAAAATTTAGTAAATGAGTGTGAATTTCACTTTCTGTCCTTAACATGATCCAAATAGAGTGTTTATTCTAAAGAGAGAAGCTGCACATGTTCTGAGCTTATGTGCCCATTAAGAAATCTTCCATCCATAGGCATTCTTCCTGTGGCTCCGTGTGAGCTCAGTGATGGTCCCCAAGCTGAAGTAGCAGAACTTCCCCAGGTACGACCCCAAGCTGAAGTAGCTGGTGGAGGGGGTCACCAGCCCGCAGAAACACATGTTTACAGCTGCTGCTCCCTGCCCTTGTAGGAATAGTCTTGTGCATGTGTTTTAAACACTGTTTCAGAAATCAAGTTCTTTTCTCAAAGGTGCAGTGTAAAAGTGCTTACACTGCAGGATTTTCCTGATTTCAGAATGGATAATCTTCCTAAAGGATTTAGCTTTGATCAGCATGGTTACTTGAGTGCTTAAAATTCTCGTGGTTTAGGGGTGAACACACACAGTTACCCCGGGCCTGCGCCTTGTCTTTGGTTCCCAAGAACTTGAGTTTCTAAATGTCGATTTGGAAAGCATTTGCTGGGGAGAGCATACCTGCTATTTGCTGAATGTCCTGTTTGTGAGTAAAGACACTGGTAATTACAGAGAATTATTGAGCGAGTACGAGTCCATGCTGGAATTAACAGAGTATTTTGACTTCTCAAAGTACCCACTTTTAACCACTTGTTCCCAGGATCTCTGTCCTTTCATTCACGTGGAAAAAAAAAAAGCAGAATTCAAATTCCCCTTTAGGAATTCAGTACCACCTTAGGGTCATCGTTTTAAACCAATGCTGCTGAGCACCGGAAGAGCTGGCTGGTTGTGACCCTTGATGGCACCCGTCGTGGGTGGTGCAATGTATGGCGGTTCTATCTGGAGATGTTTGTTCTTGTTCTTCTAATTTTCTGGTTATTAAACTGTTTGATAGTTTACATGCAATTTTACTTCCTGGTTTCCTTGGTAACACTTATATATCATTTTTCATCCTGGTATATGAGAGCATTACAGATGATTGCCTTATAAACCAGTAATAGTAGAAAAATAGGCATATATTTCTATTGTTACTGCTCTTCGTATCGACGATTTCATTTGTAAACCAGATGCACTCTTTGAAATGTTTATAGGAGAATGCAGTTCAGTAGAATAACATATGATTCTGCCCCCTTCGCCTGAGGGAAGTGATGTGAAACCCGAAACTCACAGGGGTGTTATTAAACTGAGGGCCACTTTTGGGGAATATTGAATAGCTTAACTTCATGTCTCTTCTTGATGCAAAACGGCACACTTTGAGATAATGATTGGGTCCCAGCTGTTAATACGAAGATTATTCCTTATAGTGGTAGGTAAATTTGGAGGCTGCTCTGTTTCACATCATCATGTGGTTGCATGGGCTGTTTTGTGGCAAAGAATGGTGACTGATATCTGTAATAATAATTTTGTTACAAGTGTCATACGCTTGAGGAAGAATAAAACTATATATTTAGAGCTTCCTCAGACTCTTCCATAAAACCCCTCTAGAGACTACTAAACTTCTGTTTCTCACCTTTCCCTTGTTCAGAATTAAATATTCCCTGGGGGAGAAGGGGAGTTAAGGAAGCAATGCGAAAGGTCCTATTTTTCGCATCTCCTCTCTTTTTACCTGAATAATTGCATCAATATTGCCGATAATAGTGAGCTCTCAAGGCTAGCAACCAAACCCCCCCCCCAAAGACTCTGGATTTGAATTTTATTAAAAATGCTACTTGCTCGTCATCCGAGTCCTTTCTGAGTTCTGCTGATTTTTGTGGCTGTCAGGAGGTGAAATGATGAACAGTTTCATAACAGAACTAGATTCCTGTTTTAGGAATATTTAACTCTAGTTTCCCAGGGGTTGCTAGTTTGCAGCTGTGAAAGTCTAGTTGTTAGCAGTTCTGGAGGGAAGATGTCTAATTCAGGCTCTATACCATTTCAAGTCTCTCTCTCTTTCTTCCTCCCTCCCCTCTCCCTCTCCTTCTCTGTCTCTTTCTCCCTTTCTCTCTTTGGGGCAAGTGAATTTCACCTGCTTGCTATCAGAATTTCATATGGATAGTCACCTGCAGTGAAATTTTCTTGTACTTTAAATGCATGACGTCAAAATTTTCACTTTCTGCTTATGGACCTTAACAGCTATTCATTCTCTCTTTACACACACACACACACACACACACACACACACACACACACACACGTACTGTTCAATTTTATTACTTTATTATTCCATTTGGCATTTGCCGTGGGAGTTTACCTATGAGAAAATATATGTAATTGATGAGCTAGGAGTTTATCTTTAAGAATTGACAACAGGGGCACCTGGGTGGCTCAGTTGGTTAAGCATCTACTTCTGGCTCGGGTTGTGATCCCGGGGTCCTGGGATCCGGCCCCACATCGGGCTCTCTTCTCAGCGGGGAGTCTGCTTCTTCCTCTCCCTCTGCTCCTCCCCTGCTCATGCTCACTCTCTCTCTCTCACAAATAAATACATAAAATCTTTTTTAAAAAAGAAGAATTGACTTAAAATCACTGATTTCATACTTGTCTCAATAAGGAAAATTGAGAGCATTTTCGAGTTTTTGAGAATATGACCCCCAAATCTACTAACCTTACCATCAAATGATCTTGAACTTTGGGAGCTAATCATAGCAAGGAAAGAGAAGTATGTAAATAGGTTAAAGTAGGAGTTGGCAAACTATGGCCTGTGGGCCAAATCTGGCTTGCTGACTGTTTTGGTATAGAATGTGAGCTAAGAATGGTTTTTAAAATTAAAAATTGTTTTAGTGGTTAAGAAAAAATCAAAAGAAGAATAGTATGGAATTAAAGTGTCAGTGTTTGTAAATAAAGTTTTATTAAAACACAGCTGGGCTGGGTGCCTGGGTGGCTCAGCCGGTCAAGCGTCTGCCTTCAGCTTAGGTCGTGATCTCAGGGTCCTGGGATCGGTCCCTGCATCAGGCTCCCTGCTCAGCAAGGAGCCTGCTTCTCCCTCTGCCTCTGCCTCTCTCTCTCTCTGTCTCTCATGAATAAATAAATAAAATCTTTAAAAAAGAAAACACAGCTAAGCTCATGCATTCCATATTGTTGGGGACTACATTTACTGTACAGCACCAAAGTTTAATAGATACTGACAAGACCTTATGGCCCACAAGGCCTAAAAGACTTACTATCTGGTCTTTCATAGAAAGTTTACTAACCTCGGTGTTAAACAATACCTTTTCGTATTTTTTTCTTCTTTACATGGCTGACACACGTGTGTGGGTACAAGTACAACCAATTACACACTGTCAAAGAACAGTGAAGCCAGACATTACTTAAAGCAGTAAGGACAGATTTTCATCGGTACCACAGTATTTTAAGAGGGAAAAGAGTCCAGTGTAAACTCAACACAACTTCGATGTGTACAGGGGGGACTGGGCATTTTAAAGGGACAGTGAGGGCCTAGGGAAGGGGATCAGCTGGAGCTTGGTAGAGGCAGGGAAGTGAAAAAAAGTACCAAAACCAAGGAGGAGGTTGGTTCATGTGAATCCCATCCGAGTTTGCTAACGGGCACTTATCCAAGGTAGGCTCCTACCCTCCCACTGAAGCTGGGGGATAGGGGCCCTGTCTTCAGGTGTTGGCTGGAACAAACAGTAAATTCTTTTAGCAGTCTTGAATTTTCTCAGGCAGGCCCTTTAGGGGCGCGGGGTTGGGAGGTTGGAGTCATCCTAGGGATGCGTGGCCTTGAGCTGTTAGAAACTGAGTTAGTATTTGTTCAAGTCCTGGTAGACCAAGGTTGAGGCCAAGTCGAGAAAGGGCTCAAAGGAACCTGGCAAGAGTTTGGTTAAGGAGAGAAACTTTGCCAATATAAAATGTAGCATATTGAGTGCATGAATTCCCTAATGTACATTCACAATTCATGTAGACTTATCTTTTTTTAAACTTCTGATCTCAGATTACTTATTTAACTGTTGGACGTCAACCATGAGAAGTGAACGTAATTGCTCTACGGGTGTTGGATGCACTGGGGACAATTCGGAGTACTTCTTCTTTGGTCACTAGGTGGGCCTGCTGTCTTTGTGTTGGGGAGTTAGTTACTCGTGAGAGTGAGGCTTGCCTCCCACAGGCCTTTAAACTCCTAGCTTCACATGGATGGAAAAAGAGTGGGCAGTCATATTTGTACAGCCTCAACCAACATGTGCCCACAAGCTGATAAGTCCATGGGAGAATGCCTGGTATTTCCTTACAGTACACTTGAGCCATCTGGTGCTAATGGCTGATGACCTTCATTAATCTTTTTCCAAATGGAAAGAAAACTAGATAAGTGGGTTTAGTCGTGGGCGGAGGACTGGATGTAGGCTGTATTAATTTGGAGTTGGAGTTCAACTCAACTTTCTTATGATTTGATTGAGAGCATTGTAATGAAAAACCAGAGGCTACCTTTAGTTCAGCCCAGCAAAAACATCTCAAAATATGCTGCCTTGCTTCTGAGCAATTGAGGTCATTATGTACTAAAGCTGCGAAAACTATCTACAAGAAATCTAAGCCTGAGTTTTAGATAACAAAGTTAACATTCCCATTTTTTTCCTGGCAAAGAGATAAGAAGGTTTTCCAGCCTGAATTCTTCTTTCAGAAATATATTTTCAAGTATAACTTACAGGATTTGGCATACAATAAATACTTTGTACTAAATAATGAGTGAGTAAAGTTCTCATACCTCTTGCAAATAAATTCTCATCATTTGTTTAGCTGAGCAATTATCATGATCAGTAACTCGGAAATGAAAAGGAGTACATGTGTTAAAAACAAATGGCCTGCTTTGGGACTGGGTCGTGGAGAATAAACTTTTATTTCTGTTTCGACCTTTGGAGCATTTATTTTTTCTGTGATTGGTGGTTAAAAAGCCACCAACAGGGACTTCTAAGAAATCTGTGAATTACTGCTATGAGCTCCACGAGCAAACTTAGGTTTGTGCTAAATGGGTTTTTATAGATGTCAGGAAGTTTTTATTTCGGGAACTCCTTTTTGAACGATAGGAAAATACTATCGTTTCTATGAAAGAAATGTTTGTCAAGTTTGAGAAGGAAAAGTGATTTTCCTACAGTTACGGTTTATGAGAGGGTTTTACTTTTTTACTGTGGTCATTTTCCTATGTTCCATAAATCATGTGAGGTTTGCTTAAGGAAAATGAGGATGTGATCGTCTTCTGACAAAGATGAGCTTTAAAGAAAAGAGGCGGAAGTTCATAAAATTGGGAAACTTGGCGCAGCGCATGTAGGAAGGAAGGCATTTCCAGACTTAGCCGGCACGGCCTTGGACTAGCGGAGGAGGACTGCTCTGGTGGAGAACGTGAGGCCATCTGGCTAATTCGGGGCTGCTGTGCTGGTTCTGCATCAGATCGGACAGCTAACCGGGGCGACTTTACAACCGCCCGTCTAACTTCGTAGTCCTCGTCGCAAGTCCTTTAGGTGTCCAACTGAATCGTGGCACAGGGCAGTGTTCCCCTCTGTGGCCTGCCTGGGCCACCCAACTTGTTTACCTTGCTTTTATTTTTATGTGCTTATTTTCTCAGAGCTTTGCTGCCAGATTTTGTAAACAAAGTTTTATGGGAACACAGTGGTGCTCATTTGGCTGTAGACTGTCTGTGGTGGCTTGTGGCAGGGCTGAATAGCGGTGACAGAGACCACATGGCTTGCAAGGCCTACAGTATTCACTCTCTGCCCTCAACAGGAGTATTTTACTGTTCTTCCTCGAACTCAGTACTCAGATTCCCCTTTGGGGCTAGAGTGGTGTTCCCTGGATGTCTGCCCGTTTTGCTGGGATGGGGAGGGGTGGAATATGGATGGGGGGCACCCCACCCCCAGCCATTCTGGCCATCTTTTCTCGGTGGGGGGGGTTACCTCTTAGCACTCATCATACCACTTGAAGGTGAATTTAATTTTCTTTTCTTGTAAAGATTTTATTTATTTACTGGAGAGAGAGAGGGGGCAAGAGCACTAGCAGGGGAAGGGGCAGAAGGAGAGGGACAAGCAAACTTCCTGCCGAGTGGGAAGCCCACTCTGTCCCAGGACCCCAAGATCATAACTTGAGCTGAAGTCAGACACTTAACTGACTGAGCCACCCAGGGGCTTCTAGAAGTTTTCTAAAGCGTGAAGCTGATCTCTGTACTCCTTAATGTCCTTAAGGGGGACAAAATCCCCATTCTTTAGCTCAGCCTGTTGGAGTTGGCCCTGTCTTCTTTGGCCACCTTATTTCTGGACATTTGTGATTTTTTCTTTCACAGCCTTAACTCCTACTCAACCCCCAAACATGCATGTGCACACATTTTACATACAAGCACACAAGTACACACACCCCTACCCCTAGCTGTGTTGAAATTTTCATTTATTTTTTTTAATGTATTTGTTTTTTATGTTGACCTTTTTTTTTCCCCCCTAAAGACTCCATTTATTTGTCAGAGAGAGACAGCACACAATCAGGAAGAGCAGCAGGCAGAGGGAGAAGCAGACTCCCTACTGAGCAAGGAGCCCGATGTGGGACTCGATCCCACGACCTAAGGATCATGACCTGAGGCAAAGGCAGATACTCAACTGACTGAGCTACCCAGCTGTCCAAATGTTAAACTTTTTATAAGTCCTAAATGATGTCACACCTCTGTGCCTTCATTCTGTCTGAAGCACTCTTTACCTTGCCTCCTTTTCACCGGAAAAAGTCCTGTTTGTCTTTTATGTTGTAGAGGGATTTTTGGTTTGTTTTTGTATGTTTGAGTTTTCGATCTGAGGTTGTTCCAATTTCCTTCTCCCAACTTTCCACTCCTGGGTGGAATGGCTGACTAGCATCTTCCGTTAGTTTAGATAGTCTAACTGCTTCAGAGGATCAGCCCCTCAGTTAGCGGCTTATCTCTGCTGACTTGGAGCCCCAAACAGGTGTTCCTGATGAAGCAACTCTGAGACATGCTCAGAGAACCTGCGAGATGCAAGCTCTCTCCTCCTCAGCCGGAGAGTCCGGGTGGCCCTGCCCATCCATATTCCGCTGACAGATGAGGGGCAGGAAATAGGGGAGGTTGGCTGGGAGGTTTTGGAAAGCAAGGTCTGGAACTGAGTCTGTCATTCTGCCCACGCTCCGTTGACCAGGACCCTGGTTACGTCTCACTGCAGGGATCCCTGGGAAATTTAATCCAGCTGTGCGCCCTCTCCGCGGCACATCCTGGGTCCTGACTTCATCGCACCAAGTTATGCGCTATGTGCTCAATGGCTCTTCGTTCCCGATTCCTGAACCCTTCCTGAATCCGGGCCTCTTCTGTGTGGCATAGCAGTTCCTCCTGCCGGAGGGGGAGTGACCTTCCCTGCCTCATTGTTGCGGGGCTGAGGACTTGCTTTGGCCAGCAGAAGGTGGGCCGGGGTCACAGAGTATCCGTTTTGCCAGAAGGCCTTAAGAGGCAGCGTGCATTTCTTTTTTGCTTCTAGCATCGCTGTAGCAAGAACAGCCTGGGGTAGTGTGTTGGTCGCAGAAGCTAGATGTCACATGGTGCAGCACCATCCTGCAGACCGTGGGCGGGAAAACACCGTCCGCTGGCTGGCTCGGAGCTTTGGGTGGTTTGTTATACAGCATTATTGTGGCGGTAGTTGACCAGGACACAGTGTATTATAATTCAGTCCTAATTTTGCATTATTTGAGCTTCTTTCTGGGACCCCCTCCTTGGTTCAGAGTAGATACTAAGGATTGGGTGCTTTAGGAATGAAGCGGAGGGAAACCACGCTGCATGGCACGTGCCATCCGGTGTTGACTATCCCAGCTCTGGCTGCTGTCGCCTCCATTCGGCAGATCGACAGCTCCTGATCTGGGGGATCTGCCTCCAGGACTTGTGCCCATGGGACACTAGGCAGGGAACCACGGCCTGTCACGGCGGCTGCAGCCAGAACCTCTCCTTCTGATGCTTGTTTCCTTTCCCTCCGCTCCAGTCCTGAGAGTCCTAGCCTCCAATTACACACATTATCGCTCTGCCACCACAGGAGAATTTCCATGCTGTCTGTAACGTCCTTAAAGATTGGATAATGAGACTTTTGTGTACTTAAATGTCCTAGTAAAGAATCGATGATCGGGATATCTTGCATACAGGACACTGAATAATTGAAATAACTGGGAAGTGAACTACTCACTATACTAAATGACAGGCACTGTCTTGCTAACGTGGCACCTATCTAGGGACGCCCTGCTGACTCAGTGGGCGGAGCATGTGACTCCTGATCTCAGGGTTGGGAGTTCCAGCCGCATGTTGGATATAGAGAGTACCTAAAAATCTCAAAAAAAATTTTTTTTAAATAAAGTGCACATATTTGACCTGGACTTAGTTTTTATATTGCCTTTTAAAATGTCACACCGGGGGCACCTCGGTGGCTCTGTTGATTGGGCGTCTGCCTTCGGCTCAGGTCATAATCTCAGGGTCCTGGGATCGAGCCCCGCATTGGGCTCCCTTGTCAGCAGGGGAGTCTGTTTCTCCCTCTCCTTCTCCCTCTGCCCCTGCTCATGCTCTTTCTCTTGCTCACTCTCTCTCTCTCTCAAATAAAGAAATAAAATATTTTTTAAAAAAGAATTTTTAATGATATGAAAACATTTTGTAAAAATGTTTGTATAGACTTGTGTATATATGATACTATGTAAAATAATTGGAAAGGTTAAAGAAAATAGATAGCTGGACACCTGGGTGGCTCAGCTGGGTGGGCGCCTGCCTTTGGGATTATGACTTAAACCGAAGGCGTCTGCCTTTGGGATGCTTAAACAACTGAGCCACCCAGGGACCCCTCATTAAACATTCTTTATAAATAAGGGCGCCCGAGTGTCTCAGTTGGTTAAACCTCCTCCTTCGGCTCAGGTCATGATCCCAGGGTCCTGAGATCAAGCCCCAGTTTGGGTTCCCTGCTCCGCAGGGAGTCTGCTTCTCCCTCTCCCTCTGCCCTGCAACCCACATGTGTTCTCTCTCTCTTGCTGTCTCTCTCAAATAAATAAAATCTTTTAAAAAATTCCTTATAAATAAAATCCATAGCAACACATGCTACAGTTTAGTGAATGACCTCTTATTTAATTAATATTTGGATCATTTCTAGTGTTTTGCCTTATGAACACTGTGATGCAATAAACATCTTTACAGCCAAGTCTTTGGATTATCAGCATTTTTAATGACATTAATAATAACTGCTGAGTATTTCAAAACTCATTAAAGTCTGAAGGTAGTTTGAGATGCCATTAAGTGATATTCAGATTTTATGCTAAAATTGTGGGCATTCTAGTTCCTCATAGATATTAGAATGGACAAGCAGAATCTGTCCTGGACGTGAGCCTCATGACAAGACTTGAAGCAGTTGGTGATGGGGCAAGCTTGAGTAGTGATGGTTGGGACTTCAGGTTGATTTTGAGCAAGTCAAGCCTTTGTTTCCCCAAATTGTACAGTGGAGAAATTGTGTGATAGTCTCTCTAAATTTAATTCTATTTCTAAAATGCCATCATTTTTCCATAGAATAAGCAGATTCTAAAAAACACATCTATGAGAACTTAGATTAAAATAGCATGAAACCCTATGCAGTTGTAAAAAATAAAGAAAAAAAGAACATTCCATGCAGTGATTTAAAATGATCTCCAGGGGCGCCTTGGTGGTTCAGTTGGTTAAGCGTCTGCCTTTGGCTCAGGTCATGATCCCAGCGTCCTGGGATTGAACCCCGCTGAGTAGGGAGCCTGCTTCTAGCTCTCCCACTACCCCATGCTTGCATTCCCTCTCTAGCTGTCTCTCTCTGTATATCAAATAAATAAAATCTTTAAAAATAAATAAATAATTTTTTTAAATGATCTCCAGAATATATTAAGGGAAAATAATAAATGACACAACAGTAAGCATGCTTGTATTCATATAAAAATCTGTGAGGAAACAGAAGAAAATAATAAAAATGTTCTTAGAGTGAGGTGTAGAGGCACCTGGCTGATGGTGTCAGTAGGACATGGGACTCTTGATCTCAGGGTCCCGAGTTTAAGCCTCACATTGAACATAGAGCTTACTTTTAAAAAACAGAATGGGGGGCGCGCCTGGGTGGCTCAGTGCGTTAAGCCACTGCCTTTGGCTCAGGTCATGATCCCAGGGTCCTGGGATCGAGCCCCGCATTGGGCTCTCTGCTCGGCAGGGAGCCTGCTTCCCCCTCTCTCTCTGCCTGCCTCTCTGCCTACTTGTGATCTCTCTCTCTCTCTCTCTCTCTCTGCCAAATGAATAAATAAAATCTTAAAAAAAAAAAAACCAGAATGGGGGAGATGGGGGAAGAATATTTACTTAGAGAAGAGAAATAAATTGGGTAAATATGATCCCCCCAAATATATTAAAATGTTGAAAAATTTACTCTGGATGAAAATATGAATTGCTAAGTCAGGCCATTCTAACTTATAAGTTCCTCGTTTTCTCTACTTTGAACTAATGATATAAGAGATAATTCAATATATTAAGGATATAGATCTGAAAAGTATAATAGAAATTTCAGATCTATAAAATTTTCCTGGTAATTTTCATTAGCAAATTCAGATAAAGCTGGAAGATGGTCTTATTTAAAAAGTGATATCTTTTTGTATAGAATTGAGTACTCTGAAGAAAAATTTCTTCAGTTTCTCTATCTAGATCAGCTTTTCTCTGATAGGAGTATAAACAGAAAAATATTTTTCTTTTCTTCCCTACCTCCCAACAAGGAATGCTTATTTTATATGTTTTTAAACTTAAATTTTTTTTCATTTTTAACAGCAATACTAAAACCCCTATCTTCCTATAATCTTCCGCTCATCAAAGGGGACAACCTGGTGTGTTTTGGAGAACCACATTCTGGGGATGTATTGATGGATGTTTCCTTTAGGAATGTAATTTGATTATGATGCCATTAGTTCATAATTTGGCTTTCCGGTTGAGATCATGTTGACAGGCTGAAGAATAGAATGCTGTTTAACTAAGTTGGTGGAACACATGCAGGAGGCAATAAAGTGCCTAATTCTTCTCTACTGGTTAATTCTTTAGTTGACCTCACTTTAGTACTATTGTGTTCATATGTAACTACCTAAACTTCCATTTATCTAGAATATAGTGATGTGTTCGATCAAACCATCTGTTATACGTGTTAACATTTGTTGAAGATATCAACACAAGAAGATACATGCATAAAACGATACTGGGGTATAATTCATAGTTTTAAATCTTTTTTTTAAAAAGATTTTATTTATTTATCTGTCAGGGAGAAAATGACAGACACTGAGCAAGTGGGGGGATTGGCAGGCAGAGGGAGAAGCAGGCTCTCGGCTGAGCAAGGAGCCCCATGTGGGACTCGGTTCCAGGACTCCAGGATTATGAGCTGAGCTGAAGGCAGACACTCAACTGACTGAGTCACCCAGGAGTCCCCATAGTTTTATTTCTGACCTAGAGGTCATTTCTGATTTTTTTCCTGTGTCCTAGCTGGGGATCGGGGGATGGCAGACTATAACCTATGCACCAAGTACAACCTGTTGCCTGTGTTTGTATAAAGCCAAGAATGGCCATTACAGCTTTAAATGATTCCCCCAAACCAAAAGAAGAAGAATATTTCATGACATGTGAAATTTATGTGAGAATGAAATGTAAGTATCCATAAATAAAGTTTTATTGGCACATAGCCATGCCCATTATGTATTGTCTGTGGCTGCTTGCTTGATCCAATGGCAGAGCTGAATGGTTGCTATGGAAAATAGATGGTCCACAAAGCCTAAAATATCTCCCCCGTACAGAAAGTCTGCTGAGGCTTGTCCTATGTCATCAAATATCAAGTGGTGCTTGGTGAGAAGGGAATTAAAAATAAATATGTAGATACAGATTTAGATATATAAATATTTTTATCGTTTTGGGTTTTTGGAAATTCTGCATAAATGGGATGCTAGACAGTATCACTTTGCACTTACAGATGATTCTCTGTATAATTGTTCTTACTGTGAACAATCCTGTCTCTTCTCCAGTAGATTTTAAACAACTTGAATAGAAATCATCTAGTAGGGGTGCCTGGCTGGCTCAGTTGGAAGAACATTCATCTCTTGACCCTGGGGTCCTGAGTTTGAGCCCCACGTTGGGTGTAGAGATTACTTAAAAAAATATTTTAAAATCAAAAAAAAAGAAAAGAAAAAAGAAAGAGAGGGAGCGAGAGAGAAATCATCCTGTAAATGGTTAAATCCTCCCACTGAGCTTGCTTTCCCACAAGGAAGATGTAATAACCCACACACGCTATGCAGTAAAGGGTTCGAAGCAAAAAAGCTGACAACTGTTTTCCCTTTGCCCACTGGTTGTTTTGCTATGACAGGTGGATGCTTTGAAGGAAAGTGTGGAAACCACACTGGAAAAGTAGGTGTGGGAGGATAGAAGAAGTAGAAAAGGGTGTGCCCCCCGACCCCCACCACCCACCCACCGGGCCATCCCTACTTGCTTATCTGACCATGTCTACTTCCAAGGAAGTGTACATCAGAACTCCACAACAACATGGGTCGTTTATTCAGGGACACCAGTACTTAGTAGTTCCTGTATAACGTAAACAGCTTCTATGTTTAAAGGTTAAAAATGTCATCCTCATTGTGCTTTCTTATTGTGTGTATCAGGATATTTTAGTTGCAAGTAAAGGAAAGCTTTCCTAAAAGTAGCTTACACAATATATTTCTAGGGGTAGGTGGTTCCTGGATTGGGCTTCATTGACCCAGGCTCGTTCTCTATTTCTCCTGCACCAGCTTTATGCTTGTTACCTTATGCTTGTAAAGTGGCTGCCACAGCTCCAGGCATCATATCATCATATGACTGGGTTCAGAGCCAGGAAGCTGGGTGGCTGGAGCATGGTGAGCATTTTCCTTGTCTCTCTCTTTTATCATGGAAGAACATCTTTTGCAAAAGCCGAGACTCTTCCCTTACAGTATCCTTGACCAGAATGGGTCTCATGGCCACCCCTGGCAAAGGGCAATCAGATTGTCATTTCTGACTCACCTCTCCAGAGATTGTAACACTCAGCATCAGAGTTCTACTAGCATAGAAGAAGAAAAGAAGAGATGAGAAAGCAGTCAACATGCTATTCTTCTTTAATATTTTCTCTTTTATTCAGAGCTGCACTTTTGGAGAACAGCAACAAAGCTATTGTTTGCAGAAGAAGCACTTGAATTTGGGAGGTAGCTATCAAATGTCCATTCAGATACTATACTCATATTTTGGTAGAATTATGTGACCTTTATTGCTCTGTGATCAAATGGTAAGTTTGTTATTTAGGAGGCTGTCAGCAGCAGGTAGCAGAAGAACAACAACTACAGGGGCGTCTGGGTGGCTTAGTTGTTAAGCGTCTGCTTTGGCTCAGGTCATGGTCCCGGGGTCCTGAGATCGAGCTCCTCCTCGGGCTCCCTGCTCAGCAAGGAGTCTGCTTCTCTCTCTCCCTCTGTTTCTCCCCCTGCTTGCACAAGTGTGTGCTCTCTCTCTCAAATAAATAAAATTTGGGGGTAAAAAAGGAAAAGAAAAAATCCAGAGGTAGAGCCATTTTAGGGTTGGTTAATTGGATTTGAGGGTTTTGTCATCTTTTTCATGCACCGTGTCAGCATGTGGCCTGAACCTCTTGTGGTCACAAAGTGACTGCAGTATCTCCAGCTATCACATCTTCACACACACACACACATACACACACTCAAAGCTGATGGGGCACCTGCCTGGCTCAGTTGGTGGGGCAAGCGCCTCTTGATCTCGGAGTTGTGAGTTCAAGCCCCACGTTGGGTGTAGAGATCACTTAAAAATAAAATCTTACTGGATATTTACCCCAAAGATATAGATGTAGTGAAAAGAAGGGCCATCTGCACCCCAATGTTTATAGCAGCAATGGCCACGGTCGCCAAACTGTGGAAAGAACCAAGATGCCCTTCAACGGACGAATGGATAAGGAAGATGTGGTCCATATACACCATGGAGTATGATGCCTCCGTCAGAAAGGATGAATCCCCAACTTTTGTAGCAACATGGACGGGACTGGAAGAGATGATGCTGAGTAAAATAAGTCAAGCAGAGAGAGTCAGTTATCATATGGTTTCACTGATTTGCGGAGCATAACAAATAGCATGGAGGACATGGGGGAGATGGAGAGGAGAAGGGAGTTGAGGGAAATTGGAAGGGGAGGTGAACCATGAGAGACTATGGACTCTGAAAAACAACCTGAGGGTTTTGAAGGGGTGGGGGGTGGGAGGTTGGGGGAGCCAGGTGGTGGGTATTAGAGAGGGCACGGATTGCATGGAGCACTGGGTGTGGTGCAAAAACAATGAATACTGTTACGCTGAAAAGAAAAAAATAAAAATAAAATAAAAAGTAAAATCTTACAAAAAATGAGAGGGGAGCAGAATATGTTATTTCTATGCCTCTCTTTTTGAGAGTGTGAGGACATCTGCCAGAAACCTCATCACAGACTCCCTTGCTCTTCCATTGTCTAAGACTATCATTGTGTCTCACGTCTTCCCCCGCAACAAAGGGAATCACTGTGGCCAGTTTAGGCTTGCAGACATTGGCACACTGTGATCTGTGGAGCAAATACAGCCCATCACCTGTTTTTGTAAATAGAGACTTACTAGAGTACGGCCATGCCCATTTGTATACTTAAAATTTATGGCTACCTTTGCACTACAACAATTGAGTTGAGTAGTTGCCACAGAGACCATAGGACCCATAAAGTTCACAAGATTTGCTATCTGACCCTTTATAGGAGAAGGTTGCTGACCCCTGGTTTAGAGAATCAAAGGTTCTCAAATGGGGAACAGGTATTGGGCAATGCTTCTGAGTGTTCTAGTTGTTTATGATGTGTGTGTGTGTGGCGGGGGGGGGGGTCCTATGGGCATATAGGGCATATAGTGGGACGGGACCAGGGATACTGAGCATCCTGACATGAACAAAATATGAAGGGTTGTCCCACTCAAAACAGCAGGGGTACCTTCACATTGACAAACATTGACTTAATATTAATTAAGAGTCACTTTCTGGCATGGGAGAGGGCTTCAGCTCCTGCTGTCCCCATCTTACACCCAACCCAGTAGACGGCCGTCTGATACCTCTGCAAAATGGAGATGGGGAGGAAAGAAGGAGAGGAAATTGTTGGTTATGCAACCAAAAGTGCTGGCTGTGGAGAGCAGAGAGGATTTGCTAAATTGATATCCAGAAAGGGATGGTTGCATGGGTACCTGATAATTATGGACTGACTCATCGGCTGAGGACAGAGGGGGCCCTGATGGGGAGCGGCTCATGGCGCTGGAGTTTTACATCCATGGGAAACGTGCTTTCCTGTGTTGCAGCTACTACGGCGTTGGAATTTACATGCAGCGCAAAGGCCTTTTCTCTCAAGCTGTTCTGTAACGAACAAATTATTTCCAACAAGAATGTGTGAGCCATATGACTGAAAGTAAGGTTTAAAAGACAATTATAAATAAGTAATTTAAAATAATTTTTCTTGGCCTTTATGATAAAACCAATTAATGTATTAGGCCATTTTCATTGAAAAGAAATTTATAATGGTGCATTTCTTCATGCTCATCGTTTTCTCATTGATTGAATAAGGTGTAAGAGTACATAATAAAAATGTCTCAGCTGTACCTTCTTCTGTATCTATAGCCATAATCACATTATTTGAAGGCATGGAGAGAGAGAGGAAACATATCGGAGGATTCCCATGAATGGGAAGGTGATGTGCATACATGTTAAACAAATCTGATGTTTGATGATAGCCTAGAATATTGTAGTAGTCTTAGTTATTTTAGCCAAAACTCACAGTAAGAAATCCATTTGCCATGGTTACCCAGTGCACACAAATACCACACACGTGTGCACAAACACCTACATGCACAATGGAAGCAGGTTTCACAAAGTAATGATTTGGACACAATCTGATTCTGTTCTGTTCTATCATTTTTTAATTTTTTTATTCTGCTGATTGCAGCTCACGGAAGTACAGTTGACATTTAAACAATGCAGAAGTTAGTGGCGATGGCCCCCATGCAGTCGAAAACGTGCCTATAACTTTTGACTCCCCCGACACTTAACTACTAATACCTACTGTTGACCAGAAGACTTACCGAGAACATAAACAATTAATTAACACATATTTTGTATGTTCTATATATTATATACTGTATTCTTATAACAAAGTAAGCTAGAGAAAAAATGTTATTGGGACACCTAGGGGGCTCGGTCGCTTGAGGGTCTGACTCAGGTCATGATCTCAGTGTCGTGAGATCGAGCCCGGTGTCAGGCTCTGCACTTGGTGGGGAGCCTACATGAGATTCTCTCTCTCTCTGTCTGCCCTTCCACTTCTGCCGCTTGCTCTCCTTCTCTCTTTCTCTCCCTCAAATAAATATTTTTATTATTTTTTATTTTTTTTAAAAAAGGAAAAAAGATTATTAAGGAAATAATAAGAGGGAGTGCGCCTGGACAGCTGTCAGTTAAGTGTCCCACTCTCCATCTCAGCTCAGGTCTTGATCTCACGGTCAGGAGTTCAAGCCCCATGTTGGCATGGAGCCTACTTAAGAAAAAAAAAGAAAGAAAATCATGAGGAAAATACATTTGTAGTACTATGTACTGCATTTATTTAAAAAAAAAAAATCTGCACATGACTGGACCTGTGCGGTTCAAACCCAGGTCGTTCAAGGGTCAACTGTATTTCCATTTTGCATATTCCTAGGAGTGGAACTGTTGGTTCTGTGCCTGTCCTTTGGAGTTACTCACGTTTCTGCTCTCGCTAGACTGTAAAGTCCTTTCATGGAGAGATGTCTTATTCACCGTCGTCTGACCCCTACACGTAGCAGAGAAGCTATTGCACGGAAAGTGCACAGACTTCTCGAACACTCCCGAGAGGCTCCTGCATTAACTCTTTAACATTTCGGCTGGGTAAGACACAAGCGCGCAGGCCGGCGCTGTCGGCTAGCCCATCTGGATTTAATATGTTGAGGTCAAGCCGCTATGGCAAAATAAATCCAGATGCGTAGTGCCCAATACCAGAATCGTTTGTCTTGCTCTCAGAAGGTCCCCTCGGAGTGGTGATACAGGGACCTAAATTCCTTCTGTCTGTGGCTCCGTCGTCTTTGGTAGGCAGCTTCCAAGACATTGTGCTTGTTTGCATAAAGCAGGCCAATTTGGAAAGGAGGACAGGGCAGACAGGAAGGCACAAGTTTCGCTTCTGCTTTCATCCATTACTGAGAACTTGTTCTTAGGCTGATCTAACCACACCAGATGCTGGGAGACACTGGGCATCATAGTCTAATGGATGTCCTCAATCAGACAACCTGCTCTGGGGACCAGCAGGCCAGTCTCGGTCAGAGTCCTTTCACACTTATCTGAGAGCTTGTCGCCTTCCCCATACTCTGTCCTCTGCAGAGTGAGAAAATTCTCTGTCTTGAGGGCTAATAGGCTTTCCCCTGATGGTTGCTGTAGGCCACCATAGCCGGTCTCCATGCTCTATATTCTCGCACGGAAGGTTGGCAGTAACATCTCAGTTCAAAGCTGGGGAAGATTTGGAAGATAGATTCGGTCAGTTCTGTTATAATGCAACATAGGCATTCTTGAAATTGTAGCATGATTGCAAAGTCCAGTAATAACACCGCCAAGGCTTGTAGGAAAAATGGGTGAAGGACATGGCACTGAAAATATTAAAGAACATTAGTGACACAACTTTTTCCTAAGATTTTATTTATTTATTTGAAATAGAGAGAGTGTGTGCGGAAGCAGGGAGAAGCAGACTCCCTGCCGAGCAGGGAGCCCGACATGGGGCTCGATCCCAGGACCCTGAGATCATGACCTGAGCCGAAGGCAGAGGCATAACGGACTGAGCCACCCAGGCGCCTCTAGTGACACCATTAAAAGATGATTAAAAGATTAAAAGATGAGAACCCAATAAAAATGATAGCACAGTTCTACACAAGTTAAGGGTTAAGAGTTACAGGACTACTATGATACACAGTTCACGTTCCCTCCCGAAGTCCGGAAGTGAGCTCATGGAAGTGGGAATAGGGAGGGTCGCAGCTTTCGTGCTACTGGGAAGGGGTGGAGGAGGGTGATCACAGGTCAGAGGGAGGTTGTCACAGTAGGTGTGATTTGAAGGAGTCTTAGATACTGAGGGGGGCGGGGTGGGGCACTGTCGGGCTGGATGCGATTTTCCAAGTTTGAAGTGCTTCTTCTCGATGAAATTGTTCTTCAGCAAACAGGAAATCTGTACCGTCCTCAAATCCCTCCCTGCTGTATCAGTCCCACTGAAACAAATTCACACTTACAAACAAGTGCTGTAGCAGAGCTGAGTCACCCCGGATGGCGTGGGGGGTTACGAGTAGACATAAAGTGGCCTCTATTCATTGCAGTACAGTTCCTGTTAGTACACATCTTCTTATACGTGCATTTTTTGTCGAATTTTTTAAAAAAGATTTTATTTATTTGTTTGTTTGTGTACTTTGGGGGTGGGGGTGGAGCAGAGGGAGAAAATCTCCAAGCCGACTCGGCACTGAGCGTAGAGCTGGCCCCGGGGTTCAATCCCTCGACCCTGGATGCTTCCCTGACTGAGCCACCCAGGCGCCCCTGCAGAATGTTTTTGACTGGCATCGTCCTCAAACCAGGTGGCTCATTTCTAAGTAATCAAGAATCGTAGTTTGGAAACTTGTTGCTAAAGGAATATGCTAATTTCTTCCTTTCAGGTGTGTTTCTCTATATTCTTTTCAGAGTGATGTTTTCGCCTCATTGGTAATCAACACAACTCATAAATAACCCTTACTTTAATGGTTCCTGTGTGGCTTTCATTCCCTTTTACCTATATGAAGATTGCTCTCTGTTTTCCTAATACTGCTCCAAGATACAATTATCTTCTTTGAAGGGAAGGCAGAAGGTACTCTTTAGAATACCCCTGTGTTCAAAATAAATGATAATCTTCGGTACGAAACAGGTCAATTTCATATCGCATTATTTTTATTGACTCTGCAATGATTTCAGGGCCTAGTAGTGGTAGTTTTAGTGCTCTTTGTGTTATCAATCACCAATGATATTATTAGAAATACTACTATTAGCATTAATGAGCGTGTTACTACTATTAATATTAGCATTACTATTGTTACTTAGTTCTGCAGTTTTATTTACTACTGATGGTACTTTTTACTATTCAGATTAATTAAAACCTATGAGCAATAATACTCCTAACTGCTACCGACTACTACTGCTACTCCGGCCGCCGTCTGCTACTACCGTGACTACCTACAATGTACCGATGGCTGATTACGTCTCAGGTACATTGATAAGCATTTTATCCACAACCGCTCAAGTATTTAATCTTCACCACAACTCGGTGAGATAGGTGCTGTGATTATTCCCATTTTGCAGAGGAGGACACTGAGGGACAGAGAAGGTAACTCACTGACTTAGCCAAGGAAAAAAGTAACTTTGGTGTAACTTTGTAAGTTTATTTACGTAGCATAGGGACAGGACCCGGGGGGCAGAAAGAGCTGCACTTTCACTGTATGATGCTGGTGGTTAAATGCTTAGTGCTCAAGGGAGAGGGGACGTGTGGGGAGTATTGATCATTAATGTCTTCAGATTTCTACTCATAAAGCACTTCTGTAAGACTTCTCTGGTGCTTATCATTCAGTTCGGTATTCACCATTGGTGAAATTTACAGGCACTCATGAGATCCTTTAAGAATGGAGCAACTGGGGCGCCTGGCTGGCTCCATCAGAAGAGCATGTGGCTCTTGATCTCAGGGTCGTGAGTTCAAGCCCCATGTTGGGTGTAAAAATAAAACTTTAAAAAAGCAAGCAAGCAAGCAAGCAAGCAAGCAGTGAGCAGTCTGTGTTCGATCCTTACTGGAACTATGCTGGTCATCAGTCAGCCTTCTGGGCTAAGAGGGGACATTTTTCTGCTTCTGTCCCCCATCATCAGGATCTGACCACTGCTGCAGAGTCCCTACTTGAAACCGCCATGCATACTGAGTAAATGAATGCGACTTTGATGTGTTTCTCATTTGCCTCCTGTGATCACATGGAGATGTCTTTTTAGATAATACCACATTATGGCAAAGAGAATATGTTCTTCGTTGTATTTTATATCTTTTCAGAGCTATGGACTCAAACTCTAATAGTCTTATTTCCAACAATGTGGCATTACTGAAAATGGTTTCTTCCCTCTCTTTTAAAGCAGAATGGTTATCATTACCACCAAAGGACACAGAGCAGTTAGGCATTTCACAAATGCCGAGTAACCCTCTTTATAGATAAACATGTCCTTGCATATTCCCTACTTTCTTTTGAACCTATCCTGCTTTTGTACATTTTGTTTCTGAATTAGATGAGCGCAGTCTACTTAAAAGAACCATAGCTGTCGTGAGATGTCAGAGAATGTAAAGAGGTCTGCGTCGTGGAGGTAATCTGAAACCATAGGTAAACCTAGCTCCTTTCCTCCTGGAGTCATGGTTGGAGGGTCTGATTAAGAATGCCTAGCAGCATGTGTATTAACCTCTGGGTGGGACCAGGCTCCTCAGCCTTAGCAGTGTTTATCCAGTTGGGAACAATGTAGAATTCAGAATTAATCAGGTGCGGTTGTGCGGTCCCTTTTGGGCAGCACCATATCAAGTTGCTGGTGGTTTTTAAGAACAAGATAAAGAGCCGTGAAGGAAGAGAGGCTTCGAAATTACTGCAGCAACTTCTTGGAACAGATGTGGTTGCATGAGGAGTGTTAGTGGGAAGACCAGGTTCCCCACTCGGAATGCAATAGTAAATTGAATCCAGACTGTTTTATAAGGAGATGATTTTTTTTTTTTTTTGGTGACTTGCTTCCTGTTTATCATTTTCAATGACATTTACAACCAGTGCCCTTGAAACTGAGGACCACGAGTGCCAGGAAAAGTTAGTGTGTGTAGCAATGAGTCACAGCGATGCTAGCATATGCTTTGGGATTCACTGCCCCCCACAGACGCCCTGACAGCGGCATCTGGGATTGAGCCCAGGCAAACTTGGGAAGACTCTTCTGCTCCTACCCCTAGCAGGTGGCATGTCCCTTTCCCTGGGGTGAACTGTGGCCTTTTCAGGTCAGGGATATTCCTTCTTGACCCAACACACGAGCTGATACTTATGTTACAAAAATGATGCAATTTGATAGATTTCTTTTCCCTCTAATTTCAAATGTTATGATTAGCCACAGACCTTCTTCAACTACATTCTTCAACTTTTGTGAATTTCTCTGTTATTAAAATGTCCAGATTGATTGAAAGTGAGCCTTCTCCATCCTCTTCTTGTGAATAGCTCATTCAACATATTTTGATGCCTCCTCCTTAGGTCACATCGTGAAAGGGGGAGGAAGGAGGGAAGAGACAGCACATTTTTTTGTGCACAGGTAAAAATGAAATAGATGATGGTCAGAAGATGGTTTCCAAATGATAGATGGAGCTATTATGCTCCAATTAGGGATTCTAACCTCCCCAGCGCATGGGTAAACCCACCACAGAGATAGCCAAGATCTAAGGATATTTGTTGGTGACATTTTTCCCAGGACTTGGAGCAAGATAAACTATTCCAATTATTCCTGCTCTTTCTCTGGAGTGGTGTTTCTCCCTGTGTTTCCTACTCTTTGGGCCTAACATTATTTCTGTTATTATTTTCATTTATATGTTCACTATTATTGGATCCTTCTTGATGGTCCCAGTTGGGTGTATTTGTTCCAGTGACCTTTGTGGGGGAAAAAAAAAAGTGGTATGCGAGACCTTGGGATTTCAAAGTTCGGTTTTGTGGGTAGCCTTTGTTCTAAGTCAACTGAGTGAGGTGAATTGTAGCCCGCAGGGTTTCAGTGCCAGCCAGGCCATGTTTACACGTACCAGTGCAGTCAGTATGCCTTTCGCCTCCGAGGTTTCCAGTGAATGACATCACGGGCTGTAGCATGTGACCGATGTAGGCAGAACATCAGCAGTTTAATTATATGACTCTTTCCTAAGCAACCACTAAATGTTGATGGGAACATACAGAAGATACAGCCCTGTCTTTGATTGCTTTTAGCAGCTTTGCCTCAGCAAGAGTGAGAGGTAGGACAGTTTCAAGGGAATGAGGATCACAGAAGTAGTTATTAGGGGCTGCAACGTTTGGCTTCTAAGAGCCATTTTGACATGCTCATGGGATTTGGTCTCACTCACAGAAGTGGTTTTGTGCATGGATTATGGCCTTCCATTGGAGAGAAGCTCATAGAAGGGAAGAAGCTTTCTAAAGGGAAGAGGAATGAATATCAAGTGGTACTCACTGAGGTCTGGAAAAACAATCATGGGGATCCATTTTACTCTGACTTTGAGAGACTTTCTCTGGGATTCATGGATAGAAGTTGTTCCTGAAATGCTTGTGAAGTAATTCGAGGCAGGAAGAAAAGACCCTTGCCTTTTTTTTTTTTTTTAAGATTATTTATTTATTAGAGAGAGAAGGAGAGGGAGGGAGAAGCAGGCTCCCCGCTGAGCAGGGAGCCCGACTCGGGGCTCGATTCCAGGACCCTGAGATCATGACCTGAGCCGAAGGCCGATGCTCAACTGACTGAGCCACCTAGGCACCCCAGAAGGACCCCTGCTTCTTATGGGAAGATGATAATATAATGGGCTTTCCAGCTGAGCACATTGTGCCCAACGGCCTTTGAAATCATGTGTCACATGTACTACATGACCAAAGATAACCCGATTTAATATGAAAAAAAAATTAAATTAACACATTACTAGTCTGGGAATCAATGGAACACATAATCTCTGATGGGTGATAATATTGTTTTTGAGTAAGTCAGGGGTTCTCACTGTTAGGTTGTGGGGGAGGGGAAGACTTGTGCCCCCAGGAAATATTTACCAATATTGAGAGATACCATTTTTCCTTGTCATACCCTAGGGGAGGTGTGCTATTGGTATCCAGCAGACAGAGGCCAGGGTTACTCCTAAACTTCTTACAATGCCGGGGACATCCCCCTACAGCAAAGAATGACCTGATCCCAAAAGTCAGCCCTGCCAATATTAAGAAATCCTGGTCTAAAGGTTTAGAGGAGGCAGATACCACAGATGGAAGATGCCTGGGACCCTGAGCAACTTTGTAGTGCAAAACAAGGCCACACTCCTTGCCTTACCTCTCCGTACTTTCACTGGACTAGGGTAGTGAAAACTAACTTCTACGGAGTTCAACCACGGACACTGTGGGCTTGTTTTGTGGTGGCAAGTAGCCTCTCCTGCTAATGGAAATTCAAAGCCTGGTTGAAAAAAAAGAATATTCTCTCTAATGTGTAGTGCGATCAGAATGCCATGTGCATGCAACTTAAATGAACAGTGCACCACCTTGTTGTCAAGCCCTCAAAAACAAAAGAGTAAAAGAATGCCCTTGTGTGAAGCAGGGGAAATCAATTTTATTAGCGAATAAGGAAATGTAAGTTTCTGAAAGTTATTTTGCGCCCTTTCGAGATCAGAAGGAGGACATTGACTTTTTATTACCTTATCTCACTTCGGAGTGTTTCTTTCATCTTGTTTGACATAACACATCCTAATACAGCTATTAAAGTTATTATTCATGATGACGCCCCGCATTTTGACTCATACAGAGGTAGCTTTCTAATGCCACTAGACAAGAAGTTTAGAAGACAGAGTAATAAAGAAAGAGGCTAGGAGTGCGTATATGTGCAAAGATGATTGCTAAAGCAGTGATTAGTGAAATCCAGAAGAGAAGAGGAAACACTTTCTATGTATGTTTCCCCTAAATAGGAAGGAAAGTGGTGGTGGGAAGCAAGGACTTAGGATTTTTTTCCTTGACTAGCCACAATTGGTGACATTGGCATACATATCAGATTTTATGGAATCTACGCATCCCTCAATTGCTAGGCATCTTTTGGTGTGTACCACTGGAAAATTAAGACATAATGCTTTATGACTTTGATCGTAGGCTGACAGATTGGCCTGTAGGCCAAATCTGGGCTACTGCCTGTTTTTATAAATAAAATTTTTGGGCACGCGGCCACACCCATTCATTTATGTAAATTGTCTAGGGCTTCTTTTTGGGTAACAATGACAGAATTAAGTAGCAGCAAGAGAGATTGTAGGACCTACAGAGCCCAAATTCTTTACTGTATGGTCATTTACAGAAAAAGTTTGGCAACCCCTTACACTTTTGTTTTATATTTCTTGAACTAACTTTTAGACTTAGGCATCAATTTTAATCAAATAATGCTCTTGAGCATACAGAAACTGAAGTATAAGCAAACGACTTAGTTAAGGTGTTCCTCAACCTTTCGTAGATATAACATATGGAGCTCAATCCATTTGAATCACATTTCAATGCAGTAAGCAGTATCCATGATTTTCCACAAAATAATTCCCCCGGTGCCGTGGGAAGTGTCAGTGGTGCAGCATTTCTTGAATGGGTACTTCATTATTGCCTCTAAGATGTTCTTCCAAGATGCTGAAACCCATCCTACATGCTTTGATGCAGATACTTTCTTGATTTTCCCAGAAGTTTTCAAAAGAATTTTTTTTTTTTCAGGGACAACCAGGTCTCCCATTCCGTCCTCAAACAGTCTTTAGTCTGTTGGCTGAATCAGGGAGGGATCGCGGTTGTCCGATCATGACTCCAGAAGTAACCAATCGACTGTGCATGTTCTGGAAGGCCAGGCTTCAGAAATGCCATTCGTTGTAAGATGATCCTGGAGACTGTAAGATGTGAAAGGCATGTGCTTCTTAGAATTCAAGAAATACAGTAGCTTGGTTTTTTCCCCTCAGGTGGCCAGTGGTTTAGTTTCTGGTTAATTGAGGGGAGGGAAGGAAAAAAGGATCCAGTTTCAGGTTCTGCCAGTCTTTTGTAAGCCAAGCACTACTCGTATACTTGAGATTTTCTGTTCATTCTTTGCTTTATTTTGTCAAGCTAAACAGTCTTCCTACCAAGGCTCAAAGTGAAACCTCATGGAAATGGACATTCTTCCAGAGTCTCTAGATTTGCAGCTGCCCCACTCTCCCGGGGCCCCACAGCGACTCCCGGTGATGGCCGTGGTGCTTGGGTCTGCGAGGGGGGCTCAGTCCCTCCACTCAGGAGGCTTGGTGGCTCCTGCCTGGGCCGCTGCAGGATCTGGTGTAAACACTTTGCAATTTAACTAAGCCCTCTCCGCTTTCCTGTGTGGAACGTCGTCGGTGTCCTGTGGAAGTCTAGAAATCCCTTGTTGGGTTAATGGGATGAGGTCATTCTTTGAGTGGCTTTCCATTCATTGGTGTGTTTAAAAAAAGTTGTGCCTAACACGCAGGTGTTTGCACTCCTCCCGATTTCTAGCTGCTGGTGTCGCACTTCAGAGAAGTTGTTTATAGTGAACGTTAGAAAGCTTCTGAGGGTCTGTTAAGTGGACCTGTTTTTCTCAGTCTCAGGACACCCCAGCATTTGGGGCCTAGAAACCCCTTTTTAATTTCCCTGACAGTTGGGGTCATAATACTAGGTAACCCCAAGTACAGTGGAGGGAGGGCTACTAATTTCCAGAACTTTTCCCTGTAGAGGAGATCCTGCACACTGAAAAGGCAAAGGATTCAAACCCACGGGGAGCCTAGCGGGAGGAGCCAGCCTTCAGACGTGCCAGGTGAGGACCCGGGCTTGATGCTAGGACCTTTCTACCGATTGTACGGCCCAGTGTGGGCTGTAAGTTCTATTTTTTTTTTCTTTATGCCAGATATGGTTATGTGAGCAGCTTTCAAAATGAGAAATAAAGCCTTCGCTTTTCCTATGCTTTGCTTCTGTAGGCTCCTCAAGGCCTTTCAAAGAGCGGAGGCTGTTTCCCACAGCAAATGAACAACAGAGAAATCGGTGGTACTTTAGAGCTCGGTGTGTGTGTTTCTAACTTGCTCAGGTTGAAGAGCTCCCTTACAACTTGGCAAGATACTGGAGATAAAAGGCAGTGTTGGAGGATTGCAGTGCTTGCAGATTCATTTTTTCTAGAGCCCAACATAATGAAGCAAAAGCTGTCCCTGACTGAGAAGCCAAAACCTGGTTGAGCTGTTCTCCCTGCAGGCCGATGGCGCGTGGGCCTTCGCGCCTCCCAGTCACCCACGACTCTGCTGACCCACAGATTTCTTGGGTTCTTTGACTTGTGGAGGCAAAGAAGGTCATAGCAACAGTTAACCAGAGACTTGGGGAGGAAGGAAGGGACTAACGTTTCTGAAGCCCAGCCTGGCTCTTGGCTAGGGCCATTCTCAGAGCCCGAGAGGCTGGCCTCAGAGCTTCCCCCGCTGCTTGGCTCGGACCACAAGTCCCGATTGTCTCCTGAAGTGGGATCTAGAAGTTGTGGACACAGAGCAGCCAAATCTATCATAGACAAGAAATCCTTCTTTAAAACACACATTATCTGCAGGGACGCACTGTGCCTACAGCCATTACCTCGGCCACCACTAATGCAGTTTTAGCATTTCAAGCCTCTCTTTTACTAATTATAGTCTCCACTTTCCATTTGCTTAACTAAGCGGTCCATTCAAGCAGCTTTTGCCAAATAACACAGTCGTTTCTCCAAAGCGTATATCGCTCTCTGCCCAGAAGAACCCCCAAACCGCCGCAGCTTTCGGTTCCAGAGATATAAAATGCAAACTTTGGGCCGAGCCCAAGCTCAAGGTCTCTGACCTTTTTTCTGACCAGAAGTTTCTGGAAATGGGAAGGTTTTCTATGATGAGGAAGCCTTCAGTGACTTCTGCTTAAAATAGCTATGGTTGTGTGAGGCAGGTAATTGGAAGATATTAAGAGATCCTGCACCCAGAGTGTAGTAGTAAATTAAATCTGGGCTGTTCTCCAGCAGATATATTTGGAGCAAGGCATAGCCTCCTTGCAACCAGCAGAGGTGGGGTGGGGCGCTGAGGCCGGGGCCACAGGTGTGCTCATACTCTTGCTCCAGGGATCACCAGCTTTCCCCTCTGGCTGTGTGTCAGTAAGGCCAGAAAGAAAAATGGCTTTTCATATTCAGATTCAAGGAGAGCCAGCTGAAGAGAAGGTCATCTGAAATCTGAGCCGAGTGTTGGGAAACGAGGGTGTAATCAGGAAATGCCACATTCCTCTTTTTCCTAAATCAAGCTCTTCGACGTGGCTTAGCCACCACCTGCCTGAGGGGAGGAATGTGCAGGGGGCGGAGTCCCTGCTCCCACACTGGGGCTTCTTAGGACCGTGCAAGTGGCGCCTCTCGTCCGTATTCATCATGGCCGCTGTAGATGCTACGGGTCCTAGACCGTGTCGGAAGGTGGGTGCCTTGGCTGATGGCCTGCTTTCCCTCCCCGTAAGGTTGGCCTCTGCACCTTTTCTGCAGCTCACAAGGCCGAAGATCTTGGTGGTCATTGTCTAAGCCCTTGACCAGATGGTCCTAGAAAACATCTACTGCCTTTGGGGCCTAGACTGGGGCTGTGACCACGTGTCTGGGTCTCGAAGGGCTCTGTTGTGCATGGAAACCACCAGCTGGCTGGCCCAGGTCGGGGGACCCTAACTTCCTTCTCCCTCACCCGTTAGAGTCTTCTCCAGCTCCAGACCTTCACAGGCTTAGACTTTCAAGTGAGGATCAGCCAACTGCAGCCAGCTGTTCTATAAAGGACCGGCTTTGCTGACCGTGGTCTCTGGCACAATTATTTAGCTCTGCCATTGTCACATGAAAGCAGCCACAGACAACTGGTAATGATGAGTTTGGGTGTTCGGTAAACCTTTGTTATGGACAGAACCCCATCTGGCCGGTAGACTGCAGTTTGCTGACCCATGCTTTAGAAAACCAAAGCTTTTTGTCTTTCCTCAGTGGCAGTGGATTCCCGGGTGGTCAGGAGAAGATATAAACAATGCCTCAGTTTGGGGTCTTATTTGCTTTTGTCTTGTTTTGTTTTTTAAGATTTTTTAAAAAGATTTATTTATTTCAGAGAGAGTGGGTGTGCGTGTGCACGTGCGCAATCAGGCAAATGCGTGCAAGAGTTGGGGGAGGAGCAGAGGGAGAGGGAGAGAAGCCCAAGTCGACTCCCCACTGATTGCAGAGCCTGATGTGGGGCTTGATCCCACGACCCTGAGCCTATGGCCTGAGCTGAAATCAAGAGTCAGATGCTCAACCAATGGAGCCACCGGGCTCCCCTAGGATTTGATTTTTAAGTTATTTTTATACCCAGTGTGGGACTTGAACCCACAACCCCGAGATCGAGAGTCATACATTCTACCTACTGAGACGGCCAGCCCCCCAGTTTTTGTTTTCGAACGTAATTTCAAATCACACTTCACGCTTTGGTCCCGGCCCGCTCTCTACTCCAGCTCCTCCTTCCTTCGGACCCTTGGTGCTGCACTAGCATATCCCGTCTGGTCAGGATGCTGAGTCGGCGGCCCTCCAACTCTGGTGTATAGCAGAATCACCTGGAGAATCAGTAAAGAACACAGAGCATTTGATCAAGTTCCCCAAGTGATTCTGATGCTCCCCCGATTTTGAGACTCCCCCTGGCTTCCGTGTTTTTATCCCGTCCGGCTCTTAAACCAGCTATTTGCTTTGCCTGGAATGGTTTAGATCCATCCTTCCTCTGGTCTGCATTACCTACTCTTATCTTGTAAAAACATGTCAACTGGTAGTGCCTCTGGGCAGACTCCCTGACCCCTGTCTTATTTTGAGCTCTTAAAGCAAGCTGCGTATAACTTTTTGATGGCGCAATTACCAGGCCTTACTTTGATTGAATGGGTAGTTGCTTATCTTCCCAACCGGTACTAAGCTTCTAGACTGGACCGGGTCTCCTTTGATCTTTTCTTTCATTCTTTCTTTCTTTTTTTTTTTTTTTTATCTCATATGTCTAACCTTGTATCATACTAGACATAATATAGAGTCACTAACAGATGGTGGGATGAATGAATGAATGAATGAAAACACCCAGAGAATGGAGGGCAAGTGATCAGGCATGGCAGGAGATGAAAGGTGTGAATAAATAGAGATTACTAGTATTTAGGTCTTGTTCCCCAGCTTTTACCATGAGCAGTGATCTGTGTGGGTTTATTTTGCTTCCTCTCAATGTCTGGGGTCTTCTTGTCAGTTCACACTCATTGAATGACCTGGGCTAGCGGTTCTTAAAATGCGGTCCCTGGGGCGGCTGGGTGGCTCAGTGGGTTAAGCCGCTGCCTTCGGCTCAGGTCATGATCTCAGGGTCCTGGGATCGAGTCCCGCATCGGGCTCTCTGCTCAGCAGGGAGCCTGCTTCCCTCTCTCTCTCTCTCTCTGCCTGCCTCTCTGGCTACTTGTGATCTCTGTCTGTCAAATAAATAAATAAAATCTTTAAAAAAAAAAAATGCGGTCCCTGAACCAGTGTCATCGTCTGTTAAAAATGCACCTTTGGCAGCTGCACCCAGCTTCCCTGAGTCAGAAACACCATCAGTGTTCTATGGCAAGTCCTCCAAGTGATTCTGATGAGCCCCCAGGTTTAAGGACCACCATGTCTGGATAGCCGGTTCTCAGATTTGGCTGCCCATTGAAACCATCTAGAGAGCTTTAAAAAATACTGATGCCGGGGCGCCTGGGTGGCTCAGCGGGTTAAAGCTTCTGCCTTCGGCTCAGGTCATGGTCCCAGGGTCCTGGGATCGAGCCCCGCATCGGGCTCTCTGCTCAGCGGGGAGCCTGCTTCCTCCTCTCTCTCTCTGCCTGCGTCTCTGCCTACTTGTGATCTCCGTCTGTCAAATAAATAAATAAAATTCTTTAAAAAAAAAAATACTGATGCCTATGTCCACGTCCCCAGTCCAGCGATGTGCTGGTAAGCGTTGAACAACAGGCTCCTTGTAAGGTGAAGAGCCCTGACTTATAGCATGTGCCCATTTCCGTGGTATAAATACTCCCACCGTTGCCACTCTTAGGCTACTGGCTCTTGGGAGCTACTAAGAGCAAGATGGCTTCAGCCCACATTGGTTCCATCCACAGAGCTCCAGCTTAATCAGTCCGGGTTGTGACCTGGGCATCAGGATGGTTTCAGAAATGCCGCAGGTGATTCCAGTGTGAAGCACATTTTGCACTCAACAGCGGTGGGGTACGTGCGAAATAAAGTAGGGAATTGAATTCCTCTCATCCAGTTGTGGGCAAAATACTTCCTGCTTTTCCTATTTCATCTTTTCCATACCATGACAGGAGCAAGTTCTATAGGGAAGCCACTGGTTTTCAAACCAAGAATCAAAACTATGTAAAATGTTATGTATTTCTGCAAATTTTCTTCTCAAAAAATTTTTGTGTAAATATAAGACTAAATGTGATGTAGAACACCTGTATAACTACAATCAAATTTAGTTTACATTCAGTAATTTAAATCAAATCTTTTGGTCACCAAATATTAGGTTTTAGACAAGAGAATTTTTTCCTCGCCATACAGGTAGATTTTAAGACCATGATTGATGTTATCGCTGTTTTAAGACCAGTTTCAGGGGCGCCTGGGTGGCGCAGTTGGTTAAGTGTCCACTCTTGGTTTTGGCTCACATCGTGATCTCAGGGTCATGAGATCAAGCTCCGAGTTGGTCTCAGTGAGGATTCTTCTTGAGTTTCTCTCTCCCTTCCCTCTGCTCTTCCCTCCAGTGCTTGCTCGCATGTGCTCACTCTCTCTCTCTAATAAATAAATAAATCTTAAAAAAAATTAATAAAATAAAACCAGTTTCAAATATTCTAAGCTTAAGGAAAACAGCAATGTTTTATATTCTAAACATTAGAATAAACTATAGTATAGAATGTGACTAAAAGGCACAGGGAATATAAAGACGTGGCATTTTGAAAAATCTAATACTAGTAAAAAAGATAAACCATAAGGTGATTTTCTTTTATGTGGCTTGTCATAGTCATGTTTGAAAAATGCAATTTCTCGGCTCCTCTGGAAGAAAAATGGCTTCATAAGAGCAACAAATATATAATTGATTAAAATAAAGATGAATAATTTATTCTAGTGTGACATTTGGTTTTCTGTGGATGAATAAAAATAAAAAGCCACGAGGCATGGGTTATTCTTCACATACTTAGATGAACTCCCCACTAATGAAAAGATGCTATTAATGAATGTCCATTAACTACAAATAAATCTGGACACCTTGCCTACTGGATTATAGGTTATAGTGACGAATTGGAGCTGGAACCAATTACTCATTCCAAAATGCTCACGTAGTATGGGGGCAGGGAAGGTGGATGTGGTTTTCGGGAGATGAGCTTGACCAAGAGTGGATGATTATTGAAGCAGAGTGATAGTCACATGGAGATTCATTAAATGATTCTCCACTTTTTATGTATGTTTGAAATTTTCCATGATAAAAGGTTTAAAATATTCATTTCAGTTTTATAGTTTTTACCTGGTGTGCTAGGCAGAGTGGAAAATGTAGAAAGAGCAAGAGACAATAAAGACACATTCTAACTCACTTGCCTGGTGGTCCACATTCATACATTTTTCAGATGACTGAAGGTTATCGCTTATATATGCAAACTTTGGAGAGCAATTTTTGTAGAATTTTCCCCCAAATATTCCTTCCTGCCCTGTGTTCTTAAACTGGGAATAATAAATATATTTTTACCTTGTTTTGATAACCCAGGTCCATTCTCACTTCAGACAGTTCAGTGCTATCTACCGTGATTGCCTTGAAGGTCGTTCATTCAGTCAACAAATATTTACTGAGCACTGAAGTTGGGTTAGGGACTGGGTCTGTACTGTTGAATGAACAAAGGAGACAAGAACCCCCACCCTCATGGCACTTTTATTCTACTGGCTGTTGGGATGCTTAGATGGGGTTAGATGAGAACTTTGAGTAAGAAGATACACCAAATAGCTCCAGAGTCCTATACTTTTCCCGGCTCTTTTGTCTGTTATTTGTAGTTAATTTCATTCATCTCATTTCTCTTTCCGACATGTCGCTTTTGTTACCTCTCAGCCTACTACAATTTTTTTTCTTTTCTTTTTTTATTATTATTATTATTTTAAGATTTTATTTATTTGACAGAGAGAGACACAGTGAAAGAGGGAACACAAGCAGGGGGAATGGAAGAGGGAGAAGCAGGCTTCCTGCTGAGCCGGGAGCCCTATGTGGGGCTCAATCCCAGGACCCTGGGATCATGACCTGAGCAGAAAGCAGACACTTAATGACTGAGCCACCCAGGCACTGCTTTTTTTTCTTTTAGTTAGTTGATTTCGACTTTCCTGCCTAGTATTTGGGTCATTGCTATTGCAGTCTGCGCGAGATGATCACTAGATTTGTTATAAATGTGTTAAAAATGAGACACACTAGGCTTTGAGTAAATTCCTGAGTGGTGGATGAGTGGCTCTTGCTTCTTTGCCTTGCTGTCTTCTCCACCCCCGTCCCCCAATTATTTTTGTGTTTCTAGATAGCTGAGGTCCTTAGATGTGTGAGTCATTCATTTGGCATTTAATAAATAGTTACTAAGCACATACTGTGTGCCAAATACTGTTCTAGGAGCTAGAGGATACAGGATATAAAACGCAAATCCAATGTGCGCCCTGACAGCTGGGGAAAGTACAGGAGTTTGTAATACCCTGTGCTAGACAGAGAAGCATTGGCAAAGGCACCTCACCAGACAGTGGCTGGGGGCATTAGGGAAGGGTGTGGAATCTGGAAGCGGATGAGGGCGCCGTTCACTGTGGACTTGTAACATTTGACATGCTTCTGAGATGTACCAGTGGAAACATCCTGGAGATAGCTGGCATTTGTCTCTCACTGCATAACAAACCACCCCAAAACTTAATGGCTTAAAATAACAACAGTGCATTATTTCTCACAATTCATTGGGTTTTCTGGACAGTTCCACTGCTGATTTTGCTTGAGCTCACTCATATGGCTGCATTCATCCAGGACGACAGCTAGTCTGGAAGGTCCAATAGAGCCTCACATGCTTGTTTGGCAGTGGCTCTCAGCTTGGCTGGGGTAGCCCGGTTCGCCTCCTTGTGGTCTCTGATCCTGCGGGACACCAGATTGGCTTTCTTCCTTTCACGGTCTCTGAGCCACCTTCCAAGGCTGTGGAAGCAGAAGTGGCAAGGCTTAGTTAGGCCCAGCTTTGGAAGGCAAATATGTGATTGTTGCTACAAGCAGTTTTCAAGACTAGCCCAGCTTTGAGGGATTGGGAAATAGATTCATTTTCTTACAGGGAGGAGCAGCAAAGGCACCTTGCAAAGGGTCTTTGCACACAGGACGGGAAGAAGTCATGGCCACATTTTATAATCTGTCATGGTGGCCGAGATGCTTCCGAGGCTCAAGTGATTCGGATCGAAGATAGAGATTTGGAAGTTATCGCTGTACAAATGAAAGGTTTCTAAATCCTGGCCGCAGGAACAGAGCGGTTTTCCATAGCTCCTTGTGCAATAATGGTGGTTCTTTTTTTTCTTTTCTTTTTTTTTTAAGTAGACTCCATGCTATGCTTGGAGCCCACCA